>NC_057794.1:130082055-130382055 GCF_018294505.1 Triticum aestivum
CATGGCCGACGCCACCATCGCCGTGCCTTCGTCGTAGCCGTGCTCCCCGCCGCCCGTGCGTCCTCTCATCGTGTCCAGGAGCTCCGCCGCTGTCCACTTCATCGAGCAGCCGAGCCCCGAGCGCTCGCAACACCCGAGTCCACCGCAACGACCTCGCCCGAACCGCCGTCGCCGGAGATCCCCTTCAACGCCGTCGTCGCTCCGGTCCATCTCCGGCCACACCAAGGGCTTCGTCGCACTCACTGTGAGCTTAGCCATCTTCCCCCCTCCTTTTCTTGCTCCCGAGCTGTGTAGCGACCTCCCGGAGCTCAACCGCACCCACCACCGTGGAGCTCGTCGCCGACGTGCTCCCGGTCATCCTCCAGCCACTCCACGGTGTCCGTCATGCTCACCGTGTCACTTAGCATCTAGCTAGCCACTTCCCGAGCCTCATCGACCCCTCTAGCGTCAAGTTCGTCTTTGGCCGAACCCCGGTGGCCGCCAAAGTCGTCGCCGGCACCAACTCCGGCCACCCCGACCCCAACGGACTCCACCAAGAGCTGCGGCTCGTTCTCAGCTCCACTCCGGTGGTCTCCGCGACCCATTTGGTGGCCGAAACAGCCAAAACCACTTCCGCCGCCGCGTCGGGCTCGCCGGCGGCTAAACGCCGGTGCAGCCGACCCAGGTTTGACCACGGGTGGGCCCTGATTGACGCCCCTGAGTCAATGACAGGTGGGGCCCAGCCCTGTTAATTAAACAGGTTTAGTCTTAATTAAACTTTAATTAATCTAATCACACTGACACGCGGGACCCACTGTCAGGTTTGACCCGGACGTGTTCCGTTGACCTGCTGACGTCACACTGACGTCAGGCTAACGCAATAATTGATTTTCTGGAATTAATCTAATATAGGAAATTCCAGAATAAAGTTTAAAGTTCAAAAATTCATAACTTTTATTCTGTAACTCCAAATCAGACAAATTATATATGAAAAATGATCAGAAAAATCCAATCTATCCATCTGTACTATTTTCATGCATGATTAAACAAGTTAACCTGATGTTTAATACAGAACAAGGAAAAACACTTTAAAAGTCCATGTTTGAGTTTGGAATTTGAATCTTTGATTCAAATTGGTTCAAACCCTTCTGGTCTTAGTTGCATTAGCCCAACACACTCATATTGCTATGTTTCATGCATGCATCATATTGTTGCACATTGTTTGGTGATGGTTGTGTACCGGTGTTCTTTGCGGCAGGTTCTGCCCCCGAGGAGTACCGTGATTACCCTAACGAAGAACCGTATCGGTGCATCGAACCATCAGGCAAGCAACCAACCATTTGATCATATCGATACAATCCCATGTTCTCGCTCCTGCTCTCTTTTACTGCATTAAGACAACGCGTTTCAAACTGCTGTGTGCTACGGTAGTTGAGCCCATTTCCTCTGCATGACCTGTCATTGCCACAGTAACTAGATGAAACCCACTAGCATGTGTAGGAGTTGATTGAGCCATATATATGTGTTGTTCCTACCTTGCTATGCCTGCTATGCTTAGAGTCGTGTCAGGTCTGGTTCATCTGGGTGATGGCTAGAGTGAAATGATTATGTCGGTAATGAGAGTGGTGTGGTGAACACGATTTGGTAAAGGTATCGATGAGAGGCCATGTAGGAGTACATGGTGGGTTGTTTCATTGAAGCCGACCTTAAGCACTGAGATCTGTATGTGTGATTTAAGATACAGCTACTACCATGCATTGGGCCCTGAAATATGACCCCGCTCGACTTCTTATTCACCCTAGCTCTCTGTCCAAGAGTTGCACGTAGTTTCTGGTGTTTGTAGCCTACTGGAGGCCGTGGACAGCGCTGACCGTAGGGGTGGGCTGTGATGCGGTAGGTACGTGGCACGGTGTACCGAATACCCGTTAGGTATCTCGGGAACCCTGTTCACATCGTTCGGGGCCGTATGGGAAACCTCGGCTGGACTCCCTGCGGATGGAACCTGGATAGGCGATAAACCTGGACTAGAGACTTAGGTGTTTAGGTAGGTCGTGGTCTACACCCACGTCGGCTTTCGCTTGAAGTCTGCCGAGCACATGTCGTGTGCAGACGCTAAGTGGTGGAAACATGTATGAAGAAGTACACCCCTGCAGGGTTATCATGATCTATTCGAATAGCCGCGTCCGCGGTAAAGGACTACTTGGTTGCCTATACAGTTCATAGACAAGTAAATGGAAACTACTAAAAGCCTCAAGATAAGTGTGAGTGCCGAGGATGGCTCTTCCGTAGGAAGACGGAGGTGGATCCTCGGTAGTGTATTGAATTGGTGAGTAGTGGACTCGTGTACGCAAAACCATTTCAAGTTGGAGTCTCGTAGGTTAGCCTAGCCAAGAGTCAAAGCTGGCTTGCTACAATAACTCCACCAACCCTTCTTGATAATATGCATGTATGTAGGATCTGATGTAAGTCTTGCTAAGTACCTTTGTACTCATGTTGCTATAATTTACATTTTTACAGAAGACGCTGCAACCCCTTCTGATGGGTTCTACGTAGACGTTGACATCAATGAGTAGGCTAAGGCCCAGGTGGTGATCCTGAGCTTGTGAAGGACCACGTAGTATAGCTAGGCTTTCCAAGCCTCTTTTATTTTTCTAGTTGTCTGTACTCAGACAAGTTACTTCCGCTGCTGGTTTGTATGACTGTATGACTTGAATGCTGGGTCGTGTGACCCGTACCTTTGTGTATGTTATGTATGGCTCTCTGAGCCTTAAATAAAGTACTTGTGTTGTAGAGTCATGTTGTGATGCCTTGTTGTATTTGCACATATCGAGCATATTGTGTGTATGATTGAAATGCTTGGTATGTGTGGGATCTGACTATCTAGTTGTTTATCTTTAGTAGCCTCTCTTACCGGGAAATGTCTCCTAGTGTTACCGCTAAGCCATGGTAGCTTGCTACTGCTCTGGAGCACTTAGGCTGGCCGGCATGTGTCCTTCTTCGTTCCGGTGTCTGTCCCTTCGGGGAAATGTCACGCATTGAGTACCGGAGTCCTGTTAGCCCGCTACAGCCCGGTTTACCGGAGTCCTGCTAGCCCAGTGCTACAGCCCGGACCCACTTGCTGATGACCGACACGTTCGAAGCTGGGTCATGGATGCCTGTCCCTGTAAGTCTATGCCACTTTGGGTTTACGACTAGTCATGTCAGCCCGGGCTCCTTATCATATGGATGCTAGCGACACTATCATATACGTGAGCCAAAAGGCGCAAACAGTCCCGGGCAAAGGTAAGGCGACACCCGTGGGGATACCATGCGTGAGGCCGCAAAGTGATATGAGGTGTTACCGGCTAGATCGATGTGACATCGAGTCGGGGTCCTGACACATGGCTAGAGGAGATGATCTCCACGCCATAAAATATTTACCCCCTAAGCTTAAAGGGCCAGCCCGGCATTGGCTTAAAAGCCTTCCTGAAAACACAATTGGAAGTTGGGAAGAGCTCGAGGATGCTTTCTGAGCAAATTTTCAAGGGACCTATGTCCGCCCTCCGGATGCAGATGATCTTAGTCACATAACTCAACAGCCCGAAGAATCAGCTCGGCAGTTCAGGAATAGATTCCTCACTAAAAAGAATCAGATAGTCGACTGTCTGGACGCCGAAGCCTTAGCAGCTTTCAGGCATAACGTCCGAGACGAATGGCTCGCCGGACACCTCGGCCAAGAAAAGCCAAGAACAATGGTCGCACTGACAAGCCTCATGACCCGCTTTTGTGTAGGAGAGGACAGCTGGTTGGCAAGGTGCAGCCCCAGCGACCCAAGTACATCCGAAACTGGGGGTGGAAACGGAAAACCGCGACGCAACAAGGACCGTCGCCGGACTAAGGAAAAAAGTCCGAAGAGCACAGCAGTCAATGCCGGATTCAAAGGTTCAGGACAAAATCAGACAAAACCACCCCTCCAGGATAACAGGGACGATCCATCCAACTTAAATAAAATCCTGGACAGGATATGTCAGATACACAGTACTCCCTGGAATCCTGCTAACCATACCCACAGAGATTGTTGGGTTTTCAAACAATCCGGCAGACTCAATGCCGAACACAATCTGATCGACACACCAAGCGAAGACGAGGATGAACCCCAAAAGCAGAGCACCAGGAAACAAAAGAACTTCCCACAAGAAGTAAAAACAGTGAACTTACTTCACATAACAAAACCTGCGGCGCCCATAAAGGTACGCACCACACGACCTATCCCCAAAGGGTCCCGCCACTGGTTGTCAAAACCAATCATCTTCGATCAGCTAGATTATTCTAGAAATATCAAGAATGCAGGCTGGACTGCCTTGATACTCGATCCAATAATTGGCGGACTCCGGTTTTCAAATGTCCTTATGGACGGCGGCAGTGGACTAAACCTGATATATCAGGATACAATCCATCACATGGGGATAAACCCAGCAAGAATCCGCCGCAGCAAAACCTCCTTTCAAGGGGTAACACCTGGACCGGACACCCATTGTATGGGTTTTCTCCGGCTCGAAGTTATATTCGGCTCTGCCGATAACTTCCGCCACGAAAAGCTGACCTTCCATATCGTCCCGTTCTCAAGTCGCTATCAAGCACTACTGGGACGCGAAGCTTTCGCCCGCTTTAACGCAATACCGCATTATGCATCTCTCACGCTTAAGATGCCCGGTCCACGAGGCATCATCTCTTTGAAGGGGAAGCACTAAAGTGCGCCTCCCCAAGCGGAGGACTGTGCCACCGCTTTGAAAGCCCCACAGTAAAATGGCCTCACCGGCCAAAAACTTCGAAATAGGTCATTAAAGACCACGAATGCGGATAGACGAGTTCGGGACAAAATCATCATTGATGCAGGCTTAGTGGCCATATACCCCCACTAGGGGCTCCATGCATATACAAGAAGAGACAATAAAGCTCAATTTTATATATTTTATACTTTGTTTATTTTAAACTTTTGTTCGGCACGACCCGTTTTCAACTCAGTTCCTCTCTTTTACAGATGACCGTCGTGCGGCGCCCGTCCAGGATATGGCACAACAGAGACACAGGCACAAACGTGTAGTAGGAACCCATCCTAAAGGATTCTTTTTAGATTAAGACCCTGCGTAAACCTTTTTTACTGTCTCTTGTTGCTACACATCCCCTGGTTTTTTCTGATATAACCAAAGGAGGAGGCTGGCGTCTTGGCATGTGGCCACATCAGAATTTTTGCACGTACCTGGACACTAGGGGCTTTTTTTAATAAAGAGTGTTGTTTCGCCCGCACTCATAAAGATCGAACACCTTAGGGAGTGTTCGGCGTCGCGAGTTTTGGCATTATATGCATCGGCTCCGAATCATGTCTTTGGCCAAATGTTGGGTTGCCCGGCTCCTGAGTTCGGCTACCTTACGTTCCGCTCTATTGGCTAAGGTAGAACCAGGAGAACTACTGCGATTGTGCCCCGGTTCGGCCGGGCGAGCACCTCAGTAGAGAAAGCCGAAAACTGACTATCATGATGTAGCGTGAGACTGGTCAGCCACTCGATGACCTATCGGAATCTATCGGATTCCTCCGCTTTAATGAAGGGCCGCTTCCCGGTCAGGCACATACGCGCCCCGAACTCGGGCAAGCGTAGTCGCCACCAAGGGGCTACCTAAATAGTCTCACTGTCAAGCTCCTATGGCTAAGTGAAAGTGTTAAAGCATTATAGTCCGGTTGCCTGGCCCGCTGCGCTATCACCTCCTTTGTAGGACCAAGACGTTGGGTTAAGTGTGAAAATGCGTCTTCTGCGAGCACCCCCGCACTATGTGCGTGGGGGCTGAAGCCAACGACTGCCATCTTTTAGATTTTGTATATATATATCTTAAAACGGCCGCACAGGAGGTGTTCCCAATACTTGAAGGCACAAGTATAAAAAGGCCACTACAGTTTATCAAAATATTACTTTATAATTACATATGCTATCATAACATAGCATCTTTCGAGCACTGCGTCTCTATTACACGAGCGCCTTCAAGGACTTCCTGAAAATAGTGCTCGGAGGGTACTCGGCTTTTGTCCGAATCTCGGGACGCAACAACGATGGTCTCCATCTCTGCCCAGTATGTCTTGACACGGGCAAGAGCCATCCTTGCGCCCTCTATGCATGCTGACCTCTTCATTGCATTAATACGCGGCACCGCGTCAAGGAATTGCTGCACCAAGCTGAAATAACTCTTTGGCTCTGATCTCCCCGGCCACAGATGACCCATGACGTACTTCATGGCGAGTCCGGACAACCTATTCAGTTCGGCCCATTGAGCCAAACGATCGTCCACTACCAGTGGACGCTCTGGATTGTGAAACTGCGACCAGAAAAGCTTTTCCACTTCGTGATCTTTCTGATCTCGAAAGTGTTCGGTCGCATCAGCAGCACTCGCTGCCAAATCTAGATTGGTATCCTCCACACTCCACATCCGGTCCAATGGAGCAAACTTCGGATTGCAAAATTTCCTTCGCGGCATAAAGGGCTTTCCAGCTGCAATCTGTTCGGCTTGATGCAGATCCTCCTTCACAGTTCTCATCGCAGAGCGCGCGTCCTTGGCATTGACAACGGCTTTCTCTAAGTCCGTCTGTTTCGCCTGGTCTTCTTTCTGAAGAAGTCTGCAATGGTCAGCAGCACTCTTTAACTTTTCGGCCATCTCGGCCATCTCTTCCTTGCTTCGGCAAAGAGCAGCCTGTTCGGCTCTCAGCTCTTCAAGGGCTTTCTTGGCAGCCGCATCACTTTCTTTGGCTTGTTCTTTAGCTCGGGCAAGTTCTGCCCTAAGACTCTCCACGGTGGCCGCACCATCTGCGTCAAGCACACACATCGTAAGACACTGGCATAAAACTCTTCTTACCTGATGCCGCCCGAGGAATTACATACCTTAAGCCTCATCAAGCCGCTTGTTGACAAGCGCGATGTCGGCATCTGCCACGTCCAATTGCCGCTTTAGTTTGGCAAAATCATCAGTTCGGCTCGATTCTGGACACCCTGCCGCCTACATTCAAAGGCGACATCTTAGACCTAGGATTATGATCCTCCGCGTGCCATCATTTCTTGGCGACGCGCAGAGTCTCAGGGGCTACTATCTACACAGGGCGCATCTTATTCATGCGCAACTGACAAAAGTGTACATTATCTAATGTACCTCAAAACCCGTCAGTAAACTTTTGACGGCCTCATGCAATCCGCTCTCTGCGGATGAGATCCTTTCAATCATCGTGCCCATCAATGCACAGTGCTCCTCCGAGATAGAAGCTCGCCCCAGCAGAATCTTTAGCTCCTCCGGCTGAGCACCAGACGGTGTCGGACTTGTCCCACGACCTCTTTCAAAGGCCGGATGCGGAGAACCTCAGGGGGCCACATAGCTATCTTCCGCCCCTGCCGGATTTGGAGAAACCCTCCGTGACGACACCTCAGGGTCGCCCACCTCGCTAGGCGGCACGGCAGGGGGAGGCGTCCCACTCTCTATCATCTCCGGAAGGAGATCCCCCGAAAACGAGCTCTGCTGAGAAGGGCTGAGGTCCGAGCTACAAGGTAAAAAATCGGTTAATCTTCTCAGATATAAATCAAGGATTTCCCTCATCCCTCAAAAGGAAAATCTTTCTCTACTTACGGCTCGCTGGAGGGCTGATCCCCTTGAGGGCGTAGTCCGGCCGAGGAACTCCCCGACGTCGGACCCTCTGACGAGGATTTTCCCCCCGCTTCGAGGCCATGGTTTCCGGGTCGTCAGAGGCGGCTCTCTTCTTCCCCTTAGGAGAGGAATTGTTGGTTCCTCCCTTTGGAGCAGCCTCCTTCGAGGAGGCCATAGTTTCCTTGTCCTCCCCCTTGCTTCCCTCCAAAGGCATTATCTCCAGCATCCTGACCAGCATGGGATCCGGCCTGGTTTCGGGAAGGGGAGCCGGACACCTGATCAGCTTTGCCTTCGCTATCCACTCCTGTTTAAAAGGATAGCTCTTTTAGGGCAAGTTTATGACAATTATACGGATAGAAGGTCTGGGCAGAAGGTTGCTTACTTGAGTATCCGGGCGATTGCAGCTTAGGCATGCGCCCTCGGTTAAATCCGGACACATCTCTTGTGATCCGAAGAACAGTTTATACATCTCCACGGGCGTTGCGCCCATGAAATTCTGGAGAGCTCGTTGTCCCTCTGAATTAAACTCCCACAGGCGAAGGGAGCGACGTTTGCCGGGCAATATTCGGCGAATCAGCATGACCTGCGTCACCTTGACCAGGCTGAGGTCTCCTTCCAAGAGATCCTTAATGCGGCCCTGTAACAAGGGCACGTCTTTGGGCAAACCCCAATCTAACCCTCTGTTGACCCATGACGCTAGCCGTGGTGGGGGACCCGAGCGAAAGGCAGGAGGCGCCACCCACTTGGTGCTCCGGGGAGCGGTGATATAAAACCATTCTCGTTGCCACAAGCCTAGCTCCTCTTGAAAAGAGCCCTCGGGCCATGGAGCGTCAGCATTTTTGCTTATAACAGCGCCTCCGCACTCTGCGTGTCGTCCCTTGATCATCTTCGGCTCCACTTTGAAGGTCTTGAGCGATAATCCGAAGTGAGGGGTAACACGGAGGAACTCTTCACACACAACAATAAACGAGGAGATATGGAGGATGGACTCCGGAGCTAAGTCATGGAATTCCAGCCCGTAATAAAACAGCAGTCCCCTCACAAAGGGATCCATTGGGAAGCCCAACCCCCGAAGGAAGTGAGACATGAACACCACACTCTCACCAGGCTGGGGACTAGGAATGACCTGCCCTTGAGCAGGCAACCTATGCGAAATTTTGCCGGTCAGGAACTTAGCCTCCCTCAACTTTAGTACGTCCTCCTCCGTGACGGAGGAGGGCGTCCACGGCCTTGAAGGTCAGAACCGGACATCGTCGAAGGTCCGAAGCGCCTAGAATCTAGAGCCTAGGGTGTTGGAACTCGAGGCGATGGGCGAACTCGCTTGAGATTGAAAAAAGGAGTAAGGCCTTGGTCTCTTTATAAGAGGTTGAATACCAAGAGCCCTCCCCGTAACCGTTCGGGACTCGTCTTTAATCGAGGAAACATGCTAACGGGCACGGTTGGGTTACCCACGTCCGTATTGATGAGAATCCCGTAAAAGGGGTACACGATCTCTGCTTTGACAAGACGTGCCAAGGAAACCGCCTCGCAAAACATGCTGAGGTGGAAAAGTAAAAACGATTCGAGTAAAGGACTTGGCCGTAGTGTGATGACGCACTGCGGAATACGTCAGCAGATTTGATTTGTGTTAATATTATTCTCTCTATGGCAATATGTGGAAACTTATTTTGCAGAGCCGGACACTACTCTTGGTGTTTGCAATCTTCTATGAAGGACTTGGAGGAGAAACCCGCCTTGCAATGCCAAAGACAATCTGCGCGCCGGACTCGTCGTCATTGAAGCCTGGTTCTGGGGCTACTGAGGGAGTCCTGGATTAGGGGGTGTTCGGGTAGCCGGACTCCAGGACTATGAAGATACAAGATTGAAGACTTCGTCCCGTGTCCGGATGGGACTTTCCTTGGCGTGGAAGGCAAGCTTGGTGATGCGGATATTCAAGATCTCCTACCATTGTAACCGACTCTGTGTAACCCTAACCCTATCCGGTGTCTATATAAACCGGAGGGTTGTAGTCCGTAGGACATCAAGTCCATATACAACAATTATACCATAGGCTAGCTTCTAGGGTTCAGCCTCCTTGATCTCGTGGTAGATCTACTCTTGTACTACCCATATCATCAATATTAATCAAGCAGGAGTAGGGTATTACCTCCATCGAGAGGGCCCGAACCTGGGTAAAAACATCGTGTCCCTTGTCTCCTGTTACCATCCGGCCTTGACGCACAGTTCGGGACCCCCTACCCGAGATCCGCCGGTTTTGACACTGACACTAGGCAAGGAGCACCAAGGTATCTCAGGAGCTTCAGGAAGCAACAGAAATACGCGGCGACCACCGCCTAATTGGCACTGCTTCCCACCCAGGCGAGGGTGGTGAGCTACGCGTCTGCATCGACATACCAGGGCTCAACCGAGCCGCATCTCTGGAGCGCTTCTGGCCTTCACGTGTTGATACGTCTCCAACGTACCTATAATTTTTGATTGCTCCATGCTATATTATCTACTATTTTGGACATTATTGGGCTTTCTTATTCACTTTTATATTATTTTTGGGACTAACCTATTAACCGGAGGCCCAGCCGAGAATTGCTGTTTTTTGCCTGTTTTAGGGTTTCGAAGAAAAGGAATATCAAATGGAGTCCAAACGGAATGAAACCTTCGGGAACGTGATTTTCTCAACGAATAAGACCCAGGAGACTTGGACCCTACGTCAAGGCACAAGAGAGGAGGCCACAAGGTAGGGGGCGCGCCTGCCTACCCCAGGCGTGCCCTCCACACTCGTGGGCCCTCTGTTGCTCCACCGACGTACACCTTCCTCCTATATATATCCACGTACCCCCAAACGATCAAATACGAAGCCAAAACCCTAATTCCACCACCGTAACTTTCTGTATCCATGAGATCCCATCTTGGGGCCTCTTCCGCAGCTCCGCCGGAGGGGGCATCGATCACGGAGGGCTTCTACATCAACACCATAGCCCCTCCGATGAAGTGTGAGTAGTTTACCTCAGACCTACGGGTCCATAGTTAGTAGCTAGATGGCTTCTTCTCTCCTTTTGGATCTCAATACAATGTTCTCCCCCTCTCTTGTGGAGATCTATTCGATGTAATCTTCTTTTTGCGGTGTGTTTGTTGAGACCGATGAATTGTGGGTTTATGATCAAGTCTATCTATGAACAATATTTGAATCTTCTCTGGATTCTTTTATGTATGATTGGTTATCTTTGCAAGTCTCTTCTAATTATCAGTTTGGTTTGGCCTACTAGATTGATCTTTCTTGCAATGGGAGAAGTGCTTAGCTTTGGGTTCAATCTTGCGGTGTCCTTTCCCAGTGACAGTAGGGGCAGCAAGGCACGTATTGTATTGTTGCCATCGAGGATAACAAGATGGGGTTTTCTTCATATTGCATGAGTCTATCCCTCTACATCATGTCATCTTGCTTAAGGCGTTACTCTGTTTTTAACTTAATACTCTAGATGCATGCTGGATAGCGGACGATGAGTGGAGTAATAGTAGTAGATGCAGGCAGAAGTCGGTCTACTTGTCTTGGACGTGATGCCTATATACATGATCATACCTAGATATTCTCATAACTATGGTCAATTTTGTCAATTGCTCAACAGTAATTTGTTCATCCACCGTAGAATACTTACGCTCTCGAGAGAAGCCACTAGTGAAACCTATGGCCCCGGGTCTATCTTTATCATATTGATCTCCTACTACTTAGTTATTTCCTTTGTTATTTACTTTGCCTTTATTTTAATTTGCATCTTTATCACAAAAATACCAAAAATATTACCTTTATCATATCTACCAGATCTCACTCTCGTAAGTGGCCTTATAGGGATTGACAACCCCTATTTCTGTTGGTTGCGAGGATTTATTTGTTTTGTGAAGGTACGAGGGACTCGCGCGTAGCCTCCTACTGGATTGATACCTTGGTTCTCAAAAACTGAGGGAAATACTTACGCTACGTTGCTGCATCATCCCTTACTCTTCGGGGAAAACCAACGCTGTGCTCAAGAGGTAGCAAGAAGGATTTCTGGCGCCGTTGCCGGTGAGGTCTTCGCAAAAGTCAACATACCAAGTACCCATCACATACCCTTATCTCCCGCATTACATTATTTGCCATTTGCCTCTCGTTTTCCTCTCCCCCACTTCACCCTTGCCGTTTTATTCGCCCTCTCTCTCTCTCTCTCTCTCTATCCTCCCTCTCTTTCTCTATTTGCCTCTTTTTGCCCATTGACTTTTTGTTTGCTTGTGTGTTAGTTTGCTTGCTTGTCATGATGGCTCTACCTAAGTTTGGTGATCTCCACCTTAAAAGGCTAGAGGAGATCGAAAATAATGTCAGGAGTTTTATGGTTTTGCAATTTGAACATAATAGTTTCTTCAGAAACGAGCTTAAAGAACAGAAAAGTTTTATGAGTTTTATGAATAAAATCTTGATGATATGTCTAAAGAATTCGATGGTTTGAGATCCCAAATTGCTCATCTTGAGAAATTAACTACTGAAATTTCGGATAAGCAGGCTACCTTAGTTAATAAGATGGCCGCTAAACCGGATTGCTATGAAAATAAAGATGAAGATCTAAAAGTTATTGATGTGTCCCCTATTAAATCTTTGTTTTGCAATATGAATCTTGATAATGATGGGACTGAATATGGTCCACCTTTACCTAGAAGGCGTTCTAGGAATTCGGAATCTATTGATCTTGATGCTAAATTTGATAAAAGTGGGACTGAAGAAATTAAAACCCTAGATGTTGCTAAACCCACTATTATAGATTTCAAGGAACTTAACTATGAAAATTGCTCTTTTATTGATTGTATTTCCTTGTTTCAGTCCATGCTAAATTCTCCTCATGCTTATAGTCAAAATAAAGCGTTTACTAAAAATATCGTTGATGCCTTGATGCAATCTTATGAAGAAAAACTTGAATTGGAAGTTTCTATCCCTAGAAAACTTTATGATGAGTGGGAACCAACTATTAAAATTAAAATTAAAGATCATGAATACTATGCTTTATGTGATTTGGGTGCTAGTGTTTCCACGATTCCAAAGACTTTGTGCGATTTGTTAGGTTTCCGTGATTTTGATGATTGCTCTCTAAACTTGCACCTTGCGGATTCCAGCATTAAGAAACCTATGGGAAGAATTAATGATGTTCTTATTATTGCAAATAGGAATTATGTGCCCGTAGATTTTATTGTTCTTGACATAGATTGCAATCCTTCATGTCCTATTATTCTTGGTAGACCTTTCCTTAGAACGATTGGTGCAATTATTGATATGAAGGAAGGGAATATTAGATTCCAATTTCCATTAAGGAAAGGCATGGAACACTTTCCTAGAAAGAAAATTAAATTACCTTATGAATCATTTATGAGAGCCACTTATGGATTGCCTACCAAAGATAGCAATACGTAGATCTATTCTTGCTTGTTATGCCAAGCTAGGGGCGTTAAACGATAGTGCTTGTTGGGAGGCAACCCAATTTTATTTTTATTACTTGCTTTTTACTCCTGTTTAATAATAAATAATTTATCTAGTCTCTGTTTTGGTTGTGTTTTTTCTGTTTAATTAGTGTTTGTGCCAAGTAGAACCGTTGGGAAGACTTGGGGAAAGTCTTGTTGAACTTGATGTAAAAAAAACAGAAACTTTAGCGCTCATGAGAACTGCTGCCATTTTTATTTGGAAAGTGCTATTTCGTTAATTATTTTTGCAGAAGATTAATAGATAAATTCCTCACGTCCAGCAATTTATTTTAGAATTTTTGGGTTCCATATCTTGCGCTAGCTACAGATTACTACAGACTGTTCTGTTTTTGACAGATTCTGTTTTTCGTGTATTGTTTGCTTATTTCGATGAATCTATGGCTAGTAACATAGTTTATAAACCATAGAGAAGTTGGAATACAGTAGGTATAACACCAATATAAATAAATAATGAGTTCATTACTGTACTTTGAAGTGGTCTTTTATTTTTTTCGCTAACGGAGCTCACGAGATTTTCTACTTTAAGTTTTGTGTTGTGAAGTTTTCAAGTTTTGGGTAAAGATTTGATGGATTATGGAACAAGGAGTGGCAAGAGCCTAAGCTTGGGGATGCCCATGGCACCCCCAAGATAATCTAAGGACACCTAAAAGCCAAAGCTTGGGGATGCCCCGGAAGGCATCCCCTCTTTCGTCTACTTCTATCGGTAACTTTACTTGGAGCTATATTTTTATTCGCCACATGATATGTGTTTTGCTTGGAGCGTCTTGTATTATTTGAGTCTTTGCTTGTTAGTTTACCACAATCATCCTTTCTGTACACACATTTTGAGAGAGCCATACATGATTTGGAATTTGTCAGAATACTCTATGTGCTTCGCTTATATCTTTTGAGTTATATAATTTTGCTCTAGTACTTCACTTATATCTTTTAGAGCACGGTGGTGGATTTGTTTTATAGAAACTATTGATCTCTCATGCTTCACTTAGATTATTTTGAGAGTCTTAAAAAGCATGGTAATTTGCTTAAAATCCTAATATGCTTGGTATACAAGATTAATAATAAAACTTTCTTATGAGTGTGTTGAATACTATGATAAGCTTGATACTTGATAATTGTTTTGAGATATGAAGATGGTGATATTAAGGTTGTGCTAGTTGAGTAGTTGTGAATTTGAGAAATACTTGTCTTGAAGCTTGTGATTCCCGTAGCATGCACGTATGGTGAACCGTTATGTCATGAAGTCGCAGCATGATTTATTTATTGATTGTCTTCCTTATGAGTGGCGGTCGGGGACGAGCGATGGTCTTTTCCTACCAATCTATCCCCCTAGAAGCATGCGCGTAATACTTTGCTTTGATAACTTCTAGATTTTTGCAATAAGTATATGAGTTCTTTATGACTAATGTTGAGTCCATGGATTATACACACTCTCACCCTTCCATCTTTGCTAGCCTCTCTAATACCGCACACCTTTTCGCCGGTATCATACACCCACCATATACCTTCCTCAAAACAGCCACCAAACCTACCTATTATGGCATTTCCGTAGCCATTCCGAGATATATTGCCATGCAACTTTCCACCGTTCCGTTTATTATGACACACTCCATCATTGTCATATTGCTTAGCATGATCATGTAGTTGACATCGTATTTGTTGCAAAGCCACCGTTCATAATTCTTTCATACATGTCACTCATGAGTCATTGCATATCCCGGTACACCGCTGGAGGCATTCATATAGAGTCATATTTTGTTCTAAGTATCGAGTTGTAATTCTTGAGTTGTAAGAAAAATAAAAGTGTGATGATCATCATTATTAGAGCATTGTCCCAGTGAGGAAAGGATGATGGAGACTATGATTCCCCCACAAGTCGGGATGAGACTCCGGACAAAAAAAGAAAAAAAGAAAGAAAAGAGGCCATAAAAAAGAAGGCCCAAATAAAAAATGGGAGATAAAGAGAGAAGGGACAATGTTACTATCCTTTTACCACACTTGTGCTTGAAAGTAGCACCATGATCTTCATAGTAGAGAGTCTCTCATGTTATCACTTTCATATACTAGTGGGAATTTGTCATCATAGAACTTGGCTTGTATATTCCAATGATGGGCTTCCTCAAAGTGCCCTAGGTCTTCATGAGCAAGCAAGTTGGATGCACACCCACTTAGTTTCTTTTTGAGCTTTCATATACTTATAGCTCTAGTGCATCCATTGCATGGCAATCCCTACTCACTCACATTGATATCTATTGATGTGCATCTCCATAGCCTGATGATACGCCTAGTTGATGTGAGACTATCTTCTCCCTTTTTGTCTTCTCCACAACCACCACTCTATTCCACCTATAGTGCTATGTCCATGGCTCACACTCATGTATTGCGTGAAAATTGAAAAAGTTTTGAGAATGTCAAAAGTATGAAACAATTGCTTGGCTTGTCATCGGGGTTGTGCATGATTTAAATATTTTGTGTGGTGAAGATGGAGCATAGCCAGACTATATGATTTTGTAGAGATAACTTTCTTTACCCATGTTATTTTGAGAAGACATAATTGCTTAGTTAGTATGCTTGAAGTATTATTATTTTTATGTCAATATGAACTTTTGTCTTGAATCTTTCGGATCTGAATATTCATACCACAATTAAGAAGAATTACATTAAAATTATGCCAAGTAGCACTCCGCATCAAAAATTCTGTTTTTAGATGAGCAGGAATTAAGCTTGGGGATGCTTGATACGTCTCCAACGTATCTATAATTTTTGATTGCTCCATGCTATATTATCTACTGTTTTGGATATTATTGGGCTTTATTATCCACTTTTGTATTATTTTTGGGACTAACCTATTAACCGGAGGCCCAGCCCATAATTGCTGTTTTTTGCCTGATTTAGGGTTTCGAAGAAAAGGAATATCAAACAGAGTCCAAACGGAATGAAACCTTCGGGAACGTGATTTTCACAATGAATAAGACCCAGGAGACTTGGACCCTACGTCAAGGCACAAGAGAGGAGGCCACGAGGTAGGGGGGCGCACCTGCCTACCCCAGGCGCGCCCTCCACCCTCGTGGGCCCCCTGTTGCTCCACCGACGTACTCCTTCCTCCTATATATATCCACGTACCCCCAAATGATCAAATACGGAGCCAAAACCCTAATTCCACCGCCGTAACTTTCTGTATCCACGAGATCCCATCTTGGGGCCTATTTCAGAGCTCCGCCGGAGGGGGCATCGATCACGGAGGGCTTCTACATCAACACCATAGCCCCTCCGATGAAGTGTGAGTAGTTTACCTCAGACCTACGGGTCCATAGTTAGTAGCTAGATGGCTTCTTCTCTCTTTTTGGATCTCAATACAATGTTCTTCCCCTCTCTTGTGGAGATCTATTCAATGTAATCTTCTTTTTGCGGTGTGTTTGTTGAGACCGATGAATTCTGGGTTTATGATCAAGTCTATCTATGAATAATATTTGAATCTTCTCTGAATTCTTTTATGTATGATTGGTTATCTTTGCAAGTCTCTTGAAATTATCAGTTTGGTTTGGCCTACTAGATTGATCTTTCTTGCAATGGGAGAAGTGCTTAGCTTTCGGTTCAATCTTGCGGTGTCCTTTCCCAGTGACAGTAGGGGCAGAAATGCACGTATTGTATTGTTGCCATTGAGGATAACAAGATGGGGTTTTCTTCATATTGCATGAGTCTATCCCTCTACATCATGTCATCTTGCTTAAGGCGTTACTCTATTTTTAACTTAATACTCTAGATGCATGTTGGATAGCAGTCGATGAGTGGAGTAATAGTAGTAGATGCAGGCAGGAGTCGGTCTACTTGTCTCGGACGTGATGCCTATATACATGATCATACCTAGATATTATCATAACTATGCTCAATTCTGTCAATTGCTCAACAACAATTTGTTCATCCACCATAGAAATACGTATGCTCGCGACAGAAGCCACTAGTGAAACCTATGGCCCCCGGTCTATCTTTATCATATTGATCTCCTACTACTTAGTTATTTCCTTTGTTATTTACTTTGCCTTTATTTTACTTTGCATCTTTATCACAAAAATACCAAAAATATTACCTTTATCATATCTACCAGATCTCACTCTCGTAAGTGGCCTTATAGGGATTGACAACCCCTATTTGCGTTGGTTGCGAGGATTTATTCGTTTTGTGCAGGTACGAGGGACTCGCGCGTAGCCTCCTACTGGATTGATACCTTGGTTCTCAAAAACTAAGGGAAATACTTATGCTACTTTGATGCATCATCCCTTCCTCTTTGGGGAAAACCAACGCAGTGCTCAAGAGGTAGCACGTGTCGGGCACTGCAAAGGTCCACCTCACAGCTACGTTTGAATGCTGTTCGGACTGCCGAGCGTGGCCGCTGCCTTCCAACGCAACCTGCGGAGCGTCATGACGGGTCAGGAGGCCATGCACCATGCAGTCCTAGCGGAGATGGAGATGGTACTCAAGGAACCGCCGGGACCCCCAGAGCCTCCCAAGGCTTAGGGCCCCGGTGGCTCGTGAGGGGCAACCCTTTCGCCGCGTACCTTCAGCTGCCTCAACACCCCTTCATCAACGGAACCAGGTGACATTTCGCCGCGTTGGTCCGTCCCTGTGACATGTATATTTCCTTGTTTATGTCTTTAGCTTACCTTGCTGGGGGCGCCCCTCGGGCTGCATCATCCCCAAGCCACTCGGTCCGGACCTAGTGGCACGTATCGTTTATGCATTTACCTGAGGTAGGTTGCCTTTCATGCTTAATCTATCTATGACTATGACCTTCTTGATTGTCGCCCATCGTGGGAGCCGCGCGTTGGTCGTCTTTCTTCAAGACCCTACGCGTGAGAGGATTAGGCATGGAGTCTGTGCTCGGGCCCGTCCCTGCAGCGTTGATAAATCCAACGGCCCAGATCTGTCTGGTGGGCCGGCCCCGTTCACATCACCTTCTGGGGCCATTGGTGCTTGGCCTTCTCACGCGATAACCTCAGGAGATTCGTTCGGCGTAGGTTGTCTAACACCTCGCAGGACCAAGACAGTGAACAAGAATCAAGACCAGGCGTAACCCGCCTTGAGGTAGGGCCTCGTGAGTCCCGCGCTGGCTCATGAGTGCCTAGACAAACCTTGTCTAGCCCAGTCGTGCAAGCCACGTGTCAGGGTGGGGCTGTACACGCCCCAGGGGCTCTCCACAGTAGAGTCCCCTCCCACGTACCAGTGGAAGCACCATGCTTCGCGCTGGCAGTCGACACTGCCGAGGAGCGGCTATGCCCGTGCAAGTGCGGAAGCGCCATGGTCCGTCCTGGTGATAAACAACTGAGGGCGGCCTCACTGTCGTATCAACCCCACGGAGCCTCCGGGCTCAGTGTCTGGCCTCAATGCAACGCCTCCCCTCGGGAGAGCCGCGCGAGGGGGCTGGGAACGGGGGTTGCGCTCGGGTCGCGCCCAAGCGTACGCCACCCCGCTAGGTCCCTCGGACCTAGTCGTCATGCGCCCTCCCAAGCGGAGCTAAGGTATGAAGGTCGTTTGAACGTTAAGGGGGACTCCTGAGCATTGCGACTTAGGAGCCTAACTAACCACGTAGCCCCTCACTCCTTGGTGCATCCTGGTCTCCGGTCGGCCCAACGACGGTTGAGGTATGCGCGGGGTCGGGCCCTGCTGATGTAGAATACAAGACCAACCATTGCATCTCCTTTCCACAAGCTGTTTGCGCGTCAAGGGGGACTCCTGAGCATCGCGACTCAGGAGCCTAACTGGTGACGTGGACCCTCACTCCTTGGGTCCGTCCTAGTCTCCGGTCGGTCCAACGGCGGCTGAGGTATGCGCGGGGCCGGGCTCTGCCGATGTAGAACATAAATGCAAATAGGAAGAAAATTGCAAAATATCAAAGCAAATATTACAAGGCATATTGCTCTCTGAATACCAAACACAAGTTTAAATGCCTCCATGAGGCACGCTACATGCTGCAGGAGTTTCAAACAGGAAAGAAGCCGCAGGCCAGTCATCCCTCGATGCTGCCAGCACCTACAAGAGGTGCCCCCTCCTAGGTGGCGTCGTATTCACCTGCACCACCAGTCGAAGGCGCGGGGGCGAAGGCATCGAACTTCTCCAGCAGGGCTTCCACCTGACCCTTCACGCCTGCGGCGGCAGCCGCGCAACGCTCCTCGTCCACAGGCTCCAGCAGCTCGTCAAGGCGGGCGGCAGGATCGTGAAGATGGAGGTGGGTGAAGACGCGCGTCAGCACGGCTGAAGAAAGGACGTGAGCCTCTGCCTCCGCCATTGGGCCGATGCCACGCATGACTTCCTCAAGCGCATCGACCAAGTAGGGAAGCAACTGGGTGGGGCCGTCCTCATTGGTGTCCAACGGCTTCTCCAAGCCCTTCTCATAGAGCGACTTCAGGTCCTTGTGAGACCTCTTCTCCAGAAGCACGAAGGCCGCGCGGTCCTCGGCCAGAACCTTCACCTTGGCGTCAAGATCAACCCCCTTTGCCTCCACCTTCCGCTCCAGCTCCTACAGCCAGCTGCGTTCAGTGGCTTGCGCCTTCGCCAACTCCCCCAGCTCGGCGTCGCGGTCCTTGATGGCGTCCTCCCGGGCCGTCATCTCCTCCTCCTTCGCCTGGCGGCCACGAGCTTACTTTGCGCGCTCATCACGCAGACTCTTCAGCTCGTCTTCCAGCGCCTGGCAGTGGTCATGGGCGGCTTCGGCGTCCTTCATCGCCGCCTCGTGATCGGCTGCAGCTTGGGCGAAGGCCCACTTCTCCTTCTCGGAGGTCGTCGCGGCCTGGCTTAGCGCCGCTCGGACTCCTGCGTCACACTGAAGCCAGCCGGAGGCCAGCTCCAGACGCCCGGCTACCAGGCGCAGATCTGCGCTTAGGAGATCTTCCCGCGGCTGAGTCATCTCTGAAAGGGCACGCTCCAAGGCAGCAGAGGAGGCAGAAGAGCCTAGGAGTAATTGCACAGAAGGAGGAAGAGGCGTCGTCACCATGGCCTGAGAGGCAGGAGGCTCTTGAGCCTCTTGGACCTCAGCACCCAAGCCGGACACCGGCACCTCCTGAGCCGGCGGCACTTTGGGGGCTGACTCCTCCCGAGGATGCTCCACCTGGCCTCGCGAGGATGGTCGCACAGGAGAAGCACCAGCACCGTTCCCACCTTTGCTCACAAAGAGGGGCGCGGTCACAGGAGGCAACCCGGACTCAAGCAACACCACCTCGCTCTCCGTCCTCCTCCTCACCACAGACGTCGGCCTGGTTGCACAACAAGGAAAAAGAGTCGGAAACAAGCACCAACAGCAAAGACAAGGGAGAAACGTCAAAAGGCAGCGGTATAAGCAAGAACAAGATGAAGCTCAAACACTTACTGGTCTACAGCAGCGTAGTCCACCCTCCGCTTGGTGAGCTCGAAGCCGGAGAGCTTCACAACCCGAGGCACGGGCGCGCCAGCTCTGGAAGCAGAAGTAGGAGTGGCGGTTGGGCCGGAAGCGGCTCCAGGCGGCATCGGAATGGAAGCAGCGTCCCGGGAGATCAACACCGATCGGTCCCTCGTCGGGACAACGGGCGGCTCCCCCCTCTCCAGGCGATCGCCGGCCTCGTCGTCGTCAGGAAAGGCGCGGAGGATGTCAGCTTTACCCAATGGGGAGGTCTCCCCCGTCCCTTTGGGGGTCACCTCCGAATCTTCCTCCTCCTCTTCATCCTCCCCGCAGGGGCCCCGGTGAGAACCGGCGGCACCAGTCCACGTCCGTCAAAGGTCGGCCTGGAGGCCACGATCAGCGCCCCATCATTGTGGCGGAACAAGGGAGTGAAGACATTCAGCGGATACTCCTGATTGTCCCCAACCAGGAGGCGGAGAGCTGCGGTCAGCTCCTCATCGGACAAGGCCTCCGAGCTCTCTTCATCCCCAAGTTCCCAAAAGGGGCGCGTGCGGGCTTGAAGCAGGGCCACGCACAGCGCCAGGAATTCCCTCAGGAGCATGGCCCCTGTAATCTTCACCGCCTTCGCGTTGCCAGGCTTCAGGACGGACTTCATCGGCTTTAGGCCGGACTTCATCGGCTCCAGCACCAACGTCACCCGCTCATCGGTGAGCTTCGCGCAGGACCACCCCTTATCGGACCAGGGCCTCTCCGTCGGCAGTGTCAAGCATGGTTGGATGCATTTAGCATCCATCATGGCCCACTTGCCCCGGGAGCTGTCAGCTTTCTTCCCCATCTTCAAGATCGAGTTGGCCTTGCCGACCGCGATGAAATTGACACACCCGGAGGCATGACCCTCCTTGGCGCGGAGGAAGAAGAAGTGGCGCAGAAGGGCCACGGACAGCGTCACGCCAAGGTACGCCTCGCAGTAGTAGGCGAAGATAAACAAGAGAAGGATATAGTTGGGATGAAGATGCAGCGCCTGTAGCCCGAAGTGATCAAGGACCTCGTAAAAGAAGTCAGAGAAGGGAGGAACCAGCCCGGCGGCGATGCTGCTCGTGAAGAAGGGGTGGAAGGTGCTTCCCTCGGGCTCAGGCACGTCGGAGCCGGCCCGGAGTCCAGTCTTCCCCTTCTTGTTGCTTTCCCCCACCGTCAGCAAGCGCGTGGCAGCGAGGTTCTTCTCCAAAACATTGGGCGCATCGAGAGCCGGCTCGTACCAAGCCGGCGACGAGGCGGGCTTGACCCTTCGGGGCGCCATTGGTCGCCGATGCGGGAAGGATGTAGATCTGGAGATTTCGGAGGCAGGGGCAAGAAAGGGGATCTGAGCAAGGCGAAAGGAAGCAGTGAAGGCAAGCGCTGTCTACGCCAACCTTTTTGACAGTCGGGCAGTTGCTGAGGCAATGTGGGGAAGCGGAGACGCCCACGTCCAATCAACCGCCACACGTCGACCAAGGCCGCAGGCTATTGGGGCCCATGATGCTCCGCACTTGGCCTTTGGCTTCGCCTTGAAGCCAAGCCCGAGCGCCTTGGGCCCAGGGGCTACTGTCGGCATTCTGGAATTGGGGTCCCCAGACTTGCCTGCCTGCGGCCCACGGCGTGGCTCTGTGAGCGGGCCCGTATGGCCCATCTTCACCAGCAAGGACTCAAGACCCTCGCGAGGGGCCAGGCTTCGCAAGGCGAGCGACACAAGACCTCCTCGGGAGTGGCCTCACCAGGCTGGATCGCGAGGGGTGGAGAGTTCAAGGCCAGGCGAACCTCATGAGGTTCTAGTGACGTGAGCCATGACGACCAAGGCCAGGCGGGCGCCAGCGCGCACAGTGTCCTTGTTTCCTCTTTGGTGCTAAGGAACCAAGCACAGGCGTGGAGTACCGAGGCGTTAAGCAAAGGTTTCCATATCGGCGCAATGAGACCAAGACCAGAATGACGGCGAGACGGAGGTCACCGTGGAATCCAAGACGGCGTCACCACCAGAGCCTTCTGCAGACGAAGACTGCTTTTGTCAGGATAAGTTGTACTCGTTGTCCCCTTTCGAATTGGCCATTGTTGGCTCCCTGTCCGCTCAATATTTGGGGAGAGGACCAGGGCCTCTATAAATAGGACTAGCCACCACCATAGCCGGGGGGTCAGATCGAGAGGGACCAGAACAACCACAAGTTCACCAAGCACAAGAACACCCCTCCTCATGAGGTTGTTCTTCCCCTTGTACTATTCATACTCAGCCCAAGAGGAAATCCACCACACCACACTGGAGTAGGGTATTACACCACAACGGTGGCCCGAACCAATATAAATCTTGTGTCCTTTGTGTTGCGAGTTCGTCGAGTTAGTTCGTAAGATCTTAGCTGAGTTAGGACGTGGATCGGTAGGGGGGAGATCTTCGCACGCACCCTAGTGTTCGAACCTTTAGGGTTTTGCCGGAACCCGTGATCTGACAGCTACATCGTGAGCTATTGATCTACAACATAGTTATGCAAATACTACCAGAACTAAGTTCATGATAAATTAAAGTTCAATTAATCATATTACTTAAGAACTCCTACTTAGATAGACATCCCTCTAGTCATCTAAATGATCAAGTGATCCAAATCAACTAAACCATGTCTGATCCTCATGTGAGATGGAGTAGTTTTCAATGGTGAACATCATTATGTTGATCATATCTACTATATGATTCACGCTCGACCTTTCGGTCTCCAGTGTTCCGAGGCCATGTCTGCATATGCTAGGCTCGTCAAGTTTAACCCAAGTATTATGCGTGTGCAAAACTGGCTTGCACCCGTTGTATGTGAACGTATATCTTATCACACCTAATCATCACGTGGTGTCTCGGCACGATGAACTATCGCAACGGTGCATACACAAGGAGAACACTTATACCTTGAAATTTAGTGAGAGATCATCTTATAATGCTACCGCCGAACTAAGCAAAATAAGATGCATAAAGGATAAACAATACATGCAATCAAAATATGTGACTTTATATGGCCATGATCATCTTGTGCCTTTGATCTCCATCTCCAAAGTACCATCATGATCTCTATCGTCACCAGCATGACACCATGATCTCCATCATCTTGATCTCTATCAATGTGTCATCACATGGTCGTCTCGCCAACTATTGCTATCACATAGCGGTAAAGTAAAGCAATTATTTGGCGCTTGCATCTTATGCAATAAAGAGACAACCATAAGGCTTCTGCCAGTTGCCGATAACTTCAACAAAACATGATCATCTCATACAATAACTTATGTCTCATCATGTATTGACCATATCACATCACAACAAGCCCTGCAAAAACAAGTTAGACATCCTCTACTTTGTTGTTGCAAGTTTTACGTGGTTGCTACGGGCTGAGCAAGAACCGTTCTTACCTACGCATCAAAAACCAAAACGCGGTATAGTGATTTCTTTTTGATCTTCATAAAGAACCCTATTCATTGAATCCGATTCAACTAAAGTTGGAGAAACTGACACCCACCAGCCATCTGTGTGCGGAACACGTCGGTAGAACCAGTCTCGCGTAAGCGTATGCGTAATGTCGGTATGGGCCACTTCATACAACAATACCGCTGAATCAAAAAACAACTAGTGACGGCAAGCAATATGTATATACCCATGCCCACAACTCCTTTGTCTTCTACTCGTGCATATAACATCTACGCATAAACCTGGCTCGGATGCCACTGTTGGGGAAGGTAGTAATTTAAAAAAATTCCTACGCACACGCAAGATCATGGTGATGCATAGCAATGGGAGGGGAAGATTGTTGTCCATGTACCCTCGTAGACCGTAAGCAGAAGCATTATGACAACGCGGTTGATGTAGTCGCACGTCTTCACGATCGACCGATCCTAGTACCAAAGTACGGCACCTCTGCGATCTGCACACGTTCGGCTCGGTGACGTCCCACGAACTCATGATCTAGCAGAGTGTCGAGGGAGAGCTTCATCAGCACGACGGCGTGATGACGGTGATGATGATACTGGAACAGGGCTTCGCCTAAGCATCGCTACGATATGACTGAGGTGGATTATGCTGGAGGGGGGCACCGCACACGGTTGGAAACAATCAACTTGTGTGTCCTAGGGTGCCCCTGCCCCCGTATATAAAGGAGTAAGGGGGGAGGTGGGCCGGCCCTTGGGACGCGCCAGGAGAGGAGGAGTCCTCCTCCTACTAGGAGTAGGACTCCCCTTTCCTACTCCTACTAGGAGGGGGAAATGAAGGGAGAAGGAAAGGGGGGCGCCGCCCCCCTTCCCTAGTCCAATTCGGACCAGAGGGGGAGGGGCACGCGGCCTGCCCTGGCCGGCCCTTCTGTCTCTCCACTAAGGCCCATGTGGCCCATTAGTTCTCCCGGGGGGTCCCGGTAACACTCTGGTACTCCGGTTTTCTCCGAAATCACCCAGAACACTTCTGATGTATGAATATAGTCGTCCAATATATCAATATTTATGTCTCGACCATTTCAAGACTCCTCGTCATGTCCGTGATCACATCCGGGACTCTGAACTACCTTCGGTACAACAAAACACATAAACTCATAATACCGATCGTCACCGAACGTTAAGCGTGCGGACCCTATGGGTTCGAGAACTATGTAGACATGACCGAGACACGTCTCTGGTCAATAAAAAATAGCGGAACCTGGATGTTCATATTGGCTTCCACATATTCTTCGAAGATCTTTATCGGTCAAACCGCATAACAATATACGTTGTTCCCTTTGTCATCGGTATGTTACTTGCCTGAGATTCGATCATCGGTATCTCAATACCTAGTTCAATATCGTTACCGGCAAGTCTCTTTACTCGTTCCGTAATGCTACTGTCGGGGTTGGGGTCCTGGCAAACCCTTAAGGTTCGAACACTGGGATGCGCGCGAAGTCTATCCCTCTCAACCGATCTACGCTTTAGCTCGCTTGGGTCTCGCGGACGAACTCGACGAACTCACAACACAAATGGACACAGGGTTTATATTGGTTTGGGACACCGTTGTGGTGTAACACCCTACTCCAGTGTGGTGGTGGTGGATTGTCTCTTGGGCTGATGATGAACAATACAAGGGAAGAACGGCCCCCCTGAGGTTGAGGCGTTCTTGGGCTCGGTGAGCTTGTGTCTCTCCCCCCTCTCCACTATGGTGGCGAGTCCTATTTATAGAGGGCCTGGTCCTCTTCCCAAATATCGAGCGGGAAGGGAGCCAACAATGGCGGGCTAATTTGAAGGGGGACAACTAGTACAAGCTATCCTGACAAAAGTAGTCTTCGTGTGCACAAAGTTCTGGTGGTGACGCTGCTCCGGGCTCCACGATGACCTCCGTTTTGCAGTCCTTGGTCTTGGTCTTGTTGCACCGAAATGGCAACCTTTGCCTGATGCCTCGGCACTCTGCGGCTGCGCTTGCCCCCTTTGCACCAAAAAGAAACAAGCACGATGTGCACGCTTGCGCCTGCCTGGTGTCGATCGTCACGGCTCACATCAGGAAAGCCTCGTGAGGTTCACCCCGCCTTGATATCTCCGCTCCTCGTGAGCCTGCCCAGCTAGGCCACTCCGGAGGAGGTCTTGCGTTGTCCCCCTCACGAGGCTTGGCCCCTCGCGAGGGTCCTGAGTGCTTTGTTGGTGAAGATGGGCCGTACGGCCTGCTGGCTCATCCACGCCGTGGGCCGCAGGCAGGCAAGTCTGGGGACCCCCGTTCCCAAAACGCCGATAGTAGCCCCCGGGCCCAAGGTGCGCGCGGTCTTGGCTTCATGGAGAAGCCAAGGGTCAAGCTCGAAGCGCCGCGGGCCCCAAAAGCCTGCGGCCTCGGTTGACGCGTGGCGGTGATTGGACGTGGGCGTCTCCGCTTCCCCATGCTGCTTTGGTGACTACATGACTTGACAAGTCACTGTGACATGCAAGAGGAACCATCATTATATGTGATCATGGGAGATGCCGGTTGGCCTTCTCTTGTTATAAATGGGAAGGGGGCGAAGCCCCCGTTGCCCATCTCTTCCTTGCTTGCTCCCTCCTTCTTGCTCCATTGCTTGCAGTGCCTCCGATGGCACCTCAAAGGAAGTTCTTTGCCGCCGAGAAGGGAAAGGCCCCTCACGGGGCCCTGGTTCCTCGGTGCCCAAGCGCGGTCGCGACCGCCCGCGCAAGCACGCTACGACCCCCGCTGCGGCCCACCGTCGAGGCAGCGCCACGGCACGCGGAGGGGGCCGCCCCAACCGTGGCGGTATAGCTGACGGGGGGAGGTGCGTGATGGCGGCGAGGCCTCCCCGCCTGCGCTTCCATGCAGCGGAGGCGTCGCCGGAGTTCGTTGTTTGGTCGGAAAACCCGGCCGGTAACTGGCTCCAGCTTCCGCGCTTCTTTGTTGATGAGCTGCCGGCCACTGGGCCAGGGGGCTCTGGTTGTAGGTGGATGGTTGCTGCAGCAAGGCCTCCTGGGTCGCGGTCGAGACTTTTGCCGCGGGCAACATAGCCCTGGCCCACGGCTGGTAGACGTTCGCCCGCACGCGCGACCTGGGCAGGCGGCGCACGCTCCACTTCAAGTATGACGGCAGGTCGGCCCTCTTCATGAGGGTGTTCGGGGAAGATGGTCGTCGCGCCGGATGCTGCCCCGAGACGAACGACGGCGAGGAGGTGCTTGGCCTTGACGACGATCGTGATGAGGGTGAGGGCGAGCCTGCCGTCAGTGGCGACCGCATCTCCTCCAGTTACGGTGGCTCTCCCTCCTGCGACAGCTCCAGCAGCAGTGGCTACGATCAGCCGTTGTGTCGCCGCGCTCGCTTCGAAGGAGGCAGCGGGTCATCTCGTCGCCACGCCTCCGTGAAGTGCGAGGAGGGGTCCGTCTAGGCTTGGGCGCCACTAAGGGCCTGCCCCCGCAGATTGTTGAAACACCGTCTTGTTTGGTTTTCCCTTTCTTTCCCTGCACCAGAAAATGAAACCAGTATGGGCCCAGAGGGGCGTGTATCGAACTATGGTTCTTGGTTAATGCAACATGCGAGTTATTCCCATGCCATGCGGTTATTTTGCGAAGAGATAACCTAACCTGGCGTGTTTGGGACGCCCCTTCCTTCACGAGATATCTGCGTTTGCTCAAGAACTGCAAAAAATTGTTAGGGGGTGCGCTAGGGGATTTTGCCATTTACCCGAACCTTGACTTAGCGCTTTGCATTGCGGTACCCGAGGGGCACGGATTTGGGAGAGTTGCGCCAGCTTCCAGGCTCGAACGAGGGTGACACGTGAGAAGGCAGAGAGAAGGGAAAGCTCACGAGGGTACGTGCCTGCCTAGCCCCCTCGCGAGGTATGCGAGAGAGAGAGAGAGAGAGAGAGAGAGAGAGAGAGAGAGATCACGAGTAAACCAGAGCCGAAAAAATGCGGTAAAAAGCAAAGGAACCAAATCAGCAAGGAACGCCAAAGGCAAACTCGATTAAGGAAAAGCAAGCCAACTACGGAAAGCAAATGAAAAGCCGCGTCCGGCACCTAATCTAGTCTTCGAGTCTTGTCACCAGCGCGGAGCTAAGTACTGTCCACTAGGCGTGGGAGGGAGCCCAGGGCCTGAGGCCGGCGCTCCTGAGACTCTGGGGCATGTACAGCCCCAACTCATTATTACGTGAGAGTGTCACGAGCGGCTATTCTTCATAGGCACCGGGCCTTGCTTCACAGGCTCTAGGCCTTGCTTCTCAGGCTCTAGGCCTTGCTTCTCAGGCTCTGGGCCTTGCTTCTCAGGCTCTAGGCCTTGCTTCTCAGGCTCTGGGCCTTGCTTCATGGGTAGAACTTCCAGAGGTGCTAGATGTTCCTGGTGTTTTGGATGGGTGTCCCCTCTTGCGTCTCCAAGCGCACGACGCCAGGCTTGGCGATGTGAACGACCCTGAACGGGCCCTCCCACATGGGTGAGAGCTTGTGCAAGCCTTCCTTGGAAAGAACCCACCTCAGGACCAGGTCACCCTTCTCGAGCGTCCTGGAGCGAATGTTGCGGCAGTGGTAGTGCCGCAGCGCTTGCTGGTACCTTGCCGCCCTTAATGCAGCCTCGCGACGTCGTTCCTCCCCCATCACGAGATCCATCCCCCGCATGGCGTCCTGCTGCATTTCATCAAACGCCAGGACCCGTGCGGAGCGATGCCTGACCTCATGAGGGAGGATTGCTTCAGCTCCGTAGATGAGGAAGAACGGAGTCTCGCCCGTTGGCTTGGTGGCGGTGGTGCGGATGGACCACAACATGGACTGGAGCTCGTCGTGCCAGCCCCTGCCGCAGGCCTCTAGCTTCTTCTTGAAGGTCCTGGTCTTGAGGCCCCTCAGGACCTCTGCGTTGGCGCGCTCGGCCTGACCATTGCTCCTGGGGTGGGCTACCGAAGCGTAGCAGATCTGCGTTCCAAGGTTAGCACAGTAGGTTTTAAAGAGGTACTAGTGAACTGCGAGCCGTTATCTGTGATGACGCGGTTGGGGACCCCGAATCGGCTCATGAGGCCCTTGATGAACTTGACGGCATAGCCAGCTAGAATGGTGCGGACGGCTTCCACCTCTGCCCACTTAGTGAACTTATCGATGGTGACGTAGAGATAGCGGTAGTCCCCTGGCGCTCGTGGGAACGGGCCTAGGATGTCCAGCCCCCATACCGCGAACGACCACGTGAGCGGGATGGTTTGGAGGCCCTGAGCAGGCTGA
The DNA here is from genome assembly GCF_018294505.1 of Triticum aestivum. Classification (NCBI taxonomy): domain Eukaryota; kingdom Viridiplantae; phylum Streptophyta; class Magnoliopsida; order Poales; family Poaceae; genus Triticum; species Triticum aestivum. The sequence goes on from NC_057794.1 coordinate 130,111,222, forward strand.
TGGATTTTCTTGGCATGGAATTGGCAAGCTTCGCAGGACTTCACCAGCTCGGCTGCATCGTTAAGTGTTGTAGGCCAATAGAATCCGCTGCGGAAGGCCTTGCCGACGAGGGTCCGTGATGACGAGTGATGTCCATAGTCCCCGCCGTGTATGTCAGTCAGCAGCTCCCTCCCTTGATCACTGGAGATGCAGCGCAGCGTGACGTCGTTCGATCGTTTCCTGTACAATTCGCCGTCTTGAATGCAGTATGTCATGGCATGTCAGGACACGCGCTCCACATCCTCTTCTTTCTCCGGCAGTGTCCCGTGCATCAGGTACTCCTTGAACTCCTTGGTCCAGCACTCCCCCTGGGGCTCGAACGCCAAGAGCAGCTGAGCTCCTGAGGTCGGGCTGCAATCTGGGGCTCCTGAGACCGGGGGTTGAGGGAGCTCTTCCCGAGGCTGAGTCGTGCTTGGAAGAAGCCACGTTTTGAAGACGCCGGGCTCCTGCGGTTGCCACTTGGATGCTCTCTTGGCGATGTTGTCGGCTTCCTTGTTGGTGCCCCGGGGCATGTGCTGCAGCTCCAAGCCTGCGAACTGCTTCTCCATTTTGCGCACCTCAGCAAGGTAGGCCTCCATGTGCTCGTCCTTTGGCTCGTACACTTTGTTGGAGAAGTTGACGAGGAGCTGCGAGTCACTCTTGAAGGTAAGGCGTCTCACCCCCATAGCCGCCGCAGCCTTTAGGCCGACTATGAGGCCCTCGTATTCAATGATATTGTTAGAGACCTTCTCACCTTGCTGAAAGCAGAGCTGCACGGCGTAGCAAAGCTTGTCTTGGGTGGGCGAGATGAGCACTGCTCCAGCCCCCGCGCCCTGGTGCGCAAAGGCGCCGTCAAAATACATGACCCAGCCGTTTGGCGCCTCACTTCCTAGGGAAGTGGACCGGTCTTCTCCGTCCTCAAGAGCCGGGGCATCTGTCCATTCTGCCACAAAATCGGCAAGCGCGGCTCCCTTGATGACCCTGGTGGTGCTAAACTCCAGATGAAATGCTTGCAGCTCGATGTTCCATTCAGAGACCCTTCCGTCTGAGTTTGGGCTCCTGAGTATCCTCTCCAACGGGTAAGACGAGACAACCTTGATGGGGTTGAAAGCGCAACAACCCCTAGGTGGTTTTGGTAATTCCTAACAACATATAGCTCATTGAGCTAATGCTATTTCAAGATTAATATCTCAGGAAAGCTCAATGATTGGCATGGCATGGATGAGAAAAGTGGACCCCTCAAAATGCTAAGGACAAAGGATTGGCTCAAGCTCAAAGCTCAAGACTCTACATTTTCTATTTTAGTGATACAAGATCACATTGAGTCTATAGGAAAAGCTAATACTATCAAGGAGGGATGAGGTGTTGCTTAATGAGGTTCTTGCTCAAAATGCTTAGTGATATGCTCCAAAACCCTCAACTACTTTCTCACAACCACATATGACCTAAACCAAAAGTCAAACTCGGCCCCACCGAGTTTCAAATGTCATAGCCACTGCCACAAACCCTAGGCAAATCGGTCTCACCGAGATGGGGTTGTAATCTCTCTGTTTCCCTTCATAACATTTCGGTCTCACAGAGATGAGCGATCGGTCCCACCGAGATTGCAATGTAAACTCTCTGTTTTATCTTCGTAATGTTTCGGTCCCACTGAAATGAGCAATCGGTCCCATCGAGTTTACCTGACCAACTCTCTGGTTAGCTTATTACCAAAATCGGTCTCACCGAGTTTGTGTAATCGGTCTCACCGAGATTACGTTATGCCCTAACCCTAATCATATCGGTCCTACCGAGTTGCATGTCAGTCCCACCGAAAACCCTAACGGTCACTAGCTTTGCTGAATCGGTCCGATCGAGTTTAACCATTCGGTCCCACCAAGTTTGGCAAGTTGTGTGCAACGGTTAGATTTTGTGTGGAGGCTATATATACCCCTCCACCTCCTCTTCATTCGTAGAGAGAGCCATCAGAACAAACCTACACTTCCAACCTATATTTTCTGAGAGAGAACCACCTACACTTGTGTTGAGACCAAGATATTCCATTCCTACCATATGAATCTTGATCTCTAGCCTTCCCCAAGTTGCTTTCCACTCAAATCTTCTTTCCACCAAATCCATATCTTGTGAGAAAGAGTTGAGGGTTGGGGAGACGATCATTTGAAGCACAAGAGCAAGGAGTTCATCATCAACACACCATTTGTTACTTCTTGGGGAGTGGTGTCTCCTAGATTTTCTAGGTGTCACTTGGGAGCCTCCGACAAGATTGTGGAGTTGAACCAAGGAGTTTGTAAGGGCAAGGAGATCGCCTACTTCGTGAAGATCTACCGCTAGTGAGGCAAGTCCTTCATGGGCGACAGCCATGGTGGGATAGACAAGGTTGCTTCTTCGGGGATCCTTCGTGGGTGGAGCCCTCCGTGGACTCGCGTAACCGTTGCCCTTCGTGGGTTGAAGTCTCCATCAACGTGGATGTACGATAGCACGACCTATCGGAACCACGACAAAACATCCGTGTCTCCAATTGCGTTTGAATCCTCCAAACCCTTCCCTTTACATTCTTGCAAGTTGCATGCTTTACTTTCCGCTGCTCATATACTATTTGCATGCTTGCTTGAATTGTGTTAAGATTGCTTGACTTGTTCAAAGTTGCTAAAATCTGCCAAGAACTAAAATTGGGAAAAGGCGAGATTTTTATTTGGTCAAGTAGTCTAATCACCCCCCTCCAGACATACTTTCGATCCTACAAGTGGTATCAGAGCTTTGGTCTCCATTTGCCTTGATTTTCATAGCTTTTGGAAGTCATAGCCTTGGTTTCACAACCTAGGAGAGTATGGCGTCTAGCGAGGGAAATTACCACCATAGAGGTCCTTACTTTGATGGTACTAATTTTGCTAGTTGGAAGCATAAGATGAAAATGCATATTCTTGGACATAACCCCGCCATTTGGGCTATTGTGTGTGTTGGCTTGCAAGGTGAATTCTTTGATGGGAGAGAACCGAATCATGAACCTACCGTGGAAGAGTTGAAGATGCTACAATACAATGCTCAAGCTTGTGATATCCTCTTCAATGGATTGTGCCCCGAAGAATTCAACAAAATCAGCCATCTTGAGAATGCAAAGGAAATTTGGGATACTTTGATTGATATGCACGAAGGTACCGACTCCGTCAAGGAATCCAAGTTGGATGTGCTTCAAAGTCAACTTGACAAGTTCAAAATGAAGGATGGTGAAGGTGTCACTGAAATGTACTCTAGGCTTGCTCTTATCACAAATGAGATTGTCGGCTTAGGAAGTGAAGAGATGACTGACAAATTCATCATCAAGAAGATCCTAAGAGCCTTGGATGGAAAATACGATACCATATGCACATTGATCCAAATGATGCCAAATTACAAAGATCTCGAGCCAACGGAAGTCATTGGAAGAATTGTTGCTCATGATATGTCACTCAAGGATAAGGAGGAGCTCCATAACAAGTCAAGTGGTGCTTACAAAGCCTCATGTGAAGCTCCCACATCATCAAGTGAGAAACAAACCTTCAATGAAGAATTGAGCCTAATGGTGAAGAACTTCAACAAGTTCTACAAGAATAGAAGCAAAGAGAGAAATTCCAAGTCAAGGTCCTACAATGACAAAAGATCTTCTAGTTGAGAGCGAAACTGCTACAATTGTGGAAGACCTGGACACTACTCCAATGAGTGTACGGCTCCCCACAAGAGAAGAGAAGATTCTCCCAAAAGAAAAAGCAGAAGAGAAGAATCACCATCGAGGGAGAGAAGGAGTAGGAATGATCGTTATGAACGAAGGCCCTCTCGGAGAAGCAAGGATTTGGAAAGGAAGGACAAGTCATCAAGGAGCTACACAAAACGAAGACATCAAGCTCATGTTGGTGAATGGGTATCCGGCTCCAACTCTGACAGTCACTCCGAGAGAAGCTATCACTCCGACTCCGAATATACTCAAGATGAAGGTGTTGCCGGTCTAGCACTTGTGTCGACCAACTCCTACGACATATTTGATTCACCAAATGAAGGAATTGGAAGATGCTTCACGGCCAAAGGTCCAAAGGTATCACACCCCGAGTATGTTGATTTCAATAGTGATGAAGATGACTTGTTAGGTGATGATGATTTACTTGTTGACAACTATAGTGATGAATACTATGATGAAACGTCAATTAATCATGCTAATCAAGATGAAATGAATGACAATGATAAGGAGAAGATTGAGTCTCTAACTAAAGAACTAAACTCTCTTAAGTTAGCTCATGAAACTATCTTAGGAGATCATCGAGAACTTTTAAGGACTCATGAGAAATTACGTTTTGAGAAGCTCAATCTTGAGCAAGAGCATGAGTTCTTAATGGCAATCAATGATGATCTTCGCAAGAAAAGTTCTTCTTACATTGCCAAGTGTTTACTCTTATCCACTTACATGCCTCAAGTCAAGTCTAGTAACAAGAACAAGAAGAATTCTTCCTCTAGTAGTAGCAATAATCATGCTAAATCCAATGTTGTTGCTTCTAGTAGTTCTCTTGATTCTACTAATGATTCTCCTAGCCAAGTTACACTTGAGCAAGAAAATAGCTTATTGAATGGAATCATAGAGAAAGGTGTTTACAAGAGCCTTGCCGGGAATAAGCAATTCGAGGAAATTGTACGCAAGCAAGGAAGGCACCAGAAGAATCAAGGTATTGGTTTTGAACGAAAGTTCAATGCCAATGGAGTTGAGTGGGAAGAAGATCAATACCCCAAGACGAAGTTTTTTCCTCAACAAGAGAAGTATGATCCTACTTCTTTCAAAGGGACACAAGCTCAAGATGATCTTCCACCCCAAGACCACAAGCAAAAAAGGCAAGGACAAGCTTCAAGAGGAAATTGATCCATTTGAAGAAGCTCCTAAGGCCTTGGTCAAGTGTGTTCCCAAGACTACATCAAGTTCCACTTCATCAAGTACAACTACAACTCCGAGGATTCCCATCAAGATGGTGTGGATCCCAAAGAAGAACTAGAGAGTTCTTGAGGGTGACTCCGCCAACATACTTCACTCTTATCATTTTGGCAAGAACAAGTGCAATCAACTTCCACATCTTGCACTAGTTCAAGGAGTCACAAACCCTCTTGTTGGTAAGACAAGGGACAAGGTAACCTAATGTTCTCATAGACATCATCTTGTGTGAGCATCACTCTATGTCTATGGATATCCTTGTTTGTTCCTTGTGGGACTAACCCGTGTAGGTATTGAAAGTGCAACTCACTCCAAAGGATAGCTCTGAATGATCTACATCAACTTAAAGCATCCACATCTTCAACACCTACATGAAGTCATCATCAACAAAACCCAAGGTTAGTTCATCCCTCTTAGGGGGGATATCACATCTAGGGGGATCTTTACTCTAAGAATTGAGTTAAAGCAACTCTAATGGTGTGAACACAACAACGCTTTATGTAAAAGTGGTAACCCCACTTGTGCTTAAACAGTGAGTATGACCTATGATCAAATGTTCTCATTTGACTCCTAAGTCAATATACTCATATATAGATGACCTAGTCATCGCCAATTGCTTGATAGATGCTAGAATTGTTTGTGCATGCTTTGCCACACATTTCATTTGTCATTTTATTGTTAGAGCGTGTTGGTTGCATAATTTACTCATTCGAGGACATCCACTTGTTGTTTTGATTGATTGGTTTCCTTTTCTTTTGGCCAAGTTGATGGACAAGAATGCCTAAGAACCTTCTCTATCTATCTATGCTTTTCTTGTCTCAAACTCTATTCATGCTGCATCACAAAGTTTATTCAAGTCAGATTCGAACCACTCTGTGTGAGGAGCACTCGGAGCATAGACTTAAACTTCCAAAACTTCTTTGTGTGTTTCGGTCTGACCGATTCATCCATTTCGGTCATACTGAGATCACTAAGTCGATCTAGGTTTTGAATCTCGGTGCAACCGATTTGAACTTTTCGGTCACACCGAGTTGTTCCACTCGGTCACATCGACAGGGTCAGGCTATATATATCCACGGGTCAAATTTTGGAAAACTTTGCGAACCTCCTCGCCCGCGCTTAGCCTGCTCTGCCTCCCTGGGTCTCCGGATCATCCTCCTCGTCACTAGTCGCCTCCTGTCACTGGTCTCCACCACCGTCAACGGGATCGTCTCTGCCATTGCCGCCGTAGCAAGTTCATCGCCGAACTAGGGTATGGACTTGAACTTTGTGTTGTTCTAACTCTGATTCCTCAGCACATTGCTTTGCCATGTATATTTCCACGATTGAGATCAATCTATCCATCGAAAACACTCCGTAGTTTAGTCGTGAATTGAAAATTTAGGGTTAGGTTTCTGCCGAAACCATCTCGGACTGACCAGGTTGATGAAATCGATTCCACCAATTTGGCTCAGGCCATTGCACATGTGATTCTCGGTCTGACCGAGAATAGCAAATCGGTGTGACCAAGTTCAGCACTTTGTGAAACCCTAGCAGTCTCGGAGCCACCGAACTATGACTCGGTCTGACCGAGTTCACTAGTTTAGGTTCCAAAAGCTGCTTCGGTATCATCGAGTTTGCAAATCGGTAGATTTGAAATGCTTTCTAAGGAAAACTAAAACTAAGTTTTTAACTCATTCTTTTGCAAAAACCTCTATACTTTGTGATGCTCATCCACTCTACCTCATCTATAATCTATTCAGAGGGTCTGCTGTCAGTGTTTGCATCATGTCAGATCAGAGTGACAGTCAGAACAAGTCTGAGGAACAGGTTCACGTGAGTGAGGGCACTAGTCCTTCTAGCAGCTCAGATGATGGAAGCAAGAGCACACCCAGCAATCTGCCAAAGGCTTCCACAAGGGCCATCAAGAAAAGAACCTCAGAGTCAGAGGATGAGGACTATGTGGCTGAGGAAGAAGAAACCACCTCAAAGAGGGAAGTGCTCAAAAAGGAATATGGCACAGCTGCTGCCACCAAGCCAGGGATGAAGCAAAAGCTTCTTGCCAAGAGAGCTCCAATGTCAAAAGCCAGAGCATCTACTCATGAGACTTTGGGATCTGCACCCGAAGAGCAGGTTGTGGTAGAAAATAAAAGGAAGGAAAGGGTCAAGAAGACCACTGCCAGAGTGCTTGGGAGATCCTCAATCATGAAAGACTCTGAAGAAGAGGAAGAGGAAGAGGATGCAGCACCAGCACCCAAAGCTCAAAAGCTTATGGGAGATGCCATAAGATTAGGGGTTGCTCCATCTAAGCCCAAAGGAACTCCTAAGCCAACTGCTCCAAAACCCAAAACTGCACCCAAGAGGAACACCAGGAACATCCCAGCAGAAGAGAAGAACAAGGCCCCAATGCCTGAAGCTGCAATGGAAGAAGAAGATGATTCTATTGTCTTGAGGAAGTTGAAGCCAAAAATTCCAGATCACAATGATGCTCATCCAGTTGCAGAGAACATGAAAGTTAGGAAGGACTCTGGTCTAAGGCTATGGAGAGAGTCTAATCCATATGCCACCAGGAGAAGGACTGATGTGGACTACAGGTTCCATACAAAGGAGCAACAGGACTTCTATGAGACCATCTTGCTTGACAAGAAGCCCATAGTGTGTGACATGAGATGGGTCGATTGGTCATTCATTGAGGAAAATGAGGATCACTTCCCTGGTGTATATGATAGCTTCAAGGCTTGTGGAGTTGATGAGTTTGTGGCTCAAAAGCTCACAAAATGGAATGATGGGCTCATCATGCAGTTCTACTCCACAACTCACTTCTACCCAGATGGAAGGATTGTCTGGATGTCTGAAGGTACTAGGTACCAGTCCACAGTTGCGGAATGGGCTAAGTTGATCAGTGCCCCAGAAGAGAGTGAAGATGACTTGGATGCCTATGCCAAGAAGAAGAAGGATCACAACACCATGGCACACATGTACAAGGAGATCACAGATGCTGCTTTTGAGACACACAAGTTTGGATCTGTACATTACCTTTTGTTAGGCTTGCCAACTATCAACTGGATCCTCAGGCACACTCTCTTGCCAAAGTCAGGTGATCACAAGATGATCAGAGGCCATGCAATTAACTTGATTCACATCTTTGATGTCCCACAGAAGTTCAAAGTCATGAGCCTAATAGTGGAAACCATAAAGAGGATAGCTGCAGATCAGAAGAGGAGTTGTGGGTATGCCCCACGGATCCAGGAGCTGATCAACTCCAAGATGGGCACTGGCACATATCTGCTATACAAGGAGCACCTGCCCATCTACCCAGACTTTGAGAACAACACTGTGGTCATGGATGAAAACGAACCACCTTCTGTGCACGCACAAGCCAAGAAGGAGAAGGCAAAGGCTGAAAAGGCTGCAAGGATGCCAACTACTGAAGAAGCATCTCAGTATCTTCTGAAGAGCAAGCAAGATCAGCTTGGCTACTTGATTGCCTCCACCCTGAGGATTGAGAAGGGATTGGCTACCCTGACTCAAAACCAGGAGAGCTTGGAGAGGATCGTGGAGCAGAAGTTCTATGACCTAGATGTGAAGGTCACTGAGATCCAGTCAGTCGTTGAGAAACTTCGGGATGAAGTGCAGGAGAAGAAGGGCAAGACAACCACTCATGCTTTTGCTAGAGTGCCTAGAGGTCAGAGGTCTGCTGCAGTGCCTATTCCAGACACCAGAGCTACTTCATCTGCACCAGCTACAGCTTCAGTGCCACCGGCTCCAGCACCTACTCCACCAGCTCCATCTACATCGGCTGATGCCTTCATTCTTGGAGTCACGTCTACACCACCACCTGAAGACCAAGCCTGAGTGTCGATCTAGCACTATGCATTTTTATGAACTTTTTGGTAACTTGTTGCCAAAGGGGGAGAAAATGTATAGATCATAGGCTTCGAGAGAGAGCCTTGCTTTTTATTCTCTCTTTGTTTGGTGGTTAAACTTCATTTATTTGCTTGGTTGAGATACTTTATACTTTGTGCTTGCTTAGATGATCATGTGTTTGATCATATGCTACCTTAATGCATGTTGGATGACATTATCCTTTTATATGATCATTCACTTTGCTTGGTGATGAGTGCATGTATTTTAATTATTATCATTTTGAGCGCTCCACCAAGATGCATGTGACATGGAAGAGTAACCCATGATCCTAACTCTTTGTGCATTTGCAGTCCAAAGCAAACCTTAAACTATGCACAAATTTAGGGGGAGCTCTTGCTTTTCACATACTTCTCAAAGCGACAATATTTTTCACTCTTATTATCATTTGTCGAAGCTTTGATCTATATGTTGTCATCAGTTACCAAAAAGGGGGAGATTGAAAGTGCAACTATCCCTAGGTGGTTTTGGTAATTCCTAACAACATATAGCTCATTGAGCTAATGCTATTTCAAGATTAATATCTCAGGAAAGCTCAATGATTGGCATGGCATGGATGAGAAAAGTGGACCCCTCAAAATGCTAAGGACAAAGGATTGGCTCAAGCTCAAAGCTCAAGACTCTACATTTTCTATTTAGTGATCCAAGATCACATTGAGTCTATAGGAAAAGCCAATACTATCAAGGAGGGATGACGTGTTGCTTAATGAGGTTCTTGCTCAAAATGCTTAGTGATATGCTCCAAAACCCTCAACTACTTTCTCACAACCACATATGACCTAAACCAAAAGTCAAACTCGGCCCCACCGATTCTTCCTATCCGGTGCCACCAAGTCTCAAATGTCATAGCCACTGCCACAAACCCTAGGCAAATCGGTCTCACCGATAGGGATCTCGGTCTCACCGAGATGGGGTTGTAATATCTTTGTTTCCCTTCGTAACATTTTGGTCTCACCGAGATGAGCGATCAGTCCCACCAAGATTGCAATGTAAACTATCTATTTTCTCTTCGTAACATTTCGGTCTCACCGAAATGAGCGATCGGTCCCACCGAGTTTACCTGACCAACTCTCTGGTTAGCTTATTACCAAAACCGGTCTTACCGAGTTTGTGTAATCGGTCTCACCGAGATTACGTTATGCCCTAACCCTAATCATATCGGTCCTACCGAGTTCCATGTCGGTCCCACTGAAAACCCTAACGGTCACTAGCTTTGCTGAATCGGTCCGACCGAGTATAACCATTCGGTCCCACCGAGTTTGGCAAGTTGTATGTAACGGTTAGATTTTTTGTGGAGGCTATATATACCCCTCCACCTCCTCTTCATTCGTAGAGAGAGCCATCAGAACAAACCTACACTTCCAACCTATATTTTCTGAGAGAGAACCACCTACACTTGTGTTGAGACCAAGATATTCCATTCCTACCATATGAATCTTGATCTCTAGCCTTCCCCAAGTTGCTTTCCACTCAAATCTTATTTCCACCAAATCCATATCCTGTGAGAAAGAGTTGAGTGTTGGGGAGACTATCATTTGAAGCACAAGAGCAAGGAGTTCATCATCAACACACCATTTGTTACTTCTTGGAGAGTGGTGTCTCCTAGATTGGCTAGGTGTCACTTGGGAGCCTCCGACAAGATTGTGGAGTTGAACCAAGGAGTTTGTAAGGGCAAGGAGATCGCCTACTTCGTAAGGATCTACCGCTAGTGAGGCAAGTCCTTCGTGGGTGACGGCCATGGTGGGATAGACAAGGTTGCTTCCTCGTGGACCCTTCGTGGGTGGAGCCCTCCATGGACTCGCGCAACCGTTACCCTTCGTGGGTTGAAGTCTCCATCAACGTGGATGTACGATAGCACCACCTATCGGAACCACGACAAAACATCCGTGTCTCCAATTGCATTTGAATCCTCCAAACCCTTCCCTTTACATTCTTGCAAGTTGCATGCTTTACTTTCCGCTGCTCATATACTCTTTGCATGCTTGCTTGAATTGTGTTAAGATTGCTTGACTTGTTCAAAGTTGCTAAAATCTGCCAAGAACTAAAATTGGGAAAAGGCAAGATTTTTATTTGGTCAAGTAGTCTAATCATCCCCCCTCTAGACATACTTTCGATCCTACAGGGGTGCCCCTGGAAGTAGTGTCGCAGGTTGCGCGAGGCCACCAAAAGTGCGAGCAGGAGCTTCTGCGGCATGGGGTGCTCAACAAGGGCCGGTACACCGTTGAGTCTCGGGTCCCGCATAGGTTGCGGCATATCCTGAAGTGATGGGTCTCCTGAGACCTGACTTCCCTCGGGAACCTTCACGATGTTGCTCTACTGAGCTAGGTCTTCCACCGCTGATGGCTTCACTGCACCTCTCCGGCCCAGTGTTGTATCAGTTCTACCCTTATCTTGAAGCTCTTCCTGAACCGCCACCAATGCCGCGCTGGCAGAGTACGGGGTGGCAGCAAGGTAGAGCAAGAGAGGCTCGAGAGGCCGCGGTGCCACCATCATCGGGAGGCTGGTGAGGTATTTCTTGAGGTCTCGGAAGGCCCGGTCGGCCTCCAGGGTCCACTCGAAGGGGCATTTATTCTTCATGAGCTTAAAGAAGGGCAAGGCGCGCTCGCCCAGCTTAGAGATGAAACACCCTAATGCGGTTACCCGTCTTGTCAGTTTTTGCATCTCCTTGAGGGTCTGCGGTGGGATCATGTCTTCGATGGCCTTGATCTTTTCCGAGTTCACCTCGATCCCTCTGTGGGATACAAGAAGCCCTAGCAACTTGCCGGATGGGACGCCAAACACACACTTTTCTGGGTTAAGCCTCAAGTTCACTTGGCGCAAGCTCTTGAAGGTCTCCTCCAAGACTTGAATCAACGTCCTCGCCTCACGAGATTTAACCACTATGTCATCAACGTAGGCCTCTGTGTTCCTACCGAGCTGCCGCCCCAAGGCGATGTGCATCAGCTGCTGAAAGGTTGCGCCCACGTTGCGAAGGCCGAAAGGCATGCATGTGTAGCAGTACACCCCACACGGTGTCAAGAAGGCCGTCTTCTCCACATCCTCCACCGCCATCCTGATCTGATGGTATCCAGAGAACGCATCCAAGAAACACAGCAGGTCGCACTCGGCGGTGGAGTCGACGATTTGATTGATGCGCGGAAGGGGGAACGGGTCTTGGGGGCAGGCCTTGTTTAGGTTGGTGAAGTCGACACACATCCATTCCTTCCCGCCTTTCTTCAGCACTACGACGGGGTTCGCCAGCCATTCGGGGTATCGAACTTCTCGGATTGTACCTGCCGCCTCCAGCTTGCGTGTCTCTTGGACGATGAAGGCTTGCTTCTCGATGGACTGATGTCTTGCTCGCTGCTTCACGGGACGTACGTTGGGGCACACCTATAGATGATGCTGGATTACCTCTCTAGGGACCCCTACCAGTTGATCGGGCTCCCATGCTGTCGGTGTCAAAACTGGCGGATCTCGAGTAGGGGGTCCCGTACTGTGTGTCTAAGGCGGATGGTAACAGGAGGCAGGGGACACGATGTTTACCCAGGTTCGGGCCCTCTTGATGGAGGTAATACCCTACGTCCTGCTTGATTGTTCTTGATGATGTGAGTATTACAAGAGTTGATCTACCACGAGATCGTAGAGGCTAAACCCTAGAAGCTAGCCTATGGTATGATTGTATGTTGTCCTATGGACTAAACCCTCTGGTTTATATAGACACCGGAGGGGGCTAGGGTTACACATGATCGGTTACAAGGTAGGAGATATACAAATCCGTATTACCTAGCTTGCCTTCCACGCCAAGGAGAGTCTCATCCAGACATGGGACGAAGTCTTCAATCTTGTATCTTCATAATCCAACAGTCCGGCCAAAGGATATAGTCCGGCTGTCCGGAGACCCCCTAATCCAGGACTCCCTTAGTGGCCCCTGAACCATGCTTCAATGACGATGAGTTGGCGCGCAGTATTGTCTTCGGCATTGCAAGGCGGGTTCTTCTCCAAATACTTCACGGAAGATTTTTGAACACAAGGATAGTGTCCGGTTCTGAAAAACAAGTTCCACACCCCACCGTAGAGAGAATAATATTTCCACAATTCTAATTTGCTGACACATTTAGCAACATCACATCATGTGTGGATCAGTCATTATTCGAACCGTTTTCCTCAACCAGCACCACACATATTGCGAGGCGGTTTTCTTGACACGTCTAGTCGAAGCAGAGATTGTGTCCCCTTATCACGAGATTCTCATCAATACGGACGCGGGTAACCCAACCGCTCCATTACTTACAACGCTTGGAGAATAAGAGGATTTACTAGGGGAGGCGTATCGCCTCTTCCGCCCCTATAAAGGGACAAGAATTCACCCTCTTCACCCGTACCTTCTTCTCCACTCATTCCATTCTGCTCAGGCTCCAACGCGCGAGCGTTCACCTCCTCTACCCACCAAAGGTCCTCCAAAGATGTCTGGATCCGGAGCAGGAGGCAAATGGATGGCCTCTACCATCCGAAAGAAGGATATCAAAAAGCTTCGGGAGGCCAGGTATCTGACCAAGAAAATCGGCAACCGTCTCCCAACGGCGGGACAGATCGTCCCCACTCCAGAACCCCACGAGAGGGTTGTATTCCTCCCTCACTTTGTCCGCGGGCTAGGATTTCCTCTTCACCCATTCGTTCATGGTATCATGTACTATTATGGGATCGATCTTCACGACCTGTCACCTTTCCTTCCTCAACATCTCAACATTCATTGTTGTGTGCGAGGCCTTTCTCCATGTTTCGCCGCACTTCGGTTTATGGCTAAAGGTCTTTAATGTGAAGCCCAAGGTGGTGAGCGGCGAGCACGCCGAGTGCGGGGGCGCTATGGTGAGCAAGATGCCCAACGTCATATGGCCAACGGGAACCTTTAATGATTCAGTCAAGGAGTGGCAACAACAGTGGTTCAACATCATTGAGCCGAGTGGTAAGGAACGGGCCGCTTCTCCCGAGTTTTGATCCGGTGCCCCTCTGCGGCTTATGTCCTGGGTCAAGAAAGGACTAGATTGGTCCTCGTCTGACGAACTGTGGGTGCTCCACACGCGCGTTAAAGATATGGGAGATAAGAACAGTAAACTCGTCGACGTACTCCAGGTGATGTTAATCCACCGGATACTGCCTTGTCAACACCGGACTTGCAATCTATGGGAGTTTGATCCGGTCAGGCACCAAACCTTGCGAAGGCTCTTCTACTCTTCACGTGAGGACATTTGGAAGGTGCTTTTTAAGTCCAGCAACTCATGGCCGGACTCCACCGAAGACCGCGGGTACCAACTATCCCGCCCTGCAAGTTCGGTGAGTTTATCAAACTTTTCCATCCGCATGACCCAAAGGAAGCGCTTAATGCGTGTTCATTCAACTTTCCCAGAGCTGGACGAAGAAGGCGGAGCGGATCCATTGTCCGGCCCCGCTGCCCGAAGACCCGGCCATCCCACTTCTGAAAAAGATGCTGGTCCCGGCGCCTTACAAGGTGCCGAAGAAGACGGCCGAGAAGGAGGCTAAAAAGACCCGGGGCGGCCTTCATCGTCGCGGCACTTTGGGCACAATACCCGAAGGCTCTGATGCCCATTCCTCCTTAGAAGAGGAGGAAAAGGAGGAGGAAAATGAATCTCCTGCGGAGGGAAGAAGGAAGAGGACGGCCTCCGCATCCCTGGGGGGCGAACTACCCAAAAGAGGAAAGATTCCTCATCAAGAGGAGTCGCCTGTCGCTGCCAACAGCGGCCCGGCATGGGATCCCAGGGCCCAGCCCCTGGTGAACTCGTGAGTATATAAAATCCGAGTACGTTTAAGCGTCCAGACTCATCGTGGCTTAGTATTTTAACCTAAGCCGTATATTTCTTGTAGTCCGGCGAGGTCCCGCACCGTACAATCTTCATCGAAGGACTTGCTGAGCTCAAATGCTGTGGAGAGCGGGACACCCCCGAAGGACCCTTCCTCCAAGCAGGTGTCAAACACCGAGGCCTCGTCCCAAAAGGACCCCGGCCTAGGAGGGAAGGAAGAAACCGTGAAAGCAACGCCTGGAAGTCGTACCGCAGGGGCCGGACACATGGAGAAAAATATTCCCATGGGGTCTGATGGTGGGGGCAATTCTGAGTTTGGCTCCCTACCAGATGAGATTCCAGAGACCTGTACGGCTCCAGAATCAAGAAGGTAGCCTTCTTCAACCGGAGAGGGCATGCCTATTCCGCCGGCAACCTCTGTCCATCCAGAAGTGTCGGATGCTTTGTTGGTGGCGCTACGAGATGCCTCCATCGTTGATGAACACCGTGCCCTGATGGGCGCGGTGATTGAGAAAATTCAGTCGACCGAGAGTGGACTGAACGAAGCCTGTATCAGTCTTATAAAAGGCTTTGAGGTATGTTTTATGAGTTATCGAAGAGTGTCATAGTATAGATAGTAGCCCCTGATACACTGTTCAGTGAAAGAAAGAACCGGACAGGGGATCGAATTCGTGATCTCAGGAAGACTCACTAAATGACATTGATTTCTCTCCTGTTTTAAGCAGATACCTGTAGCGGTTGCTGCCTCTCATACTACGGAGATCGCCAGACTGAATCAAAGTCTAGAGCGGGCCAGAGAAGAAATTGGCCGATTGAAAATGCAGTTGAGGGATAAACAAGGTATGCACCAACATTATGTGTGTTTATTTGAAATAAATGGTCAGTATGAAATAAGCCGCATAATTTGTGCTAGGAGTTATGACCGAAGTCGAGGCCCTCAAAAGGGTTGTTGCCGAGGCCGAGAAAAAGGCAGCCACGGAGTGGGCTCTTTGTGAGAAACACGAAGCCAGAGTTATTAAAGCCGAGCAGGAGCTGCGAGAGGCCATGAGTAAATGTGAGGCCTTGGAGCAAAGTTTATCGGAGAAAGAGTCCGAACTCACCAAGGCGCGCCAAGCCACGAGCGACGCCCAGGGGGAAACCCAAAGCACGCTGCAGGGGATCCACGAGGCGAGGAAGATCGCGGCGGGTAAGCTTTTCCCATGTAAAGAAAATATTTAAAGGGAAAACTATGTTTCTGATTGTGAATCCGGACTTCTCAGGTGTATTTGCTGAGCTACCGGACAACATATCAGATGCCGCTCACTTCTACCGAGTCGTAGGAAGGAACACCGCCGATGAGCTTTTTTGGTCTCAGTATTTGGCACCGAATTATCCGGTGCCTTTTGCCGATCAGCTGAAACAGCTGATCGAACTGCATAAGGCGGCGGAACTAGCCATGAAAGATGTGGTTATCCGGCTATGGCCTGCCGAATTGATTCTAAGCAGCTGCTTCGGGCTCGTAAGGTGGCTTATAAGTGCTTGCCCTCGACTTGACGTCATCAAGCGGTCGGTCTGTATAGAAGGAGCGTGAATGGCCTTCGCCCTTGCAAAGGTGCACTGGGGGAAGATGGATGCCGAAAAGCTGGTGACCGAAGGACCGCCGGAAGGGAAGGAGCACCGCAAGCCCAAATCATATTATAAGAGTGTCCTGAAAGGATCCTACCTTGCGGCGGAGCTATGTACCAAGGACATTATATTTCGCTGAATACAGATCATGTTGTCCGATGTAATGTTTAAACAAGGTCGTTGATATGTCGCCTGTTATATAAAATTTTACCCTCTTGTGCGGCCGTTTGTATATTAAGGTTGAGAGTTGGCCAGTCGTCGGCATCTGCCCCCACGTAAGGAGTACGGGGGTGTTCAGGATAAACCTGAGCACTCTTTATCCCAGTTTTGGGTCCTCCAAGGGAGGTGCTCAGCACAATGAACCAGGCAATTGAACTATAGGGCTTTATCACTCTCACTTAGCCAGAGGAGCTTTAGTATGGTCGGCGCAGCCCCTTGTTTTTGGAAGACCATACTAGGGGCTCTATAAGCGCCTGGTCAAAGAAGAAAACTATTCCATCACACACTGCATTGGTTATGGCATTGTGCGGGAGAAATCCTTAAAGATTTTGTGATCGCTCGAACGGCTGACCAGCTCTCGCCGTATCATCACAGTCAATTTTCGGCTTTCTCTACTGAGATGCTCGTCTGGAAGAACCGGGACACAATCGCAATAGTTCTCCCAGTGCTACCTTAGCCGATATAGCGGAACATAAGGTACCAAAACATAGGAGACAGGCAAACCCAACTATTGAGCCAAGACATGATTTGGAGCTGATGCATATAATGCTATAAGTTCGGGGTGCCGAACTTCCGTGAAGGTGTTCGGACTTTTATTGCCGTGTTACGGGGAATACGAAGCCCCTGGCATATTTAGGGCATACCGCTGTGTACGGATGTCATTTGACGAAATGATTTCGATAAGAAATAACCAGCAGGTAAGCATCATATGAACCCACATGTTGTATAAATAATACGTCTATGCATATGGTACAAATAATGTGATAAAAAAAGGAGTTGTGATAGCAGAACCTGCTGTGACCAGGGGGAAGAGGTTGGGTGCGGGTCCGTATTATAGTCGGACGTTCGCCGCGGGGAATGTCTACGGATCCCCAGCCGCGTTCGAGTTGCCTCTGTGGAGTCTGTCCTGGTTGGTGCAAAGGTGAACCTGCAAAGGAAATATAAGAAATATTTGCGTCCCGAAGGGCGGTTGAGCCGCTGAGTTCGGCCTGTCGTGGCTTTCGCCGGAGTGTTTAATTAAACCCTAGACGAGCCGGAGTATCCTTCCACAAAGTAGTTCGGAGCCCCTTGACGGTGTCCGGGAGCCTACGTGTCGACTCGAGGTTCGGCTGCAAGGTGCTGCTCAGTGTTCCTGCTGCTAAGGCAGTGATGCATTTGTTGGTGTCGAAGGAAAATTCGTTCTTGCCATGAACCGTGATGACGCCGCATGGACTGGGCATTTTCAGCTTATGGTAGGCATAATGTGGCACCGCGTTGAATCGAGCGAATGCAGTTCGCCCAAGCAGTGCTGGATATTCACTTCGGAAAGGGGCGATTTAGAAGATTAACTCTTCGGTACGGTAATTTTCTGGTGATCCGAAGATTACCCCGAGGGAAATGGAGCCTGCACAGCTGACCTCCATACCTGGTATGATGCCTCTAAAAGTGGCCTTAGTGGGCATGATCACTGACTGATCGATGCCCATCTTGCGCACTTTATCCTGGCGAAGCAGATTTAAACTGCTACCTCCATCCATGAGGACTTGAGTGAGGTGGAACCCGTCTACTATTGGGTCGAGGATTAGTGCGGCTGGATTGCCCTGGTTGGCGTTGACCAGACGATCCGTGCGGTTGAAGGTGACTGGCCCTGGCTTATATTATGGGACGGCGAGTTCCGTTGAGCCGCCATCCTTAAGGGAGTATATCTGGTCCAAGTGGGCCGTTTGGGTGGTATTTACCACATTCACCGATTGAGTATGGGGGGTTTCTTTTGCCCTCCCGTGTTCGGGAATCCGGGCTCTTCGTTGCTATCATCGCTTTGAGACCCCTCTTCGTGTTTGGCGCCTGCCTTGCCGACTTGTTTGAAGACCCATCATTCTCTGTTGGTATGGGTGGCTGGCATTTCTGGAGTGCCATGAATTTGGCATTGGCGAGCGAGTATTCGGTCCAGACTGGATGGACCCAGATTTGTATTTTTGGGCGGCCCTTTCCGCTGACCGGGCTTTGAGGCCCTGAACCCGGCATTAACTGCCGTATTATTGGTTTTATCACCATATTTGCGGCGCTTGTGTTTGTTGCGTCGTGGTTTGCCGTTGGCATCTTTGTTATCCGGAGTGCCCGGATTCTTGAATGTGTTGTTGCTGCGAGCCAGCCAGCTATCCTTGCCCGCGCAAAAGCGGGTCATGAGTGTTGTGAGGGCTGTCATAGATTTCAGCTTCTCCTGGACAAGGTGGTGAGCTAGCCATTCATCACGGATGTTATGCTTTAATGCCGCTAGGGCCTCTACATCCGGACAGTCAACAATTTGGTTTTTCTTAGACAGGAACCGTGTCCAGAATTGTCTGGCCGATTCCCCTGGCTGCTGGGTTATATGGCTCAAGTCGTCAGCATCCGGTGGACGCACGTAAGTGCCTTGGAAGTTGTCCAGGAATGCGTCTTCCAGATCCTCCCAACTGCCTACGGAGTCTGCTGGCAAGCTGTTCAACCAATGCCGAGCTCGTCCTTTGAGTTTTAGTGGGAGGTACTTGATGGCATGTAGATCATCATCGCGAGCCATGTGGATGTGAAGGAGGAAATCCTCAATCCATACAGCAGGATCTGTTGTGCCGTCGTAGGATTCGATATTACGGGTTTGAAACCCTCTGGGAATTCATGATTCATAACTTCATCAGTGAAGCATAGGGGGTGTCCGGTGCCTCTGTGTCGGGCTATATCCCAATGCAGTTCGTATGAGTCTTGTGTGTTGTATTCGGCCCGGCCGAATTTACTCTTGGTGTATCCGACGCGAGGATCATCGTCCTGTATTGGCACGCATGCCCGTGACCCGTATATTGACCTTGCGATATTTGCCTTACTGTCCAATATGTCTCACAGGTCTCCTGTGTTGCCCCGGGCCTTAGTATTTTTGATTGAGTGGCGGCGGGGTGTAGGCTGAACTTCAGGCTGAAACGCCTCTCTGGCTCGGCCACGTAGTGGACGGTCAGCCGCATTGTACACTGGTGAATGAGGTTTCAATGCTTTCTCCTCAAGGTGAGGTAGCAACCTGCGTTTTGGGTAACTCTTGGAGGGGCGCTCGAGTTCATACTCCTTGGCCGCAAGGACTGTAGTCCTGTCTGCTAGCAAGTCTTGATCAGCTTGAAGTTGTTGCTACTTTTTCTCAGGCTATTTGTTATGGCCATACGCTAGCACTTGAAGCGCTCTTGCTCGACGGGGTCCTCAGGCACGATAAATTCTTCGTCGCCGAGGCTCGTTTCGTCTTCGGAGAGAGGTATGTAAGTGTCCTCCTCCGGTTCTCCATCTGCTGCCCGTTCTGGAGGGATAGCTTGTTCGTCCTCCGGCTCTACATCGTGCTGGAGGGGATTGTTGTTGTCTTCGGTACTATCCGGAGTGTTATTATCTCCTGTGCCGGTATCACTACTTTTGCTATGGCGGGACTTAGAGCGGCGCCGCTGACGTTGGCGCTTGGGTTGCTTCTTGGAGGGGTCATCCTCCGCTGTCTCGTCGCCATTGCCTTCTTTAGGGGTGTCCACCATATATATATATATATATATATATATATATATATATATATATATATATATATATATATATATATATATATGCTGAGGTGGCGGTCCAGCGCCTTGTGGGCGATGGTTCCTGTTCGTCTCCTGCATCGTCGTCCATACCGTCGAAGTCTTCGGAGTCAAAGTCGAGCATGTCGGTTAAATCGTCGACAGTGGCTACAAAGTGGGTGGTGGGTGGGCAGCGAATTTCTTTGTCGTCCGCATCCCATTCTAGCCGGACATAGTTCGGCCAAGGTTCTCCTGGCAAGGAGAGGGACCTCAATGAATTTAGGACATCGCTGAAAGGTGAGTGCTGAAAGATATCTGCGGAGGTGAACTCCATGATCGGCGCCCAATCGGATTCGATGGGTGCGGATGCAGGTGGCTCGGAGTCCGTGGCCGGAGAAGAATCCAATGGTTCGGCGACACGGCTCTCCTAAGGGGTGAAGTCAGTATCCGACTCTAACGCCACTGAGAGTGCGGCCTCCATGGCGGGGTCTATCCCTCCGCTCTCAGATGGCGCGATTTGCTCCGGATTGATGGCCGGAGTAGTTGCAGATGCAATCTCCCGAACATTGTCCGACGATAGAGTTACGTCATGCTCGTCGCGACTGTGCGGCACACCTGACATGGGCTCAAATCCGTCGAAGATCAAGTCTCCGCGGATGTCAGCCGTGTAGTTCAAGTTTCCAAATCTGACCTGATGGCCAGGGGCATAGCTCTCGATCTGCTCCAAATGGCCAAGCGAATTGGCCCGCAGTGCGAAGCCGCCGAATACAAAGATCTGCCTAGGGAGGAAAACCTCGCCCTGGACCGCATCGCTATTGATGATTGAAGGAGCCATCAAGCCTTACGGTGACGACACAGTGGAACTCTCAATGGAAGCACCAATGTCGGTGTCAAAACCGGTGGATCTCGGGTAGGGGGTCCCGAACTATGCGTCTAAGGCGGATGGTAACAAGAGGCAGGGGACACGATGTTTACCCAGGTTCGGGCCCTCTTGATGGAGGTAATACCCTACGTCCTGCTTGATTGTTCTTGATGATGTGAGTATTACAAGAGTTGATCTACCACGAGATCATAGAGGTTAAACCCTAGAAGCTAGCCTATGGTATGATTGTATGTTGTCCTACGGACTAAACCCTCCGGTTTATATAGACACTAGAGGGGGCTAGGGTTACACAAGGTCGGTTACAAGGGAGGAGATATACAAATTCGTATTGCCTAGCTTGCCTTCCACGCCAAGGAGAGTCCCATCCGGACACGGGACGAAGTCTTCAATCTTGTATCTTCATAATCCAACAGTCCGACCAAAGGATATAGTCCGACTGTCCGAAGACCCCGTAATCCAGGAATCCCTCACACGCGAATATCTCCTTGTTCGCGTGCAAGAACCTCACCAAAGCTTCTTCTTGCCCCGGGTTAAGGCCGGTTCCTATGGTGAAGGTGGCTCCCAAAGACCCATCCTCGTTGACCGGCACCTGCTTGGTCTCTGCCTTGTCTTGGGTGAACAGCTGCTTTTTCTTAGTGGGCGCGGCCTCCTTGGCCTCCGGCGCACCGGCACCGGCTGGCTGCGCTGCTGCCGCGGTCTTGAAGGCGAGCCTGAGTGCCATCACGGCCTCCTTAGCGTCCCCTTGGATGGTGAGGTCGCCCTTGCTCCCTGGCATCTTCATGATATTGTAAGCCGGGTGAGTTGCAGCCATGAACTGAGCGAGGGCCAGGTACCCGAGGATGGCATTGTACGGGAGACCTATGCGGGCGATGTCAAAGTCCACCAGCTCGGTGCGATAGTTATCCCGCGTGCCAAAGGTGACAGGGAGGCGGATCTGCCTCAAGGGGTGAGCAGCTCCACCGCCCACCCCTGTGAAGGGCTTGCTGAGGCCGAGCCGTTCGAGTGGCACATGAAGAAGACTGAAAGCTTCTACGGAGAGCAGGTTGAGACCAGCGCCGCCGTTGATGAGGGTCTTGGTGATGGCCACGTTGCAAATGGTGGGCGTGCAGAGCATCGGAAGCATCCCTGAGCTGGCAGTGGAGCCGGGGTGGTCTTCCGAGTCAAAGGTGAGGTTGGCTTTCGCCGCGGCGCAACCCGGCGGAGCCCCCGGGCGCTTCCAGGCGGCCCCAATCTGGCGGAAGAAAGGCTTGACATGGCGATCTGAAGGAGGTGCTTGGGAGCCACCCAGCAGCGCCGCGACTGCGTGGTGTACCGGTGCCGCGTAGCGCGTAGTGAAGAGGTCGCGGAGTTCCCTCGAGGACGTCACCGTGGATCCCGGGAGGCCGAGCAGCCAGGCGCGCGGCTCGCCGGCGAGGGCCAGTGGGAACAAGTTGGCCATGATCTTGTCGTCACCTCTGGCTTCAAGGACAGCCTCCTCATATGCTAGCAGGAAGAGCGCCGAGTCTGCCGCACCGTCGTAACGCGGCGGCATCTCCGGCCTGAACTTGACCGGCCACTGCACCCGCCGGAGAGCGGGGGCTAGGGCTCGGTACCCAGACTCCCTGCTGCAGGCGCCGGCTGAGGAGGTCGGTGGCGAGGTACCTGTCATGGGAGCGCAGTGCAGCGGTACGGGGTGCTGGTTGATGGAGAAAAGCTCCGGCGCACCCCTACCTGGCGCGCGAAATGTCGGGGTTGGGGTCCCGACAAACCCTTAAGGTTCGAACACTGGGGTGCGCGCGAAGTCTATCCTTCTCAACCGATCTACGCTCTATCTCGCTTGGGTCTCGCGGACGAACTCGGCGAACTCACAACACAGATGGACACAGGGTTTATACTGGTTCGGGCCACCGTTGCGGTGTAACACCCTACTCCATTGTGGTGGTGGTGGATTGCCTCTTGGGCTGATGATGAACAATACAAGGGAAGAACGGCCCCCTGAGGTTGAGGCGTTCTTGGGCTCGGTGAGCTTGTGTGTCTCTCCCCTCTCCACTATGGTGGCGAGTCCTATTTATAGAGGCCCTAGTCCTCTTCCCAAATATCGAGCGGGAAGGGAGCCAACAATGGCGGGCTAATTTGAAGGGGGACATCTAGTACAAGCTATCCTGACAAAAGTAGTCTTCGCCTGCGCAAAGTTCTGGTGGTGACACTGCTCTGGGCTTCACGCTGACTTCCGTCTTGCAGTCCTTGGTCTTGGTCTTGTTGCACCGAAATGGCAACCTTTGCCTGATGCCTCGGTACTCCGCAACTGCGCTTGCCCCCTTTGCATCAAAGAGGAAACAAGGACGATGTGCGCGCTGGCACCCGCCTGGAGCCCGCCTGGTGTCGATCGTCACGGCTCACCTCACGAAAGCCTCGTGAGGTTCGCCCCGCCTTGATATCTCCGCTCCTCATGAGCCTACCCAGCTAGGCCACTCCGAAGGAGGTCTTGCGTCGTCCCCCTCGCGAGGCTTGGCCCCTCGTGAGGGTCCTGAGTGCTTTGTTGGTGAAGATGGGCCGTACGGCCTGCTGGCTCATCCACGCCGTGGGCCGCAGGCAGGCAAGTCTGGGGACCCCCGTTCCCAGAACGCTGACAGCTACATCCCATAACTAACTCATTAGCTACATTTCTTGCAAGGCTTATAGTGATGTACATTACCGAGAGGGCCCAGAGATACCTCTCCGACAATCGGAGTGACAAATCCTAATCTCGATCTATGCCAACTCAACAAACACCATCGGAGACACCTGTAGAGCACCTTTATAATCACCTAGTTACGTTGTGACGTTTGGTAGCACACAAAGTGTTCCTTCAGTATTCGGGAGTTGCATGATCCCATAGTCATAGGAACATGTATAAGTTATGGAGAAAGCAATAGCAACAAACTAAATGATCATCACGCTAAGCTAATGGATGGGTCAAGTCAATCACATCATTCTCTAATGATGTGATCCCGCTAATCAAATCCCAACTCATGCCTATGGTTAGGAAACATAACCATCATTGATTCAACGAGCTAGTCAAGTAGAAGAAAACTACTGACACTCTATTTGTCTATGTATTCACACATGTACTAAGTTTCCGGTTAATACAATTCTAGCATGAATAATAAACATTTATCATCATATAAGGAAATATAAATAACAACTTTATTATTGCCTCTAGGGCATATTTCCTTCATTATCTTGTTCAAACATAGGTGTGCTCACCAAAGAGGACATAACCTTTCCGGGTCATCTTATCTGTATACCAGCTGCTTCAACTCCATCAGGTAATCCTGATTGACCCGCCGAACTCTTAACAATCAATCTTTTACGGTGTATTCACCAAAGATCCTGAACTTGTTAAGGTTAAAACACCGGTTTGTCACGTGAGAGCACAGCTTACAGATAGTCAGGATAGATCCAGGCTTCATAAGCCGCCTTCCTTGAAACTTGGATAAATCGGCCCGTGATGCATGCTGCTACTCTGACCCCGAGTACTCCTGATAAGTCTATCTTTCAATAAGACCTGAACTTATCTGGGTTCAAATGTCGATTAGGTACTGTGAGTGCCGGCTCACAGAAAGCACGCACCTTCCAGTGGCTCAGGCTAGTTTCACTGAAGTATTTTGTCATCATATACAGACATCATCATATATTGCATCATACATTGCATCATCATTACATCATCATAGCATGCATCATATATGCATGGATATATTGGTTTATATTGCAGGAACTGGTTTTCAAACTAGGTTATATTGTTCAAATCTTTAATAGCCAACATGGCTGGATTTTTATTATGGTTATCAATAACTAGTATTATGATTAAGGTTTTCAAAGTTGCTTCAGCGCAATGGCTAATTATTTATCAATGGATATGATTTATTCTACAATGAAAGGAATAGTCCCGAGTCGCTCCAGGCTTACGACCCAACACTTGGGGACAACATTATTCAGATTGAGATTACATCAAATACGTAAGTCCCATGTCACTGCCAGCACGCACCATGGCACTTGGGGGCTAATGCAAAGTCATTCTTAACTCGCCTTATTGAAGATCCAACTCATCACATTGTAATGAGACGGCCCTTGGGGCTGCCAATTGCTTCTATCAAAAATTCAAGGTACACAAGTTTTAATCCATTATATTGAAGGATCCATTGCTCAGTTGGTAGAGCACAAGGCTCTTAACCTTGTGGACGTGGGTTCAAGCCACATGGTGGGAGTTACATCATATGATATTATTTTTCAATGAAGTTCCAGCTCAGTATTATCTTACTAAGTCGGTCCTTGGGGGCTACACATTGTTGTTCAAGTTTACATGATCATATCTACAAAGTCCCTGCTCATTATTGCATAATGACCCGACCCTTGGGGGCTACACTGGTTGAAATTTTTATGAGCATAAGACAATTACAAGTCCCAGGTTTCTGCAAGCATGACAACCCGACACTTGGGGGCTACATATGTGGAATATTCGGTTTTGACTAGTGATTGAGATGAACAACCTGGATTTCTTCAAGGTTGCAACATTTATATTGAAGCAAGTATTAAGCTGTTACTACGCTCCCTTCTTAAGACTTGGGGGCTACAAGTGATATGCATATAAGGGAGGTACACTTTCAAGCTTGATGTCAACAATAATTATGACCTGGCGCCATCAATATTTACAAACCGGCAATTTTGGCAATGATAAACTGGCAAGTTCTACATCTTCAGGCCGACTGAAAATCGGATGAGTATTTACAAATCCTTATGATTTATTCTTCATAATGTTTTTTTGGGAGAAATCAATGTCAACAAATTGATTATGAGGCCGGCCTATTAACCAGGAAATGACAAGGACCTAAGGATGATCAGGTGCCGGCTTACAAGAATTTTTAATCCGGAGCACAACCTGTCAAATTTGTTCTTGTGTTTATTTTGCAGGATCAGTTTAACATGGATAAATCCAAATTAAACTGGGGGCTAATGTCGGGAATATACCCCGCGGTATGACCTGACTGGATGTATGACCCGGCCGGACTTGGCGACTCACTAGTGACTCGCCCTGACTTGGCGACTCACTAAGTGACCCGCGCATATCTCTCCACTCACTAATGACCCTGCCGAGCCAGGTGACTCATTGGTGACTCGGCCGGCGGGTCAAAGGAGTGACAAGACCTGGTGGCCCAATAGACGGTTCAAGGAAGGCCGGCTCAAGCTATGGTGGGCCGGCTTAAGAGGAAAGCATAAGGAATATTCCCTTACAAAGGAAGCAAGACTAGGACTCCACTTGTAATAGAGTATTCCTAATCCTAATAGGACTAGTCATGTAAGCCGCTGATAACCCACAAGTATAGGGGATCGCAACAGTTTTCGATAAGTAAGAGTGTCGAACCCAACGAGGAGCTAAAGGTAGGACAAATATTCCCTCAAGTTCTATCGACCGCCGATACAACTCTACGCACGCTTGATGTTCGCTTTACCTAGAACAAGTATGAAACTAGAAGTACTTTGTAGGTGTTGTTGGATAGGTTTGCAAGATAATAAAGATTACGTAAATAAAAAGTAGGGGCTGTTTAAGTAAAGAAACAATAAAGTAAATATAGCGAGTGTGGAAAAGTGGTGGTAGGAGTTGCGAAATTGCCCCTAAGCAATTGACTACTTTACTAGACCGATAGCAAGTATTATGTGGGAGAGGCCGCTGCTAGCATGTCATCCCTGACTTGGAATTCTACGCACTTATGATTGGAACTATTAGCAAGCATCTGCAACTACTAATGTTCATTAAGGTAAAACCCAACCATAACATTAAGGTATATTGGTCCCCCTTCAATCCTGTATGCATCAATTTCTATGCTAGGTTGAAGCTTTGATACGTCTCCGTCGTATCTATAATTTTTGATTGTTCCATGCCAATATTATTCAACTTTCATATACTTTTTGGCAACTTTTTATATTATTTTTGGGACTAACATATTGATCCAGTGCCCAGTGCCAATTCCTGTCTGTTGCATGTTTTTGGTTTCGCAGAATATCCATATCAAACGGAGTCCAAACGGGATAAAAATGGACGGAGCTTATTTTTGGAAAATATGGAAAATTCGAAAGGAAAATCAACGCGAACCAGTGCCCGAGGTGGTCACGAGGCAGGGGGCGCCCCCCCCCTAGGGCGCGCCCCTACCCTCGTGAGCCCACCGTAAGGCGGTTGACGCTCTTCTTTTGCCGCAAGAAAGCTAATATTCGGAAAAAAATCATGGCGAAGGTTTCAGGCCAATCGGAGTTATGGATCTCCATATATATATACATACGAAACGGTGAACAGAGCCAGAACAGAACGCAGAACCAGAGAGAAACAGAGAGATAGATCCAATCTCGGAGGGGCTCTCGCCCCTCCCATGCCATGGAGGCCAAGGACCAGAGGGGAAACCCTTCTCCCATCTAGGGAGGAGGTCAAGGAAGAAGATGAAGAAGGGGGCCCCTCTCCCCCTCTCCTCCGGTGGCGCCGGAACGCCGCCGTGGCCATCATCATCATCACCGCGATCTTCACCAACACCTCCGCCATCTTCACCAACATCTCCATCACCTTCCCCCCCTCTATCTACAGCGGTCCACTCTCCCGCAACCCGCTGTACCCTCTACTTGAACATGGTGCTTTATGCTTCATATTATTATCCAATGATGTGTTGCCATCCTATGATGTCTGAGTAGATTTTCGTTGTCCTATCGGTGGTTGATGAATTGCTATGATTGATTTAATTTGCTTGTGGTTATGTTGCTGTCCTTTGGTGCCCATCATATGAGCGCGCGCGTGGATCACACCATAGGGTTAGTTGTATGTTGATAGGACTATGTATTGGAGGGCAAGAGTGACAGAAGCTTCAACCTAGCATAGAAATTGATGCATACGGGATTGAAGGGGGACCAATATATCTTAATGCTATGGTTGGGTTTTACCTTAATGAACATTAGTAGTTGCGGATGCTTGCTAATAGTTCCAATCATAAGTGCATAGAATTCCAAGTAAGGGATGACATGCTAGCAGTGGCCTCTCCCACATAATACTTGCTATCGGTCTAGTAAAGTAGTCAATTGCTTAGGGGCAATTTCGCAACTCCTACCACCACTTTTCCACACTCGCTATATTTACTTTAGTTGCTTCTTTACCTTAACAGCCCCTATTTTATTTTCGTGCTCTTTATTATCATGCAAACCTATCCAACAACACCTACAAAGTACTTCTAGTTTCATACTTGTTCTAGGTAAAGCGAACGTCAAGCGTGCGTAGAGTTGTATCGGTGGTCGATAGAACTTGAGGGAATATTTGTTCTACCTTTAGCTCCTCGTTGGGTTCGACACTCTTACTTATCGAAAACTGTTGCGATCCCCTATACTTGTGGGTTATCAAGACCTTTTTCTGGCGCCGTTGCCGGGGAGCAACAGCGTGGGGTGAATATTCTCGTGTGTTCTTGTTTGCTTTATCACTAAGTAACTTTTATTTGCTGTTCTTAGTTGTTCTCTATCTTTAGTTATGGATATGGAACACGAAATACCAAAACAATTAGGTGTACTTTCTGCTCATGGAGATGGGGAACCTCCTAAAACCCTCGATGCTGGTTATGTGAAAGATATTATGTACTACTTTAATAATCCTGAGAAAACCCCATTCAATTATGTAATGGGGGTAATGTTGGATCAACGTTATTACTTTAGGGATTATCGCTTGACACAAAAAGGGAAACTATTATGGGATCAAATTTATATATTGAAGTGGTATGCTAGACAACTATGCTCGGAATATGATTATACTTGTTGCTCTAGGATGAATTCTCCACACCTCCCCTTTTCATGCAAATTTAATGATAATGAAACCTTGGCTTCTTATGCTAGAGGTATATATGATTACTATGATGTGGAACAAATAGAAGAATTTGTTGCTTTTATGGGTGCTTATGAAATTGAATCTATGTTTAAAGAGTTTGATGATATTGATGATGCTTGTTATAGATCTGAAAATTTAGCTATCCTCAAATATTGCTATGAGAATTATGAATACAATTATGAAATTAATGCACTTATTAAGAAAGTCTCCGCTGTCCAAGAAGAGACTAATATTTTGCAGGAATCTATGGAAGAAGAAGTTGATGACACTGTGAGCTCATTGGATGAAAAAGATGAGGAGGAGAGCGAAGAACAAAAGGAGGAAGAGCGGATTGATCACCCGTGCCCACCTTCTAATGAGAGTAACTCTTCAACTCATACATTGTTTAATTCCCCTTCGTGCTTACCGAAGGATGATTGCTATGATGACTGTTATGATCCCTTGATTCTTTTGAAATATCCCTTTTTGATGATGCTTGCTATGCTTGTGGCCAAGATGCCAATATGAATTATGCTTATGGAGATGAACTTGCTATAGTTCCTTATGTTAAACATGAAATTGTTGCTATTGCACCCACGCATGATAGTCCTATTATCTTTTTGAATTCTCCCAACTACACTATATCGGAGAAGTTTGCACTTATTAAGGATTATATTGATGGGTTGCCTTTTACCGATTGCACATGATGATTTTGATGAATATAATATGCATGTGCTTGATGCTCCTACTTGCAATTATTATGAGAGAGGAACTATATCTCCACCTCTCTATGTTTCCAACATGATAAAATTGCAAGAAACTGTTTATACTATGCATTGGCCTTTACTAGGTGTGCATGAATTGTTCTTTTATGACATGCGATGCATAGGAAGAGAGTTAGACTTCATCATTGCTTGATATATGTTGCTTTGTGCTCACTACTAAATTACAAATCATTGTTAATTAAAATTGGCTTTGATATACCTTGGGATCCGGGTGGATTCACTACTTGAGCACTATATGCCTAGCTTAATGGCTTTAAAGAAAGCGCTGCCAGGGAGACAACCCGGAAGTTTTAGAGAGTCATTTATTTCTGTTGAGTGCTTTCATATAGTTTAAAAACAACAAAAATAAAGAGGGGAACCCAAAACTTTTTCAAAAAGGAAAGTGAAAGTGAGAAAGACAAGCACTGTTGAAGTGGGAGAGCTCCTTGAACTTTGTTCATGCTCACGGCAACTTTGTGAATCTTGATTACAGAAACTTCTCAATAAAAATAATTATCCCCTTGTACAATTCTATTGTATTATAAAAATAATGTGCCAAGGTTTGCCTTTAGGATGTTTACATTTGCTTGATGGTTTGTACGGTTCAGGACAGAAACTTTGGCTGTAGTGCGCGATTTTACATTTTTAGCTGGAACGTAAAATGGTTCTGATTATTTTTGAACTTTCTTCCTACAATTTTTTTTATTTTTCCTAATTTTGGTAGAATTTTTCAAGTATCATAAGTATGGTGAATGTTCAAATTATTACAGATTGTTCTGTTTTAGACAGATTCTGTTTTTGATGCATAGTTTGCTTGTTTTGATGAACCTATAAATTTATATCAGTGGATTAAGCCATGAAAAAGTTATATTACAGTAGACACAATGCAAAAACAAAATATGAATTGGTTTGCAACAGTACTTATAGTAGTGATTTGCTAACGGATCTTACCGAGTTTTCTGTTGAAGTTTTGTGTGGATGAAGTGTTCGATGATTGAGAAGGTCTCGATGTGAGAAGAAGGAAGAGAGGCAAGAGCTCAAGCTTGGGGGTGCCCAAGGCACCCCAAGTAAATATTCAAGGAGACTCAAGCGTCTAAGCTTGGGGATGCTGGGGAGGCATCCCCTCTTTCTTCAACAAATATCGATATGTTTTCGGATTCGTTTCGTTCATGCGATATGTGCAAGTCTTGGAGCGTGTTTTGCATTTAGGTTTTTATTTTTCTTTTTATGCACCATGCTGGTATGAGATAGTCCTTGGTTGATTTATAGAATGCTCATTGCACTTCACTTATATCTTTCGAGTATGGCTTTATAGAATGCTTCATGTGCTTCACTTATATCATTTGAAGTTTGGATCGCCTGTTTCTCTTTACTTAGACAACCACCATTTGCAGAATGCTCTTTTGCTTCACTTATATTTGTTAGAGTGCGGGCATATATTAAGAATGAAACTCTCTTGCTTCACTTATATCTATTTAGAGAAATGACAGGAACTGGTCATTCACATGGTTAGTCATAAAATCCTACATAAAATTTGTAGATCACTGAATATGATATGTTTGATTCCTTGCAATAGTTTTGCGATATAAAGATGGTGATATTAGAGTCATGCTAGTGGGTGGTTGTGAATTGTATAAATACTTGTGTTGAGGTTTGTGATTCCCGTAGCATGCACGTATGGTGAACCGTTATGTAACGAAGTTGGAGCATGAAGTATTTATTGATTGTCTTCCTTATGAGTGGCGGTCGGGGACGAGCGATGGTCTTTTCCTACCAATCTATCCCCCTAGGAGCATGCGCGTCGTACTTTGTTTCGATGACTAATAGATTTTTGCAATAAGTATGTGAGTACTTTATGACTAATGTTGAGTCCATGGATTATACGCACTCTCACCCTTCCACCATTGCTAGCCTCTCTAGTACTGCGCAACTTTCGCCCGTACCATAAACCCACCATATACCTTCCTCAAAACAGCCACCATACCTACCTATCATGGCATTTCCATAGCCATTCCGAGATATATTGCCATGCAACTTCCATCATCATCATATACATGACTTGAGAATTCATTGTCATATTGCTTTGCATGATCGTAATATAGCTAGCATGATGTTTTCATGGCTTGTTCGTTTTTTGATGTCATTGCTACGCTAGATCATTGCACATCCCGGTACACCGCCGGAGGCATTCATATAGAGTCATATCTTTGTTCTAGTATCTAGTTGTAATATTGAGTTGTAAGTAAATAAAAGTGTGATGATCATCATTATTAGAGCATTGCCCCAGTGAGGAAAGGATGATGGAGACTATGATTCCCCCATAAGTCGGGATGAGACTCCGGACTTTAAAAAAAATAAAAGAGGCCAAAGAAGCCCAAATAAAAAAGGAGGCCAAAGAAGCCCACCAAAAAATAATAAAAAACAAAAAAATGAGAGAAAAAGAGAGAAGGGGCAGTGCTACTATCCTTTTTCCACACTTGTGCTTCAAAGTAGCACCATGTTCATATAGAGAGTCTCTTGAGTTATCACTTTCATATACTAGTGGCAATTTTCATTATAGAACTTGGCTTGTATATTCCGATGATGGGCTTACTCAAATGCCCGAGGTCTTCATGAGCAAGCAAGTTGGATGCACACCCACTTAGTTTCAGTTAGAGCTTTCATATACTTATAGCTCTAGTGCATCCGTTGCATGGCAGTCCCTACTCACTCACATTGATATCTATTGATGGGCATCTCCGTAGCCCGTTGATACGCCTAGTTGATGTGAGACTATCTTCTCCTTTTTTGTCTTCTCCACATAACCCCCATCATCATATTCTATTCCACCTATAGTGCTATGTCCATGGCTCACGCTCATGTATTGCGTGAAAGTTGAAAAGGTTTGAGAATGTCAAAAGTATGAAACAATTGCTTGGCTTGTCATCGGGGTTGTGCATGATGTGAATATTTTGTGTGGTGAAGATGGAGCATAGCCAGACTATATGATTTTGTAGGGATAACTTTCTTTGGCCATGTTATTTTGAAAAGACATGATTGCTTTATTAGTAGGCTTGAAGTATTATTGTTTTTATGTCAAATGATAGACTATTGCTTTGAATCACTCGTGTCTTAATATTCATGCCATGATTAGACATATGATCAAGATTATGCTAGGTAGCATTCCACATCAAAAATTATCTTTTTTATCATTTACCTACTCGAGGACGAGCAGGAATTAAGCTTGGGGATGCTGATACGTCTCCGTCGTATCTATAATTTTTGATTGTTCCATGCCAATATTATTCAACTTTCATATACTTTTTGGCAACTTTTTATATTATTTTTGGGACTAACATATTGAACCAGTGCCCAGTGCCAGTTCATGTCTGTTGCATGTTTTTGGTTTCGCAGAATATCCATATCAAACGGAGTCCAAACGGGATAAAAATGGATGGAGCTTATTTTTGGAAAATATGGAAAATTCGGAAGGAAAATCAACGCGAACCAATGCCCGAGGTGGTTGCGAGGCAGGGCCCCCCCTAGGGCGCGCCCCTACCCTCATGAGCCCACCATAAGGCGGTTGACGCTCTTCTTTTGCCACAAGAAAGCTAATATTCGGAAAAAAATCACGGCAAAGGTTTCAGGCCAATCGGAGTTACGGATATCCATATATATACGAAACGGTGAAACAGAGCCAGAACAGAACGCGGAACCAAAGAGAAACAGAGAGATAGATCCAATCTCGGAGGGGCTCTCGCCCCTCCCATGCCATGGAGGCCAAGGACCAGAGGGGAAACCCTTCTCCCATCTAGGGAGGAGGTCAAGGAAGAAGAGGAAGAAGGGGGCCCCTCTCCCCCTCTCCTCCGGTGGCGCCGGAACGCCGCCGTGGCCATCATCATCATCACCGCGATCTTCACCAACACCTCCACCATCTTCACCAACATCTCCATCACCTCCCCCCTCTATCTACAGTGGTCCACTCTCCCGCAACCCGCTGTACCCTCTACTTGAACATGGTGCTTTATGCTTCATATTATTATCCAATGATGTGTTGCCATCCTATGATGTCTGAGTAGATTTTCGTTGTCCTATCGGTGGTTGATGAATTGCTATGATTGATTTAAAGTGCTTGTGGTTATGTTGCTGTCCTTTGGTGCCCATCATATGAGCGCGTGCGTGGATCACACTATAGGGTTAGTTGTATGTTGATAGGACTATGTATTGGAGGGCAAGAGTGAATGAAGCTTCAACCTAGCATAGAAATTGATGCATACGGGATTGAAGGGGGACCAATATATCTTAATGCTATGGTTGGGTTTTACCTTAATGAACATTAGTAGTTGCGGATGCTTGCTAATAGTTCCAATCATAAGTGCATAGAATTCCAAGTAAGGGATAACATGCTAGCAGTGGCCTCTCCCACATAATACTTGCTATCGGTCTAGTAAAGTAGTCAATTGCTTAGGGGCAATTTCGCAACTCCTACCACCACTTTTCCACACTCGCTATATTTACTTTAGTTGCTTCTTTACCTTAACAGCCCCTAGTTTTATTTTCGTGCTCTTTATTATCCTGCAAACCTATCCAACAACACCTACAAAGTACTTCTAGTTTCATACTTGTTCTAGGTAAAGCGAACGTCAAGCGTGCGTAGAGTTGTATCGGTGGTCGATAGAACTTGAGGGAATATTTGTTCTACCTTTAGCTCCTCGTTGGGTTCGACACTCTTACTTATTGAAAACTGTTGCGATCCCCTATACTTGTGGGTTATCAAGCTTCTGTCACTCTTGCCCTCCAATACATAGTCCTATCAACATACAACTAACCCTAGGGTGTGATCCACGCGCGCAATCATATGATGGGCACCAAAGGACAGCAACATAACCACAAGCAAATTAAATTAGTCATAGCAATTCATCAACCACCGATAGGACAACGAAAATCTACTCAGACATCATAGGATGGCAACACATCATTGGATAATAATATGAAGCATAAAGCACCATGTTCAAGTAGAGGGTACAGCGGGTTGCGGGAGAGTGGACCGCTGTAGATAGAGGGGGGAAGGTGATGGACATGTTGGTGAAGATGGCGGAGGTGTTGGTGTTGATCGCGGTGATGATGGCACTCCGGTGCCACGGGAAGCGAGGGGGAGAGAGCCCCCCTCCTTCTTCTTCTTCCTTGACCTCCTCCCTAGATGGGAGAAGGGTTTCCCCTCTGGTGCATGGCCTCCATGGCAAGGGAGGGGCGAGAGCCCCTCCGAGATTGGATCTATCTCTCTGTCTCTCTCTGTTTCTGCGTTCTCCCATGGCTCTGTTTCACCGTTTCATGTATATATGGAGATCCGTAACTCCGATTGGCCTGGAACCTTCGCCGTGATTTTTTTCTAAAAATTAGCTTTCTTGCGGCAAAAGAAGAGCGTCAACCACCTTACAGGTGGCTCAC
Source organism: Triticum aestivum (assembly GCF_018294505.1). Lineage (NCBI taxonomy): Eukaryota > Viridiplantae > Streptophyta > Magnoliopsida > Poales > Poaceae > Triticum > Triticum aestivum. Next base: position 130,146,160 of record NC_057794.1, read on the forward strand.
GAGGGTAGGGGCGCGCCCCTGCCTCGTGACCACCTCGGGCACCGTCTCGCATGGATTTTTCTTCCGGAATTTTCCAAATATTCCAAAAAGTATCTCCGTCCATTTTTATCCCGTTTGGACTCCATTTGATATGGATATTCTGCGAAACCAAAAACATGCAACAGACAGGAACTGGCACTGGGCACTGGATCAATATGTTAGTCCCAAAAATAGTATAAAAAGTAGCCAAAAGTATATTAAAGTTGTAGAATATTGGCATGGAACAATCAAAAAATATAGATACGACGGAGACGTATCAGCATCCCCAAGCTTAATTCCTACTCGTCCTCGAGTAGGTAAATGATAAAAAAGATAATTTTTGATGTGGAATGCTACCTAGCATAATCTTGATCACATATCTAATCATGGCATGAATATTAAGACACGAGTGATTCAAAGCAATAGTCTATCATTTGACATAAAAACAATAATACTTCAAGCCTACCAATAAAGCAATCATGTCTTTTCAAAATAACAAGGCCAAAGAAAGTTATCCCTACAAAATCATATAGTCTGGCTATGCTCCATCTTCACCACACAAAATACTCACATCATGCACAACCCCGATGACAAGCCAAGCAATTGTTTCATACTTTTTAACGTGCTTCAGCATTTTCAACCTTCACGCAATACATGAGCGTGAGCCATGGACATAGCACTATAGGTGGAATAGAATGGTGGTTGTGGAGAAGACAACAAGGAGAAGATAGTCTCACATCAACTAGGCGTATCAACGGGCTATGGAGATGCCCATCAATATATACTAATGTGAGTGAGTAGGGATTGCCATGCAACGGATGCACTAGAGCTATAAGTATATGAAAGCTCAAACTAAAACTAAGTGGGTGTGCATCCAACTTGCTTGATCATGAAGACCTAGGGCATTTGAGGAAGCCCATCGTTGGAATATACAAGCCAAGTTCTATAATGAAAATTCCCACTAGTATATGAAAGTGATAACTCAAGAGACTCTCTATATGAAGAACATGGTGCTACTTTGAAGCACAAGTGTGGTAAAAGGATAGTAACATTGCCCCTTCCCTCTTTTTCTCTCATTTTTTTGTAGGCTTCTTTGGCCTCTCTCCCTTTTTTTGGGCTTCTTTGGCCATTTTTATTTTGATAACCTCACATGGGATAATGTTCTAATAATGATGATCATCACACTTTTATTTACTCACAACTCAATATTACAACTCGATATCTAGAACAAAGATATGACTCTATATGAATGCCTCCGGCGGTGTACCGGGATGTGCAATGATCTAGCGTAGCAATGACATCAAAAAACAGACAAGCCATGAAAACATCATGCTAGCTATCTTACGATCATGCAAAGCAATATGACAATGAATGCTCAAGTCATGTATATGATGATGATGAAAGTTGCATGGCAATATATCTCGGAATGGCTATGGAAATACCATGATAGGTAGGTATGGTGGCTGTTTTGAGGAAGGTATATGGTGGGTTTACGGTACCGGCAAAAGTTGCGCGGTACTAGAGAGGCTAGCAATGGTGGAAGGGTGAGAGTGCGTATAATCCATGGACTCAACATTAGTCATAAAGAAGTCACATACTTATTGCAAAAGCTTATTAGCCCTAGAAGCAAAGTACTACTATGCATGCCCCTAGGGGGATAGATTGGTAGGAAAAGACCATCGCTCGTCCCCGACCGCCACTCATAAGGAAGACAATCAATAAATACTTCATGCTCCAACTTCGTTACATAACGGTTCACCATACGTGCATGCTACGGGAATCACAAACCTCAACACAAGTATTTATACAATTCACAACCACCCACTAGCATGACTCTAATATCACCATCTTTATATCGCAAAACTATTGCAAGAAATCAAACATATCATATTCAGTGATCTACAAGTTTTATGTAGGATTTTATGACTAACCATGTGAATGACCAATTCTTGTCATCTCTCTAAATAGATATAAGTGAAGCAAGAGAGTTTAGTTCTTTCTACAAAAGATATGCCCGTGCTCTAACAAATATAAGTGAAGCAAAAGAGCATTCTACAAATGACGGTTTTCTATGTAAAGAGAAACAGGCAATCCAAACTCCAAATGATATAAGTGAAGCACATGAAGCATTCTATAGAGCCATACTCAAAAGATATAAGTGAAGTGCAGTGAGCATTCTATAAATCAATCAAGGACTATCTCATACCAGCATGGTGCATAAAAGAAAAATGAAAACTAAATGCAAAAGACACTCCAAGATTGCACATATCGCATGAACGAAACGAATCCGAAAACATACCGATACTTGTTGAAGAAAGAGGGGATGCCTTCCCAGCATCCCCAAGATTAGACGCTTGAGTTTACTTGAATATTTACTTAGGGTGCCTCGGGCATCCCCAAGCTTGAGCTCTTGCCTCTCTTCCTTCTTCTCACATCGAAACCTTCTCCATCATCGAACACTTCATCCACACAAAACTTCAGCAGAAAACTCGGTAAGATCCGTTAGTATAATAAAGCAAATCACTACTCTAAGTACTGTTGCAAACCAATTCATATTTTTTTTTGCATTGTGTCTACTGTAATGTAACTTTTTCGTGGCTTAATCCACTAATATAAATTGATAGTTTCATCAAAACAAGCAAACTATGCATCAAAAACAGAATCTGTCTAAAACAGAACAGTCTGTAATAATCTGAACATTCACCATAATTATGATACTTGAAAAATTCTGCCGAAATTAGGAAAAATAAAAAATTTGTATAGGAATACAGTGAAAAAATAATCAGAACCATTTGATGTTCCAGCTAAAAATGTAAAATCACGCACTATAGCCAAAGTTTCTTTCCTGCACCGTACAAACCATCAATCAAATGTAAACATCCTAAAGGCAAACCTTGGCACATTATTTTTATAATACAATAGAATTGTACAAGGGGATAATTATTTTTGTTGTTTAGTTTCTGTAATCAAGATTCACAAAGTTTCAATGAGCATGAACAAAGTTCAAGGAGCATCTCCCACTTCAACAATGCTTGTCTTTCTCACTTTCACTTTCCTTTTTGAAAAAGTTTTGGGTTCCCCTCTTTATTTTTGTTGTTTTTAAACTGTATGAAAGCACTCAACAGAAATAAATGACTCTCTAAAACTTCCGGGTTGTCTCCCTGGCAGCGCTTTCTTTAAAGCCATTAAGCTAGGCATATAGTGCTCAAGTAGTGAATCCACCCGGATCCCAAGGTATATCAAAGCCAATTTTAATTAACAATGATTTATAATTTAGTAGTGAGCACAAAGTAACATATATCATGTAACAATGAAGTCTAACTCTCTTCCTATGCATCGGCATGTCATAAAAGAACAATTCATGCACACAAAGTAAAGGCCAATGCATAGTATAAACAGTTTCTTGCAATTTTATCATATTGGAAACATAGAGAGGTGGAGATATAGTTCCTCTCTCATAATAATTGCAAGTAGGAGCAGCAAGCACATGCAGATTATATCTATCAAAATCATCATGTGTAGTAGTAAAAGGCAACCCATCAATATAATCCTTAATAAGGGCAAATTTCTTTGATATAGTGTAGTTTGGAGAATTCAAAAAGATAATAGGACTATCATGAGTGGGTGCAATAGCAACAATTTCATTCTTAACATAAGGAACTATAGCAAGTTCATCTCCATAAGCATAATTCATATTGGCATCTTGGCCACAAGCATCATCAAAAAGGGATATTTCAAAAGAATCCAAGGGATCATAACAGTCATCATAGCAATCATCCTTCGGTAAGCACGAAGGGGAATTAAACAATGTATGAGTTGGAGAGTTACTCTCATTAGAAGGTGGGCACGGGTGATCAATCCGCTCTTCCTCCTTTTGTTCTTCGCTCTCTTCCTCATCTTTTTCATCCAATGAGCTCACAGTTTCATCAATTTCTTCTTCCATAGATTCTTGCAAAATATTAGTCTCTTCTTGGACAGCGGGGACTTTCTCAATAAGCGCATTAATATAGGAATTATATTCATAATTATCATAGCAATATTTTAAGATAGCTAAATTTTCAGGCCTATAAACAGCATCATCATAAGCTTCATTCTTTTCAAACAAAGATTCAATTTCGTAAGCACCCTTAAAAGCAACAAATTCTTCTATTTGTTCCACATCATAGTAATCATATATACCTCTAGCATAAGAAGCCAAGATTTCATTATCGTTAAATTCACATGAAAAGGGAAGGTGTGGAGCCTTCATCCTAGAGCAACAAGTAATATCATAACTCAAGCATACTTGCCAAGCATACCACTTCAATATATAAATTTGATCCCATAATAGTTTCCCTTTTTGTGTCAAGCGATAATCCCTAAAGTATTCACGTTGATCCAACATTACTCCCATTACCAGATTGAATAAGGTTTTCTCAGGATTATCAAAGTGGTACATAATATTTTTCACATATTGAGCATCGAGGGTTTTAGGAGGTTCCTCATCTCCATGAGTAGCAAGTACACCTAATTTTTTTGGTATTTTGTGTTCCATATCCATAACTAAAGATAGAGAACAACTAAGAACAGCAAATAAAAATTACTTAGTGATAAAGCAAACAAGCACACACGAGAATATTCACCCCATGCTATTGCTCCCCGGCAATGGCGCCAGAAAAAGGTCTTGATAACCCACAAGTATAGGGGATCGCAACAGTTTTTGATAAGTAAGAGTGTCGAACCCAACGAGGAGCTAAAGGTAGGACAAATATTCCCTCAAGTTCTATCGACCACCGATACAGCTCTACGCACGCTTGATGTTCGCTTTACCTAGAACAAGTATGAAACTAGAAGTACTTTGTAGGTGTTGTTGGATAGGTTGGCAAGATAATAAAGATTACGTAAATAAAAAGTAGGGGCTGTTTAAGTAAAGAAACAATAAAGTAAATATAGCGAGTGTGGAAAAGTTGTGGTAGGAGTTGCGAAATTGCCCCTAAGCAATTGACTACTTTACTAGACCGATAGCAAGTATTATGTGGGAGAGGCCGCTGCTAGCATGTCATCCCTGACTTGGAATTCTATGCACTTATGATTGGAACTATTAGCAAGCATCCGCAACTACTAATGTTCATTAAGGTAAAACTCAACCATAGCATTAAGGTATATTGGTCCCCCTTCAATCCCGTATGCATCAATTTGTATGCTAGGTTGAAGCTTCTGTCACTCTTGCCCTCAAATACATAGTCCTATCAACATACAACTAACCCTAGGGTGTGATCCATGCACGCAATCATATGATGGGCACCAAAGGACAGAAACATAACCACAAGCAAATTAAATCAATCATAGCAATTCATCAACCACTGATAGGACAACGAAAATCTACTCAGACAGCATAGGATGGCAACACATCATTGGATAATAATATGAAGCATAAAGCGCCATGTTCAAGTAGAGGGTACAGTGGGTTGCGGGAGAGTGGACCGCTGTAGATAGAGGGGGGGAAGGTAATGGAGATGTTGGTGAAGATGGCGGAGGTGTTGGTGTAGATCGCGGTGATGATGATGGCCCTCGGTGGCACTCCGGTGCCACGGGAAGCGAGGGGGAGAGAGCCCCCCTCCTTCTTCTTCTTCCTTGACCTCCTCCCTAGATGGGAGAAGGGTTTCCCCTCTGGTCCATGGCCTCCATGGCAAGGGAGGGGTGAGAGCCCCTCCGAGATTGGATCTATCTCTTTGTCTCTCTCTGTTTCTGCGTTCTCCCCTGGCTCTGTTTCACCGTTTCATGTATATATGGAGATCCGTAACTCCGATTGGCTTGAAACCTTCGCCGTGATTTTTTTCCGAAAATTAGCTTTCTTGCGGCAAAAGAAGAGCGTCAACCGCCTTACGGGTGGCTCACGAGGGTAGGGGGCGCGCCCAGGAGGGCAGGCGCCCCCCCTGCCTTGTGACCACCTCGGGCACCGTCTCGCGTGACTTTTTCTTTCGGAATTTTCCAAATATTTCAAAAAGTATCTCTGTCCATTTTATCCCGTTTGGACTCCGTTTGATATGGATATTCTGCGAAACCAAAAACATGCAACAGACAGGAACTGGCACTGGGCACTGGATCAATATGTTAGTCCCAAAAATAGTATAAAAAGTTGCCAAAAGTATATGAAAGTTGTAGAATATTGGCATGGAATAATCAAAAATTATAGATACGACGGAGACGTATCAGCCGCCCCTTCAACATATATAAGGAGGGGCGGGGCACCCCAAGAGGGACAAGTTAGACAAGTTTTCACTAGTTAGGTTTAGAGAGACAAGTCAATAGCTCTTGAGATAGAGCACCCTTGTAATTATGATGATCATCTTCAATATCAATGGAGCAGGATGTAGGATTTTATCTCCACCGTGAGGGGCCGAACCTGGGTAAAAACCTCATTTCTCTCGTCCTACTCAACCCCTCTCAAGCTACCACATAGATGTGTTGGACTCACAACTAAGTCCTGACACTAAGGACATCTGCCGTGACAAATCCACGACAAGCACCATGCCCTCTCAAACCCTAGTTCATCTATTGTATCTGATCTTTGTCTCAAAACCTTAGATTGGTACCTGTGGGTTGCTAGTAGTGTTGATTACTCCTTGTAGTTGATGCTAGTTGGTTTATTCGATGGAAGATTATATGTTCAGATCCTTTATGCACATTAATACCCCTCTGATTATGAACATGAATATGATTTGTGAGTAGTTACGTTTGTTCTTGAGGACATGGGAGAAGTCTTGTTACAAGTAGTCATGTCAATTTGGTATTCGTTCGATATTTTGATGAGATGTATGTTGTCATTCCTCTAGTGGTGTTATGTGAATGTCGACTACATGACACTTCACCATTGTTTGGGCCTAGGGGAAGGCATTGGGAAGTAGTAAGTAGATGATGGGTTGCTAGAGTGACAGAAGCTTAAACCCTAGTTTATGCTTTGCTTCGTAAGGGGTTGATTTGGATCCATATGTTTCATGCTATGGTTAGGTTTACCTTAATTCTTCTTTACTAGTTGTAGATGCTTGCGAGGGGGGTTAATCATAAGTGGGATGCTTGTCCAAGGAAGGGCAATACCCAAGCACCGGTCCACCCACATATCAAATTATCAAAGTAACGAACGTGAATCATATGAGCATGATGAAAACTAGCTTGACGATAATTCCCATGTGTCCTCGGGAGCGCTTTCCTTTATATAAGAGTTTGCTCAGGCTTGTCCTTTGCAACAAAAAGGATTGGGCCACCTTGCTACACCTTGTTTACTTTTGTTACTTGTTACCCATTACGAATTACCTTATCACAAAACTATCTGTTACCGATAACTTCAGTGCTTGCAGAGATTACCTTACTGAAAACTGCTTGTCATTTCCTTCTGCTCCTCGTTGGGTTCGACACTCTTACTTATCGGAAGGACTACAATAGATCCCCTATACTTATGGGTCATCAAGGCGACTTACGAGGTGGGCTGGATGGAGGCCCAAGGCCAGAAGACAGTGCGTGGCTCGAAAGTGTAAGCCGCCCGATAGAGACTTGCCAAAGAAGGCAAGGCGACTTAGATCCAGGATCGGTTACGAAGTATAAGCCCAACCTGGACTGTTGTAAGCCCAGGGCCTCGACCTGTGCATATAAAGGCGAGTCCCTGCGGCAGGTAAACTTAGGTTGCAATCAATTGATAGATAGGTCAAGCGAATCCGCTCCCTTGTAGTCGATACTCAAGCAATAGTAAAAAGAGCAGGAGTAGGATTTTACCTCCACCATGAGGGGCTGAACCTAGGTAAACTCGTGTCTCTCGTCCCGCTCAACCCCTTCAAGCTAGTCACCGTTGCGATGGCCTCACACCTAAGTCCTTTCACTAGGGCATCTGCCGTGGTAACCCCATGACAGTTGGCACCCATCATGGGGCCAGCGCACGGTGGTTTTGAGTTCTTGAAGGGCTCTTTCCCAGGGATCGAGGGGTACGCCGTCGGCAGGATGACCAAGAGTCGCCGCGGCAAGCTCTACATTGACAATGCTGGCTGGGGCCCCGAGGCCGACTCAATCGAGTACAGGTACCGGGTCCCCTTCGGTGGAATCCACGTCTTCATCGGCAAAGTCGGTGGATCAGAGCCAGAGTCGGATATCTGCATCGACATCGCCAAGTCGGTTGGGCGCACGCAACCCGCTCGGGTCCAAGCCGGGCGGAGGCATGCTTTCGTGGGCTTCACGCAAGGGATGGAACTTGCAAAAGATTATGCATCTAGGGGAGAGACTCTCATCTACTCAGGTGATGAGTCCTCAACTGGAGAGACAGAGTCAATGTATCAACTTCAAGAAGGCTGGCTTGGGGGCTATTCTGATGGCCACAGTATTCTGAACCCCTATGAGCCGCCGGGTAGGGTTGCTATCTTCATGGCTGACATAGGGACGGATCTTAATTCTTCGATGGCGGCTGCAACAACCTCTGACCCGGCTGTGACAAGAGCTGGTGGATCCTGGCCAGGCAAGCTATTGACTCAAGTACTACTGGATCTCATGGGTAGCTTGATAGCTTTGTTGGCAACAGAGGTCACTGCGGCAAATTAGGCAGAGCGTAACGCGGAGGTTGCAAAGATCCATGAGGAGATAACCAAGGCCCAAGAGGATATCGTGGCTGAGAACAATCAAATAGATGCGTTGAAGGCTCGGATTGATGTAGAGGCAGAGCGTGTCAAGGCGGAGGCCCGGGCACGCCCTAGTGGGCTGTGCCCACCTCGGGTGCCCCCGGACCGCCTCTTTACTCTATAAATACCCCAGTATTACAGAAACCCTAGGGGAGTCGACAAAAATCAATTCCAGCAGCCGCAAGTTCCAGAAACACCAGATCCAATCTAGACACCATCATGGAGGGGTTCATCATGTCCATGGGTGCCTCTCCGATGATGCGTGAGTAGTCTTTTGTAGACCTACGGGTCCGTAGTTAGTAGCTAGATGGCTTCCTCTCTCTCGTTTCATTCTCAATACAATGGTCTCTTAGAGATCCATATGATGTAATTCTTTTGCGGTGTGTTTGTTGGGATCCGATGAACTTTGAGTTTATGATCAGATCTATCTCTTTTTATCCATGAAAGTTATTTGAGTCTTCTTTGATCTCTTATATGCATGATTGCTATAGCCTCGTATTTCTTCTCCGATATTTGGGTTTTGTTTGGCCAACTTGATATATTTATTTTGCTATGGGAAGAGGTGCTTTGTGATGGGTTCGATCTTATGGTGCTTGATCCCAGTGACAGAAGGGGAACCGACACGTATGTATCGTTGCCATTATGGATAAAAAATGGGGTCTATATCTACATAAATAGATCTTGTCTACATCATGTCATCATTCTTATTGCATTACTCCGTTTCTCCATGAACTTAATACACTAGATGCATGCTGGATAGCGGTCGATGTGTGGAGTAATAGTAGTAGATGCAGGCATGAGTTGGTCTACTAATCTTGGATGTGATGCCTATATAATTATCATTGTATGGACACCATCATGATTATTTGAAGTTCTGTCAATTGCCCAACAGTAATTTGTTCAACCACTGTTTGCTATTTTTCTCAAGAGAAGCCACTAGTGAAACCTACGGCCGTCGGGTCTCTTCTTTAATATATTTGCCTTTGCGATCTATTTTCCTTTGCTTTTATTTGCAGATCTATTCAACAAAAAAACAAAAAAATACCTTGCTGCAATTTATTTTATCCAAGATCTATTTATCCCATCTATCATATTTTTATCACGTCCATTTGCCAATTTCTGGCGCCGTTGCCCGAAAGGGATTGACAACCCCTTTTACATGTCGGGTTGCGAGTATTTGTTATTTGTGTGCTGGTATTGTTTACGTGGTGTTGCTTGGTTCTCCTACTGGTTCGACAACCTTGGTCTCATCACTGAGGGAAATACCTACCGTCGCTGTGTTGCATCATCCCTTCCTCTTTGGGGAAATATCAATGTAGTCTAGCAGACATCACATTTGCCCAAAGATTTCAAGGGTCCCCGTAAGATACCTAATTATACAGCGGACCTCCCTCCAGAAGCTTGGATTGAGATTTATGATCTAGATATGGAGATGTTAGACGTCAGTGATGCTATTTGTGCAATGGGCGTCGCGAGGAAGAAGAAGAAGTGGAGGCGACGGGGTGGAAAGTGGAGAAGGCAGGCCCCCCGTTCTTATTTATAAGGAAAAGGAGGGTACAATAACATGCATGTGAAAAAATCGAGGAGGCATAATAACTTCTACAACAAAAAGGGCACCTCAATTATCGGAATGGTAGATTAATGCAAATGATCAGCTGTGATGTCATAAGGATTTTCCTAAATTTACGAAGATGATGTCATCCTTTTGTATGGCGGGTTATGAAGATATGTTCGAGGTTAAACATTTAGAAGAACCAAAGAAGACTCGCCAACCAGAGGCATTGAAGATTGAGACGAACAGGTTCAAATCAGTCTGGGGCCTAATGTTGGGGATATGACCCCACAGTGTAACCCGCCCTAGAAGGGCCGGGTTAGGTTGTTGACGACTTAAAACAATGAAGCCTTAGACAGGCCCAAGAGACCAAGACATGGAGCCAGGGAGGTGACTTATGAGGTGGGCTGGGTGGAGGCCCAAGGCCAGAAGACGGCCCGTGACCCGGAAGTGTAAGCCGCCCGATGGCACCTTGCAAAAGAAGGCAATGCGACTTAGAGCCAGGATCGGTTATGAAGTATAAGCCCGACACAGACTCTTGTAAGCTCAAGGCCTCGACCTCTGTATATAAAGGCGAGTCCCCGCGGCAGGTAAACTTAGGTCGTAATCAATCGATAGCTAGGTCAAGCGAATCCGCTCCCTTGTAATCGATACTCAAGTGATAGTAACAAGAGCATGAGTAGGCTTTTACCTCCACCGTGAGGGGCCGAACCTGGGTCAACTCGTGTCTCTCGTCCCTCTCAACCCCTTCAAGCTAGTCACCATTGTAATGGCCTCGCACCTAAGTCCTTTCACTAGGGGATCTGCCGCGTTAACCCCACGACACCCCCTATACAGGAGATCCTTTTTAATCAAGAAGAGATAAGGAGATTGCAATCTTCGAATTGTGCTGCTTACAATGAAAATCTAAGGAAAGATGTTCCTCCATCCGTTTTGATTGATAAAATTTCTAAAATCAATGACAATTTTGCAATACAAAATAATGGGCTAGGACGTGTTGTTAAAGAAAGACTTAGAAATCATAATCAAAGGAACGTATATAATGAAGAGATAGTTATCACATATAAAGGGCCAAAGGAGGAACCTCCTCCTCCCAAACTTGATCTCATAGATCCTCACCTAATTAAATTTAGCCCTTTTGATTATTTTTCTTGCCACAAAGGAAATTTGTTGCTGAAAGGAGGAAGTATGAGATGAGCATGGATGATCACACTCATTTTTAATACAATACCTAGATCTATGCAATATGCCTAGCTAGGGGCGTTAAACAATAGTTCTTGTTGGGAGGCAACCCCAATTTTATTTTTATGTTTTTACTATTGTTTTTCAATAAATATGCAATTACAATTCTTTTATGATTGTGTTTTAGTGTTTTAATAGTGTTTGTGCCAAGTAAGACCTTTGGGGTGATTTGGAAGATTGTTGATTTGATTATGTGAAAAAACATAAACTTTTGCGCTCAGTTCTAGAATTTTGTAAATTCACAGAAACATGCTCTTGATCTGAAGTTTTTACACAGGATTGATATACAAATTTCTCATGCTTTCCTAATTTTTCTTAATTTTTGGAGTTATATAAGTTTGGCTAAAGTCCAGATTGCTACATATTGTTCTGTTTTTGATAGATTATGTTTTCATCGTGTTGTTTGCTTATTTTGATGAATCTACGGGCAGTATCGGGGGCTATGAAGCATGGAGAAGTTAGAATACAGTATATATAACACAAAAATAAAATTGGAATGAGTTTGAAACAATACCTAAAAGTGGTTATTTGCTTTATTTCAATAAAGGAATAAAGACTAGCAAGAGCCTAAGCTTGGGCATTCCCAAGGCACCCCAAGGTAATATTCAAGGATAACCGAGCATCTAAGCTTAGGGGTGCCCCAGATGGCATCCCCTCTTTTGTCTACAATCTATCGGTAATCACCTAAGGCTAAATTTTTATTCATCACATGATATGTGTTTTGCTTGGAGCGTCTTGTATTATATTAGTCTCTGCTTTATTTGCTTTTTAGTTTGCCTCAATCATCCTTGCTGTGCACACCTTTTGAGAGGGACACACATTAATTGTGAATTTGTTAGAATACTCTATGTGCTTCACTTATACTTTCTGAGATAGGTAGTTGCTCCAGTGCTTCACTTATATCTTTATAAAGCACGGCGGTGGTTTTACTTTGAAGAAATTGACAAACTCTCATGCTTCACTTATATTATTTTGACAGTCTTATAAATAGTATGGCAATTTGTTTGGGTTATGAATTTACTCCTAATATGATGGGTATCCAAGAGGGATATAATAAAAATTTTCATGAAGATCATTGAATATATGAGATGTTTGATTCCTTGCATTTGTTTGGAAATATAGAGATGGTGATATTAGATTTATGCTAGTGAGTAATTGTGGTTTAGTAAGAATATATGTGTTAAGGTTTGTGATTCCCGAAGCATGCACGTATGGTCTCTCGTTATGCGATGAAGCTGGAGCATGATTTGTTTTTTATTGTCTTCCTTATGAGTGGCAGTCGGGGACGAGTGATGGCCTTTTCCTACCAATCTACCCCCCTAGGAGAATGTGTAGTAGTACTTTGCTTGAAGGGATAATAAACTTCTGCGATAAGTATGTGAGTTCTTTATGACTAATGTCGAGTCCATGGATTATACGCACACTCTCCCTTCCACCATTGCTAGCCTCTTCAGTACCGTGCATTGCTCTTTCTCACCTTGAGAGTTGGTGAAAACTTCGCCGGTGCATCCAAATCCCGTGATATGACACGCTCTTTCACACATAAGCCACCTTATATCTTCCTCAAAACAGCCACCATACCTACCTGTTATGACATTTCCATAGCCATTTCAAGAAATATTGCCGTGCAACTTCCACCGTTCCGTTTCATCATGACACATACCATCATTGTCATATTTCTTTGCATGATCATATAGAGTCATATATTTTTTCTAGTATCGAGTTGTAATTCTTGAGTTGTAAGTAAATAAAAGTGTGATGATCATCATTATTAGAGCATTTTCCATGTGAGGAAAGGATGATGGCGACTATGGTTCCCCCACAAGTCGGATGAGAATGCGGACTTAAATAAATAAAAAGAGGCCAAAGAGCCCATAAAAAGGAAAAAAAGAAAAGGAAAAAAAGGAGAAAAGAAAGAAAAAAGGCAAAAAAGAAGAAAAAATGAGAGAAAAAGAGAGAAGGGACAATGTTACTATCCTTTTCCACACTTGTGCTCCAAAGTAGCACCATGTTCTTCATGATAGAGAGTCTCCTATTTTATCACTTTCATATATTACTAGTGGGAATTTTTCATTATAGAACTTGGCTTCTATATTCCAAGGATGGGCTTCCTCGAATGCCCTAGGTCTTCGTGAGCAAGCTAGTTGGATGCATGCCCACTTAGTATTTTTGAGCTTTCATACACTTATAGCTCTAGTGCATCCGTTGCATGGCAATCCCAACTCCTTGCATTGACATCAATTGATGGGAATCTCCATAGCTCGTTGATTAGCCTCGTCAATGTGAGACTTTCTCTTTTTTTGTCCTCTCCACACAACCTCCACCATCATATTCCATTCCACCCATAGTGTTATATCCATGTCTCACATTCATGTATTGCGTGAGAGCTGAAAAAGCTTAAGAGCGTAAAAAGTATGAACCAATTGCTCTGCTTGTCATCGGGGATGTGCATGACAAATACTTTGTTTTATGAAGATAGAGCATCACAAGATTATATGATTTTATAGGGATAACTTTCTTTAGCCATGATATTTTGAGAAGACATGATTGCTTGTTAGTATGTTTGAAGTATAATTGTTTTTATGTCAATTTTATACTTTTATTTTGAATCTTACAGATCTGGATATTCATGCCACATAAAGAAAGATTACAAGATAAACATGTTAGGTAGCACTCCATATCAAAAATTCTGTTTTTATCATTTAGCTACTCGAGGACGAGCAGGAGTTAAGTTTTGGGGATGCTTGATACGTCTCCAACGTATCAATAATTTTTTATTGTTCCATGCTATTATATTATCCATATTGGATAATATAATATGCATTATTATTCTATTTTATATCATTTTTTGGGACTAACCTATTAACTCAGTGCCTGATAACCCACAAGTATAGGGGATCGTAAAAGTTTTCGAGGGTAGAGTATTCAACCCAGATTTATTGATTCGACACAATGGGAGCCAAAGAATATTCTCAAGTATTAGTAGATGAGTTGTCAATTCAACCACACCTGAAAGACTTAATATCTGCAACAAAATATTTAGTAGCAAAGTAGTATGGAAGTAACGGTAACAGTGGCAAAAGTAACAGTAGCAGTTTTGTAGTGATTGTAACAGTAGCAACGACAAAGTAACTTAGCAAAGATCAATATGTGAAAAGCTCGTAGGCAATGGATCGGTAATGATAATTGTGTCGGATGATATTCATCATGTAACAGTTATAACCTAGGGTGACACAAAACTAGCTCCAATTCTTTAATATAATGTAGGCATGTATTTCGTATATAGTCATACGTGCTTATGGAAAAAACTTGCATGACATCTTTTGTCCTACCCTCCCGTGGCAGTGGGGTCCTAATGGAAACTAAGGGATATTAATGCCTCCTTTTAATAGAGAACCGGAACAAAGCATTAGCATTTAGTGAATACATGAACTCCTCAAACTACGTTAATCACCGAAAAGAATCCCAATTATTGTCACATTGGGGTATGCGGATCATAACTCGTAATAGGTGTCTACAACTTGCAAGATAGGATCAAGAACACAAATACATTCATGAAAACATAATAGGTTCATATCTGAAACCAGGGCACTCGGGCCCTAGTGACAAGCATTAAGCATAGCAAAGTCATCGCAACATCAATCTCAGAACATAGTGGATACTAGGGATCAAACCTAACAAAACTAACTCGATTACATGATAAATCTTGTCCAACCCATCACCGTCCAGCAAGCGTACGATGGAATTACTCATGCACGACTGTGAGCATCATGAAATTGGTGATGGAGGAAGGTTGGTGATGATGATGGCGACGAATCCCCCTCTCTGGAGCCTCAAACGGACTCCAGATCAGGCCTCCCGGTGAAGAACAGGAGGCCGCGTCGGCTCCGTATCGTAAAACGCAATGAATCCTTCTTCCTGATTTTTTTTCTCCCCGAATAGGTTTATATAGAGTTGGAGTTGAGGTCGAAGGAGGCCCAGGGTGCCGACAAGCCCTCCAGGAACGCCCCGGGAGGGGGGCGCCCCCCAGGCTTGTGGCCTCTGGGTGGACCCCCTCTGGTTATTTTTTCGCCAATATTTTTTATATACTCCAAAAATATTCTTCGTAAATTTTCAGTTCAATCCGAGAACATTTATTTCTGCACAAAAATAACACCATGGCAATTCTGCTGAAAACAGCGTCAGCCCAGGTTATTTCCATTCAAATCATGCAAGCTAGAGTCCAAAACAAGGACAAAAGAGTTTGAAAAAGTAGATACGATGGAGACGTATCAGTGCCTAGTTCCAGTTGTTGTTTTTTCCTTGTTTTTGTCTTCTACAGAAAATCAATACCAAATGGAGTCCAAACGGAACGTAACTTTTTGATAATTTTTCTTGGACCAGAAGACGCCTAGGAAGCTTCGGGAGGAGGCCAGAAGATCCACGGATTGGTGACAAGCTCGGGAGGCGCGCCCTAGGGGGGGCGCCCCCAGGCTTGTGGACCCCCCGTGGCTCCTCCAACTCTAATCTCAGCTCCATAAATACCCAAATATTCCCCGCATACCAGGGGGCACACCAAAAATACTTTTCCGTCGCTGCACGTTTCTGTCCTCGTGAGATCCCATTTGGAGACCTGTTCCGGTACTCTTCCGGAGGGGGTTCGATCATGGAGGGCCTCTACATCAACCTTGCTGCCCTTTCGATGATGTGTGAGTAGTTTACCACAGACCTACGGGTCCATATCTAGTAGATAGATGGCTTCTTCACTCTCTATGATCTTCAATACAATGTTCTCCTCGATGTTCTTGGATATCTATTCGATGTAATCTTTTTTTGCGGTGCGTTTGTTGAGATCCAATGAATTATGGGTTTATGACCAAATTATCTATGAATATTATTTGAGTCTACTTTGAACTCTTTTATGCATGATTAAGATAGCTTTTTATTTCTCAACGATCTATTGATTTGGTTTGGCCAACTAGATTGATTTTTCTTGTAATGGGAGAAGTAATTTGTATTGGGTTCAATCTTGCGGTGCTCAATCCTAGTAACAGAAAGGGACATGGCAAGTATAATATTATTGGCATTAAGGATAAAAATGCGGGGTTTATTCATATTGATTAGATCTATCCCTCTACACCATGTCATCTTGCTTAAGGCGTTACTCCATTCTCGTTAACTTAATACACTAGATGCATGCTGGATAGCGGTCGATGTGTGGAGTAATAATAGTAGATGCAGGCAGGAGTCGGTCTACTTGACACAGATGTGATGCATATATTCATGATCATTGTCTTAGATATCGTCATAATTATTCGCTTTTCTATCAATTGCTCAATAGTAATTTGTTCACCCACCGCATGCGTTCCTTCAAGAGAGAAGCCTCTAGTGAAATGGCCCCCGGGTATATTCTTATCATACTATTTTTAGATCTATAAAACCAAAAACCCAAAAATACCTTGTTGCAATTTATTTACCTTTACTTTGTTTTCCACTTTTATTTATCTTTTATACCTATCTCTATCTGATCTCATCCTTGCAAGTAACCGTGAAGAGATTGACAACCCCTTTATCGCGTTGGGTGCAAGTATTTGTTTGTTTGTGCAGGTGCTATTATTGGAGACTTGTGTGTTCCTTCTACTGGATTGATACCTTAGTTCTTAACTAAGGGAAATACTTGTCTTTACTTTTCTGCATCATCCTTTCCTCTTTAGGAGAAATACCGACGCAAGCTCAAGAAGTAGCAGGCTATTTTGTGACCCAAAACCCTGCTTGCCCGGGAGGGACCCTGTTAGGATGACATAACGGCTATGGGCTGATCTAGGTCAGCCTGATCGCCCCTAGCGTCTCGTGGATTTGCTGCCCTCCAACCTTGAAGAACGAGGAAGAACGAGAGGCAAGATACAAAGGAGAGGGATAAAAAGTATATGAACACCAAATGCAAATAGTAGTATATTTGTTTGTTCGATTGTGTGTTGTTCAATCCTCCGTCATCTCTCATCTCTTTATTTATGAGGCGTCTGGACTTCTCATACAAGAAAAGGACTTCAAATCCCGTCCAAATCTTTCAAAATTAACCAAACTCGTATATAGACAAGTGTTAGACAACAATTTGGTTTTTGGGACCCACATGCAACAAACCACGTGGGATGCAGATGGGCCCAAAAGTAGATTTAACCATATCGGCGAGACGAACAACTTTCATGTTAAACGTTCGTCGATTCGAGGCCATTTTCAGGGCTGAATCGCTTGCGACAAACAGACAATCAGTGGGACTACTCATGATGTTGCTCGTAGTAGGGTCGCACTGCGCGGACTTTAAGTTTTGCATACGACCATGAATTAAGATGATTTTTGTAACAAAATTGATCATTCGACGAGATGAAGACAATCAATGTAGAATATTTTCTCATATGAGGCTCTCTAGAAGGCGTAATCGGCCGAACATTACTCTAAATACTAAATCTTTGTACTTGGTGCATAACTTCGGCTCTCGATATGAGCTCGAATGGCGATGACCAAACTTCAAAGATTTTCATGTCGGCAATATGAAACTTTTTCATGTACGTCATTTTTCATTCGAGGCAATCTTAATCACATTTTCTGTCGTCCAAAAACAGGTGTCAACATGTGCGACAATACTCTAGAAATTGACCATTTTCTCCGTGCTGAGGGGCCAGGACCATATAGATGTGTGAAAGAGCAGGCAGTGGCCTGCACCCATGGGCATCTGCACCCACTTATTAAAAAAATGCACTTCAAGCACATTTTCAAAAGTAAAAAAATCAAAAAAAAAACAATTCATGCATATATGTTCGCAAATGTGTGTACGCGACACAAAAGTTTTCTGAAAAAATGTCATTTTGTTTTGTCTTTGTAAAAAAGACAAATTTCAGTGCTTCTAAATAGCGTTTCACGACATAATGTTTTATCTTTTTTGCACACGCCACAAAAAAAGTTATTTTCCCGTGTAACTTTATGCACACACATGAAACATGAAGACGTATCCGTGCAACCATTTTCAGATTTTTTTTAGCATTTAGAAATATGTTTTTTGAAGTGGGTTCATATGTATCCGGGTTTATCGATGCACTTCGAATAGATAGCAGCAATTTTTATTTTATGTTCAAACAAATACCAAAATTTTTGAAGCGTTTCTAATAGTAATATTGGAAATCTTTTTCTCTTTGGGATTTATATTTGGTTGGAAACAATTCTAGTGGATGGAAGCAAGATAACGATATTTCTGAAATAAGTATTGTTTTTCTCTTTGATGGAAGCAAATTGATATTACTATTATGCACCATGCTGCCGGACATCGTGTGTAACGGCCTGATTGACAGTATCATGCGTAAATCATACAGAGAACGTCGTGCGTATAGGAACGTTCCTAGTTGATGGATGCAAGATAGCAATGCTTTTCAAACAAAATATCTCATTATATAGAATATAATTTTCTATTAAATTGAAGCAAAACTTTCATTCATCAGTCACCACAGTAGCAAATTCTTTGGTGAACCAAACACAATATTACCCCCTCTGTTCTAGAATATAAAGTACGCACACTTTTTGAGTTTTAAATTTGACCATAAATCTATATCTATATCTATACCTACTACTAAAGCAAGGTAATATTCTTGATTTCGTCCCATTTTAATGATTTTATATTTAATATATACTTCCTTTGTTCCATAATATAAGAATGTTTCTAATATTATATTAGTGTCAAAAATGTTTTTATATTATGGGACGAAGGGAGTATAAACGAGGTGGTACTAAATCGGGAAGCTCATGAGAATGCTCCATCTACCTGATCTTCGAAAATCAAACCAAGCCGGCCGACCTCAGGGCAAGGCGCGGGCAACTTGGGCTTTGGCCCAACAATGTTCTCTTTTTTTTTGGCAAAAAGAGATTGCAGGTATGAAGCCGGGAGCTCCTAACCGGCGCTCTCAGCGCCGTTTTCTCGTATCGGCGCCTGAAGCCGATCCGACTGGGCCGGCCCAGCAACAATCTACAGGGGCGCGAGAAAAGCAAAAAAGAAAAAAAAAACAACCTAAACTTGTTCTCAGCAAGTATCGAACTCTCGGCGTTAGAACAGCGAACAAGAATGCTAACCACCTGACCAAATACAGGCAAAGGACTTTAAGTACACTACTATGGCGCTTTGATTTTTATTTTATTTTTCAAAACATTTGGGAAAAAGTCCATAAATTACAGAACAGTTCATTTGTTTTGAAACAAATTAATCGATTTTGAAAAAACGTTCATGATTTTGAGAAAAAATTCTATCAATTTTGAAATAGGTTCACCATTTGAAAAAATAGTTCACGAATCTGGAGAAAAGTTCACAGATTTGAAAAACGTTCATCAAAATTCAAAAAAGGTTCATTGATTTTGAATAAAGTTCATCAATTTTAAAAAAAGTTCATCGATTTTGAAAAAAAGTTCATCGACATTGAAAAAAGTTCATTGAAATTCGAAAATAGTTCATCAAATTTGAAAAATAGTTCATCGAATTTAAAAAAAGTTATCAAAATTTTAAAAAAGTTTATGAATTTTAAAAAAAGTTCATCGATTTGAACAAAACGTTCATGTACTTGCGAACCAATTCATCGGACCAAGACAAAGAAGAAAAGAGAACGAAAAAATGGGAGGAGAACGAATAATAGATGGAAATATTAAAAGGTAACTAGATCCCTCCCGGCGGCCGTGTGGTTACACTGGGCGTTCTTTGACGGGAGAGGTACTTGGTTTGAATCCTAGCAGCGCCTTTTTTGCGGATTAAGCACAAATGAAGACACGTTAGATGGGCCGGCCCAGCCTGACGCGGGGGTGTGCGCCCGTTTACGCCCATGCCTGTAACGGGCGCAATGGGCGCCGTTTAGGGAATGCCCGAAGACTTGAACCGGCGACCTTCTGTTTGGTACCTGGCCAAGTCCACCAATACGGCGATGCTCTGGTCTTTGGAAAAGAGGGCCGATTCACCGTTTTGATCGTACCACCTCCAACTTTAACATTCAATCATCCTAATTTAAATATGTCTTCAAGTTTCTTTGATATCAATACTAGCACATATGCCCGTGCGTTGCAACGAAAAAAATTGATGTTGTGTGCAAGCATAATGTCTCACTGCCTATATATGACAAAAAATATATATTTAGAAACTACCTTCATGTAGAAATCTAGTGATATATTTTTCATGACATATAACACATATTTAATTCCTCAAATTAATGACCTAGAAGTACACGAATGACTCATACACCGAGACGGAGGTAGTACCTCAAATCCTTCATCTAGAATTTATTAAGACCACAATATTTTTTTTTAATTATTCCACCGGTTTATCCATAATTCTTTCTTTAATTAGCCACATCCATTTAAATATTCTATTGAGGCCCACAATCCTTTTTTTATTAGCTCATTCGCTTAATTAGCTCACCCTAAACATGATGACCGCCACTTGTATGTTTAGAGTGAATTGGGATTAGTAAATAGAAAGGCACATAGGTCTTGTGTTCAATTCCCACAATGTTGATTTATTTAGACCCAATTATTTTTCACGGTCTTTATGAAAGCCCATAAAAAGCACATCAACATACAAGTATCTGGCCCAGATCGCTTAACGTGTGTAAACCAAACGAAGGCCTTCTTTGGATTGGAGGATTTTCACAGGATTTTCATGGGATATCAATCCTCAGGGTTGTTTCATATGAAACGCATTTGGATCAAAGGATTGGGCCATTAAAATTCCTCAGGATTGGGTCTTCAAGGTGCTGATTCCAAAGGAATTTACACATGAGGTCCGACCTCTGGAAAAAATCCACAGGATTGGCTATGTCATGGCAATCAAATCCTCCATTTTTCCTATTCCTTTGTTTTGCAAATCCTGTGATCCAAAGAAGCCCGAAAAGAACTAAACCAAACCAAGAATACCTATTCCCTTTAATAGTAGGTATAGATATAGATATAAAATAAGGAGAGCTTGCAGAGCGGGGTTTCAAACAGCCCGAGAGAGAAATAAGGAAGGAAGAGAATGAATCCTTCCATGCCATGATTGAGACCCTGGGAAGGAAAGGAATTAAATGCTAAATGCCCAAGATGAGAGAGGAAAATAAATTAGAGCCTTGCATGGCGCAATGAATGAGCCCAGAAGGAAAGGAATCCGCAAATTAATGCACAAATTAGCTCGTTCATTATATTTGATTAATTGATGTTCGATAGGTATGGTAATGTAGGTTGTACTAGCTCTATTTTTTCTGAAATTCCAATTATACCAATGTATTTTGTTAGAATAAAATATGTAAAACAATATCCTACTTAAGTATATTTAGATGTTTTTTTAGATCACTTTTTTATCAACTTAGGATATATTTTTATCAACTTAAAATCATGGGGAAAATCATGCCCTAAAATCATGGGAAAATATTTATGCATTAATAGACAAGACCTGAGTTAACCAAGTGAGCTAGCACATGTTCCTTAACAGACAAGATGCCTTTCTATACATTACTAAAGGCTGCTTGCATGGCCTCTTTTAATCAAATCGTTAGGCCTATTTGAGCATCAAATAATACTGTAGTTGTTAGGCTTTTCTGTGTCGCGAGCCACATGAGAAAAATATAATCACCAGTCCAGTAGACTAAAAAAAATGATATTTCATGTGAAATAACCCAACTTCCTTCTTTAAGACAATTCCCACCCGTTTATATAGGTTAGCAAGTTGGCTGTAATATCAATAAGACACTTAGAAAATGGGAAGGTGACAACAGACGAGAGGGTGATTAAACTCATGATGAAATCAAGGATTGATTTGGGACTTGGTGCACGCAGCAAAGAGGGACGCGTGGGCTAAAAGAATTAACTTCCTAGGAAGGATTGTGTGTGTAGGCTGGAAGGAACATACAAGGAAGGAAACATGGATGTGTGTGGTTGTGTGTCCATGTCATGCGCCGAGGATTACTCCCTCCGTTTTAAAATATAGTGCGCCCGTGGTTCCCGAGGTTCAACTTTGACCATAAATTTAACCAACGAGACCAATTGCGGCAGGAGAAAAAATTGTATAATTGAAAACTTCTTTCGAATACGAATTCATTGATATAATTTTTGCTCCCGCCGCAATCGGTCTTGATAGTTAAATTTGCAGTCAAAGTTAAAGCACGGGGATAGAGGAAGCACTATATTGTGGAATGGAGGTAGTACTTTTTCTTTTTAAACATTGGTGACTCTCTGCCCCCTGTCATTATTCGGATGTCGTGTTACTGGTAGGCATTTTGGTGTAGTGACATCGACCAAAATGCTAGCCAATTTATTTTACCCATTGCAACACACGTGCATATGTCCTAATTTAACTAATAAAATGTGAGTTATGTGTAATAAAAAGTATAGCACTGTATTCGAAAGAAGTTTTCAAAACTATAATTTAATTAGTACTAATATGATTTACTATGTATTATTGGTCTAATTGATAGTCATAGTTAAAACATGAAAAGCGCATGCACCTTATACACTCAGAATGAAGGGACTATAAAAAGAATGCAAAATGTTGTGCGATGTAACAAACGAACATGGACGCAGATATGTTGCATCGGAAGCAAATTTGAAAAAAGGAATGCAAAATGTTGTGCGATGTAACAAACGAACGTGGACGCAGATATATGTTGCATCGGAAGCAAATTTGAACAAAAATTGGTTAGAAGATTTGTCCTATAAATTCGTAAGTTTTTTTAAAACATTTGTACAGACACAAGCGTTCATATACACGCGCATACACTTATCTCTATGAACGTAGATACGCACACCCTATCCCTATGAACACTTCCGAAAAACTAAGTCGGCATATCATCTTGAGATTTATGAAGTCGCTGTAGGCGACTCATCGTCGACGGAAACGTCTCCTCCCACTAAATGTGCATCACCGGAAATCATGAAATAAATCCAGAAATAAATGCGAGCACCAGGATTTGATCCCTGTGGGTTGGGCATACCACAGTCCCTCTAATCATCCAACCAAGCACTGAAGATATTGTACTACTTTATCCGATTCAAATTAATTGACGCATCTGTAGAGCATCTTCAATAAAAATTTATATACAAAAATAACTAACTTTTCCATCTTTGAGGGTCAAAAATACCTCTCCAATAGATGGTGTAGATGCAAAAAAAGAATTACCGTCTCCAACTCCCAAAGATGTATTCTACAACATTTCACGATGCAAATTTACATCTCCACCTATATAAGATATAGAAACGCAACCACCCGCAACTACCCAACTGCCGTTCCATTCTCTTCCGTGCTACCAGCTGCCGCCGGCTGAATTGCACCAATTCACTGCCACCACCGCTCGCCCGACGGACGTCGGACCCGCCGCGACTTTGCCCCCGTCCCTCGTCACCTACCTCGCCGACTCCGAAGTTCCTCCGCCGTCGGCCGCCACTATGTTTCACCGCCCGTCGCCGCCCGATTCAGCCTCGCCGCCCCCTTCCCTCTGTCAGCCCCCAACCGTCGCTCGAGCCCCCCCCCCCCCGCCCCACGCCGCCGCTCGACCTCGCCCAACAACCTTCCCGCCCCTGCGTCGTCCGCCCTGTCACCGCCGCCCGACCTCGCCGCCCCCGCGCCGTCTGCCCCGTCGCCACTGCACGACTTCTTGCCCCCGCGTCGTCCGCCCCGTCGCCCATCTCCGCACGTCGCCGCTCCGACCTAGCCCGACCCCGCCGCCACCCAACCTTACCTCCCCCGCGTAGTCCGCCCCGTCGCCGCCGCCCGACCTCGCCGCCCCCGCGCAGTCTGCCTCGTCGCCGCCGCCCCCTCAAATGAAGTAATAGTTGAAATATAGTTTTTACATCTCCATTTGCAACTTCTATTGCAGTAGTTGTTTTACATCTCCGTTTTGCATCGTTTGTTGGAGTTGGCCCTTTTTTGAAGATGCAAAAGGCACTTTTGAAGATGTAAATTTTTACATCTTTTGTTTTACATGTCCAAATTTGCATATTTTATTAGACCAGATGGAGTATGTGATTTACGAAAGTAGTTTAGTCCAAGTTTGCACACGCAATTGTTTTAGGCAATTGTACAGGCAAATAAACACCCAAATTAGAGCAGGCAAGCACGTTTTAACAGGCCATCAGACACATCCAATTTAGACACATCGGGAAGGTGGGAGTGATCTTTACAAAGAGTACTTCTTAGTTAGTGATTTCTCTTATTTGTCTCTTATCTTTGCTATAAATAAATAAAAAAAAATTGCTTTATCACTTCGATACAGTGAACTCTCTCTCTTATCTTATCTTTCCCGATGCGGCAATGACTGATTTAGTGAGCCATTCATTTTTTCACATTTAAAATTGGTTCATACTTGCACATGTTTGGCTTAATCTTTGATGCAAACCTATGATTTCCTGCTCCTCCATGGATCTGGACACGGACACGCTCGCACGGCTCCTCCCATGCGGCGGCGACCACAACAATGGCGTCATCTCCCTCCTTCCTACGGCGATTGATGGGTGGCACGGTCCCATACGGCCCGACGCCAGCCCGGCGTACCGTGCTTCGACACTCCTCCGTCCTCCGAGGTGTTCGTGCAAGCATGGCCTAGCGAGTTGTTTGGCCTGACGCCGCTCGAGGCTGGCTTAACCCGACCCAAGTCTCAGCAATAGGATCCCAAGTGGGGGAGCTCATGTGGCATTTCCTATACGACGCTTAAGGCGCCATTTACGGTATATTTTGCAAACCGGTGCGCACACCCCCTCCCCCGCGCTGGGCCGGCACATCTACATTTTTCTGGTTTCAAACCCCCAAAAATGCATGCGAGGGGTATGATTCAAACCCGCACCCTCCTCCTCCCGTACTAGCCACGTTATCCACCCACCCGAATGTGATTAGTTACATATTTTCATTCTTTTATTATTTTTATTTTTTCTTTCTTCTCTTTCTTATCGTTTTTCTTTATTTTTGCAAATGTGTGAATTTTTTTTCAAAATTTGGTGAACTTTTTCAAGTCCATGAAACTTTCTTCAAAATTTGGTGAATTTTTAAAAATTCATGATCTTTTTTCAAATTAGATGAACCTTTTTTCATAAATTGATGAATTTTTTTGGTGAACTTTTTCAAGTCCATGAAACTTTCTTCATAAATTGATGAATTGTTTTGAATTTGTGGAAAATTCACGAACTTTTTTTCAAATTAGATGAACCTTTTTTCATGTTCGATGATTTTTTTTGAAAAATTGATGAACTTTTTTCCAAATCTGATGAACTTTTTTTCATATTCGATGTACTTTTGCCAAACCAAAGATTATTTTAAAACATTTGATGATTTTTTATAAAATCTTTGATTTTTTATCAATTTCGTGAACCATTTTGAAGTTTGTGAACTTTATATTAAATATTTCAACATTTTTTAATTGACAATCTTTTTTGATATTTTGCGCTTTTTTATTTTTCGGATCTTTTTCAACGGTTAACCGATCAATTGGTTAAATGCGGCCGATCAAATGCGATGAAGCAACCTAGAGGGGTGCGGTGAAATGCGATTGATCGATCTTCTACATGGGCTGGCCCCCGAGCGTGGGTGTGTGAGCTCCAGTAGCGGCAACCATCACTTTGAGCCACAACCTTATTTTTTGTTGTTTTATTTTCAAGTTTTCTGTTTTCATTTTTGCTTTATCTTTTACTCTTGCTTATACTTTCAAATATTTGAAATATATATTACAACCAACACTATACACATTAAAAAAATGTTAACCAAGTGTTTGAAAAATGTTAAATGTGTATAGAGAAAATGTTTATCATGTATACAGAAACTTTATACAATTTGTATTAAAAAAATTATCATGTATTTAACAATTTTTAATCAATCATTTGAACAAAAAATTGAACAAGTATTCGAAAAATGTGAAATTTGTATAGGAAAAGGTTGAGAAAGTATGAATAAATGATGAAAAACTGATAATGTATTTAAAGAATGTTAATCAAGCATTTGAACGAATGTTGAACAGGTATTTCAAAAATGTTAATCAAGAATTTGAAAAATGTTAAATGCATATAGAAAAATGTAGACCATGTGTTAACAAATGTTAGTCTTGTAGTGAAAAATTGTTAATCAAGCAATTACAAAAATGTCAAAAAATCATATAAAAATGCTTAACCATTTATTAAAAATAGTTAATCTTGTATTTGAAATGTTAATTAAGCATTTGATTTTTTTAAATGTTTATAAAAAATGTTGAAAATATATTCACAAAATCTTAAACTTGTATTTGAAAAATGGTAAACGTGAATTAGAAAAATGTATTGTATATATAAAAAAGGTATGTATAAAACAAAAGAAAAAGATGAAAAACAAGAAGGAAATAAACAAAACTGAAGAAAAATAAAGAACATAAAAAAACATTATAATGCAAGAAAGAAATGAAGAAAACCAAAGGAAAACAAAGAAGGGCAGAAAAAAAATGAAAATTGAGAAGAAAACAATGAAAACCTGTGAAAAAATTATTACAACCCGAGTAAGAAACAAAGGAAAATTGTTAAAAATAAATAAAACAAAAAACAAAGAAACTAGTGAGGAAACAAAGAAAATTCGAAAAAAAAGAAACGAAAAAAATCTAGCAAAATCAGCGAACGAAGCGCAGCAATCGAGCGGACTCCATCAAATGAAAAAACCACCAAACTGGGCCGGCTCAAAAGCTACATCGCAGAGGATACAACTGAGAAGGAAGTCTCACGTGGAGTGAGATATAGTCGTCGCGCTTGTTCAGCGTCGAAAGCGCCCAAAACAGATTCTTGGGGCTCACGCGCCCCAGTCATGGGCTGGCCCAAGAAGAAGGTAAGCTATACTGGGTTTCCTAATCACTTAACTAGTTGACCGGTCAACTGTTAAATTTTGAAAAAAACAAAAAGAAATGAATAATGAAGAAGGAAAAATATCATGAAATCAGAAATGCTCATGGATTTTTTTAAACTCACAAACTTAAAAAAAGTTCACACATTTTAAACAAACTGCATCGAGTTTGAGAAAAACTTCACAAATTTTTTAAAAGTTCATCAATTTCGAAAAACAATCCATCGATTGTAAAAACATTCATCAAATTTTAAAAAAGCTCATCGATTTTGGAAAAACTTTCGCCAAATTTTTAAATGTATATAATTTTTTGAAAAAGTTCATCGATTTGAAAAATGTTCATTTATTTTAAAAAAAGGTTCATCAAATTTAAAACGGTTTGTGCTATTTGAAAAATAGAAAAAAGGTAAAACAAAAAAAGAAAAAGGAAAAGGAAAAGGAAAAAAGATAGAGGAAAAGGATATAAGTTATCACAACAAGTGAGTTGTGGGTGGTTAGTGTAGATTAGAGAGAAAGAGGAGGTCGTTGAGAGAGTTCCAGACTAAGGGGTCCTCGGGCTGCCGGCCTATCTCTTATGGGCCGGACAGGTGGGTCGCTCTGCAATTACTAAGAAGGCCGAGTTATAAGGCAGCTCCGTGTACGGATAGGAAACCTTTGAAGCCTTGGTGTGTCCTCCAAGTCAAGATAGGAGAATCGACATGTTTATCTCTTTATTGTAAACGAGTATGTGTAACCCTAGTACCCCTGGTATCTATATAAACCGGAGGGTTTAGTCCATAGAGGCTAGAAGAAGAACCATTATCCTACTCACCTAGGGTTTAGTTCATCTGATCTCGTGGTAGATCGACTCTCTAATCATCCTATACACTTCAATATAATCAAGCAGGACGTAGGGTTTTACCTCTTCAAGAGGGCCCGAACCTGGGTAAACATCGTCTCCTTCGTCCCTTGTTCCTCATTGATCCAAGATCCACAGCTCGGGACCCCCCTACCCGAGATCCGCTGGTTTTGACACCGACATTGGTGCTTTCATTGAGAGTTCCGCTGTTGGATCGCCGAAGGATCAATGGCTCGCCTAGTCATCAACAGTGCCATCCACACCGGAGAAACCTTCATCCCCGATCAGATTTTCGCGTTCGGCGGTATTGTGCTGCACGCCGATCCGATCGGCCGTCTCGGCCAAGTCGGAAGCTTTGCCCCCGATCAGGAGATCAGGTTCGAGAACCTAGAGTTCGTCACCGACTCCCGGAGAGATCTTACTCTAACAAAATCTTCAGCTCCCCTTGAAGAACTTGCTAATCCCGATGCTTGAACTTTGGGAGCGGTAAACCTAAAAGGGGCTGGTGTCACTTGGGGCCCGACCTTAAAGCTCGACCTCGTCGATTCGTCTGAACTAGTTTCGACCGAATACCACCTGGGCAGGACTTCAAACGCCCCCAGGACGGTGATACTGCAGGTCAATCCCGAATACTCTGAGAGCATGGACCCAACATACCTCTCATCGTTGAATGAGCTACTAGACCGGATCCGAGCCATGGGAATTTTCGATGGCCGATCCTCGGTCTATGACCAGATCGGGCTCAAACCCAATAATAGGGAAATCTACACCCCGCCTGTCACACACCTCATCGCCACCATCGAGGATTTGGTTGAAGGCTCGCACTCACCGGAGTTAAAAACGGATTATGCCTGGGTTTCCGGTCATCCGATCCAGGCCACTAGCTCGAAATCTGATGTTCACCCCGGAAGGAGCCCGGGATCAAGCCCCGACTCGAAGCATGACCCCGAGTCCGCGCAACAGTATCCGGTTGACAATCCAGATTCCAAACCTGGCGCGTCAGATACCGCGGTGGCGCGGGACACCGGCGCCAAAGCCCTGGACCCGCAACTCATTCGGACGCAAAGTTTTTCCCCGCCCACCCCCATGTTGAGTACTCTCCAAGTAACTCGAGGAAACCAGACATATGGAATCTAATGTACCTAAAGCAACAGCCCGGAGAAACAGTCCGCTACTTCTGGGCCGGATTCCTCCTAGTCAAAGACAGAATGATGGAGTGCTGCGACCAGGAAATCGTAGCGACCTTTCAGCATAACTGCAGAGACGAAGGAATCTTGAATGCCCTCGCCCGTCGCCATGTTCAAAACTTCACCGAGATATTGGATCTAGTACACAAATATTGCACCATGGAAAGCGCCTGGAAGGCACAACAAATGCGCATGGATTCAATCCATGCCGAGGAACCCAGAAAAGCTCGAGCAAAATGCATACACCTGGGACGATTGGCCGAACACGAGACCGCCGAGAAGAAGAATAGACCTCTTACAGGACCCAGAGCAGTCCTCGACGAGCTACTGGACAAACCATGCCCCATACACTCGGTCCTGCTGAATACAAACCCAACCCACAGCCTTCGAGCTTGCTGGGTGGTTAGGCAAGTGGCAAAGAGTGGGGAGGCTATCCTCGGAATCACACCCTCCAACAGACGGTCAGAACACCTTCGGACAATGACACTGAGGTCCTGACGATCTATGAGACGTTTTCGTCAAATAATCAGAGGAAAAGAGCCCTTCGAGAGCTCGGTAAAATCCACCAGGTGACAATAGAAAATTCATGGACGGACACCAATCACCTTCGACGAGGAAGACGAGCCAAGGGTCCGCCCCGTCCGAGCACCCGCCGCACTAGTCCTCAATCCCATAGTGGACGGCTTCAGACTTCAGAAGGTGCTAATGGATGGGGGTAGTGGTTTAAACCTCATTTACGAGGACACCCTGGACAAAATGCAATTCGTAAAATCTCGCATCGAACAAAGTCACACTACCTTCCGAGGGATTATCCCCGGAAAAGAGGCGCACTGCCCCGGACGAGTCACTCTCGACGTAGTATTCGGAACTCCCGAGAACTACAGGTCCGAAGAAATACTCTTCCACATTTTGCCCTTCCACAATGGTTATCACGCCCCATTAGGGCATGACGCATTTACAAGGTTTCAGGCTATACCACACTACGGGTACATGAAACTCAAAATGCCAGGGCCCAATGGCGTGATCACAATTGCAAGCGATCCGGACAGAGCTCTTCGGGACGAAAATGAAATAGAATAGCTCGCCATCGAAGCACTATCTGAGGCTCTTGCAGTCGAGGAATTAACCACACTCCGCTCAATGGTGGATAGGGACGATGTAATCCTTAGTAAAAGGCCCAAATCCACATCCTTCAAGCCAGGAGATGAATTCGTCAAAATCCAAGTGCACCCAACGGATCCCAACAAAACAACATCCATTGGAGCCCAGTAATGACCCACAAGTATAGGGGATCAATTGTAGTCCTTTCAATAAGTAAGAGTGTCGAACCCAATGAGGAGCAGAAGGAAATGACAAGCGGTTTTCAGCAAGGTATTTTCTGCAAGCACTGAAATTATCGGTAATAGATAGTTTGGTAATAAGATAATTCGTAACGGGTAGCAAGTAACAAGTGTAGCAAAGGTGCAGCAAGGTGGCCCAATCCTTTTTTATAGCAAAGGATAAGCCTGGATGAACTCTTATATAAAGCAAAGCGCTCATGAGGACACATGGGAAATATTGTCAAGTTAGTTTTCTTCATGCTCATATGATTCGCGTTCGTTACTTTGATAATTTGATATGTGGGTGGACCGGTGCTTGGGTGTTGTCCTTACTTGGACAAGCCTCCCATTGATGATTAACCCCTCTCGTAAGCATCCGCAACTATGAAACAAGAATTAAGATAAATCTAACCATAGCATGAAACACGTGGATCCAAATCAACCCCGTATGAAGCAACGCATAACTAGGGTTTAAGCTTCTGTCACTCTAGCAACCCATCATCTACTTGCTACTTCCCAATGCCTTCCTTTGGGCACAAATCATGCTGAAGTGTCATGTAGTTGACGTTCACATAACACCACTAGAGGAAAGACAACATAAATCTCATCAAAATATCGAACGAATACCAAATTCACATGATTACTTATAACAAGACTTCTCCCATGTCCTCAGGTACAAACGTAACTACTCACAAAGCATGTTCACGTTCAAGATCGGAGGGGTATTGAATATCATTAAGGGTCTGAACATATGATCTTCCACCAAATTAACCAACTAGAATCAACTACAAGGAGTAATAAACACTACTAGCTACGTTGTTGATGAAGTTGTTGATGAAGATTGACCCTCCCTCAATGAGAGGATCGCTGGTGATGACGATGGCTTCGATTTACCCCTCCCGCAGGGAAGTTTCCCCGGCAGAATCGCTCTGCTGGAGCCCTAGATTGCTTCTGCCCAGCTTCCACCTCGATACGGAGGATCTTCGTCCCAAAAGCCTCCTTATAATTTTTTTCTAGGTGAAAAACCTTCATATAGCAGAAGATGGACACCGGGGGCTAGATAGGGAGCCCATAAGCTCGGGAGGCGCGCCCTGGGGGTTAGGGCGCGCCCCTAGGCTGGTGGCCACCTGGTGGGTCCCCTTCTATTGTTTCTTCGCCCAATATTTTTTATATATTCCGAAACAATTCTCCATGAAGTTTCAAGACATTTGGAGTTGTGTAGAATATGTATCTCAATTTGCTCCTTTCTGGTCCAGAATTCCAGCTGCCTGCATTCTCCCTCTTTGTGTAAATCTTGTAAAATAAGAGAGAAAAGCCATAAGTATTGTACCATAATGTGAAATGATAGTCCATAATGCAATAAATATCAACATAAAAATATGATGCAAAATTGATGTATCACCCAGCTGAACCCCGCGGTTGAAGAAGCATTGCGCACGTTCTTGCGCAAAAACCGGGACATATTTTCCTGGCACCCATCAGATATGCCAGGAATCCCAAAAAAACTAACAGTGCATAGCCTGAACATAATCAAGGGATTTAAGCCAGTCAAACATGCATTGCGCCGATTTTCCGAACCCAAGTGTCAAGCTATGTGTGAAGAACTAGCAAAACTACTCGAAGCCGGATTCATCCGAGAAATCAAACACCCTGAGTGGTTGGCAAACCTGGTCAAGGTACCCAAGAAGGACAAACCCTGGCGGTTGTGTGTCGATTTCAAGGACCTAAATAAAGCCTGCCCTACGGCATTGTTTGGATAAGAGGAATATAGAGAACACAATCTATGTAAGCCAAGGAAACTGCCTAATCGTAAAAAATCTTGTTTGGCTCGTCCAACAACCCTGTGGATAGGGGAAACTCGTTTCTTAAAAACCCATAATTTCGGGTTTGTGGGAAAACTAGTATTACTCGTTTTTTCACAAATGCGATTAGCATATACAGATTTTGTAGGATCGAGGGGTGATTAGACTACTTGACCAAATAAAAACTTAACCTTTTCCCAATTTTAGTTCTTGGCAGATTTTAGCTATTGTAGGACAAGTCAAGCAATCATCACACAATTCAAGCAAGCATGCAAAGAGTATATTGGTAGCGGAAAGTAAAGCATGCAACTTGCAAGAATGTAAAGGAAAGGGTTTGGAGAATTCAAACGCAATTGGAGACATGGATGTTTTTCCCGTGGTTCGGATAGGTGGTGCTATCCTACATCCACGTTGATGGAGACTTCAACCCACGAAGGGTAACGGTTGCGCAAGTCCACGGAGGGCTCCACCCACAAAGGGTAACAGTTGCGCGAGTCCACGGAGGGCTCCACCCACGAAGGGTCCACGAAGAAGCAACCACCCACAAAGGGTCCACGAAGAAGCAACCTTGTCTATCCCACCATGGCCATCGCCCACGAAGGACTTGCCTCACTAGCGGTAGATCTTCACGAAGTAGGCGATCTCCTTGCCCTTACAAACTCCTTGGTTCAACTCCACAATCTTGTCGGAGGCTCCCAAGTGACACCTAGACAATCTAGGAGACACCACTCTCCAAGAAGTAACAAATGGTGTGTAGGTAATGAACTCCTTGCTCTTGTGCTTCAAATAATAGTCTCCCCAACACTCAACTCTCTCTCATAGGATTTGGATTTTGTGGAAAGAAGATTTGAGTGGAAAGCAACTTGGGGAAGGCTAGAGATCAAGATTCATATGGTAGGAATGGAATATCTTGGTCTTAACACATGAGTAGGTGGTTCTCTCTCAGAACATATGAGTTGGAATTGTGTATGTGTTCTGATGGCTCTCTCCTCGAATGAAGAGGAGGTGGAGGGGTATATATAGCCTCCACACAAAATCCAACCGTTACACACAGTTTTCCAATCTCGGTGGGACCGAATCAACAAACTCAGTCGGACCGAAAAGGTAAACCTAGTGATCGTTAGAGATTTTCGGTGGGACTGACATGCAACTCGGTAGGACCGATATGGTTAGGGTTTGGGCATAACGTAATCTCGGTGAGACCGATTACACAAACTCGGTGAGACCGAGTTTGGTAATAAGCTAACCAGAGAGTTGGTCAGGTAAACTCGGTGGGACCGATTTGCTCTTTCGGTGAGACCGAAAAGTTACAAAAAGGAAACACTGAATTTACATTGCAATCTCGATGGGACCGATTCGCTCTTTCGGTGAGACCGAAAAGTTACGAAAGGGAAATAGAGAGTTTGCAATCCCATCTCGGTGAGACCGAGATCCCTATCGGTAGAACCGAATTGCTAGGGTTTGGCAGTGGCTTATGACAAGTGAAACTCGGTGGCGCCGGATAGAAAGAATCGGTAGGACCGAGTTTGGCTTAGGGTTTAGGTCATATGTGGATATGGGAAAGTAGTTGAGGGTTTTGGAGCATATCACTAAGCACATGAAGCAAGAGGCTCATTAAGCAACACCTCATCCCTCCTTGATAGTATTGGCTTTTCCTAAAGACTCAATGTGATCTTGGATCACTAAAATATAAAATGAAGAGTCTTGAGCTTTTGAGCTTGAGCCAATCCTTCGTCCGTAGCATTTTGAGGGTTCCACTTTCACATCCATGCCATGCCAATCATTGAGCTTTCCTGAAATAATCATCTTGGAATAGCATTAGCTCAATGAGCTATATGTTGTTATGAATTACCAAAACCACCTAGGGATAGTTGCACTTTCAATCTCCCCCTTTTTGGTAATTGATGACAACATATAGATCAAAGCTTCGACAAATGATAATAAGCATGAAATATATAGTCGCTTTGAGAAGTATGTGACAAGTGAGAGCTCCCCCTAAATTTGTGCATATTTAAAATTTGCTTTGGACTGCAAATGCACAAAGAGTTAGAGTCAGGGGTTACTCTTCCATGTCACATACATCTTGGTGGAGCGCTTAAAATGATAAGAATGAAATACATGCACTCATCACCAAGAATAGTGAATGATCACATAAGATAGATAAGATATATCAAGCATGCATAAGTGTAGCTTATGATCAAACACATGATCATCAATGTATCACGAGCAATGACATAGTATCTCAAGCACTCAAAAGCAAACAAAGTTCGAAAAACCACCAAATAAAGCAAGAGAGAGAAAAGCAACACACTCTCTCTCGAAGCCTATGATCTATACATTTTCTCTCCCTTTGGCAACAAGTTACCAAAAAGTTCCTAGAAAATGCATAGTGCTAAGTCGACACTCAGGCTTGATCTTCAGGTGGTGGTGGAGTCTGGAGCACTCCAAGGACGAAGCCTTCTGTAGACGTGGTCGGAGTCGAGGCTGAAGTGGACGCTGGAGCTGGTGGAACTAAGGCTGTAGCTGGTGCAGACATGGTGGCTCTGGGGTCAGCAACTGGCACTGCAGACGACCTCGGACCTCGTGGCACTCTGGCAAAGGCATCAGTTGTAGTCTTGCCTCTCCTCTCCTGCATGTCATCCTGGAGCTGCTCCACTGCAGTCTGAATCTCTGTCACTTTGACATCCAAGTCATAGAACTTTTGTTCCATGATCCTCTCTAAGCTTGCCTGGTTCTGAGTTAGGGTAGCTAGTCCTTGCTCAATCCGCAGGGTGGATGCAATCAAGTAACCAAGCTGCTCTTGTTTGGTTTTCAGGAAATATTCAGATGCCTCCTCTTGAGTTGGCATCTTGGCAGCTTTCTCCTTCCTTGCCTTCTCCTTCTTTGCTTGTGCTTGTGCAGATGATGGTTCATTCTCAGTCATGACCACTTGATTATCTTCAAAATCTGGACGGATGGGCAGGTGTTCCTTGTCCAGTAAGTATATGCCTGTGCCCATCTTTGAGTTGATGAGCTCCTGAATCTGTGGGGCATATCCACAACTCCTCTTCTGGTCTGCTGCAGTCCTCTTGATGGTCTCTACCATGAGGCTCATCACCTTGAACTTCTGTGGCACATCAAATATATGAAGCAAATTTATTGCATGGCCTCTGATCATCTTGTGATCTCCAGACTTGGGCAACAAGGTGTGCCTCAGTATCCAATTGATAGTTGGCAGCCCTGACAGAAGATAGTGCACTGAGCCAAATTTGAAAGTTTCAAGAGCCTTGTTTGGAATTTCCTTGTACATATTGGACATAGAGTTGTGGTCCATCTTCTTCTTGGCATAAATGTCCAAGTCATCTGCTTGCTCCTCTGGGGCATTAATGAGCTGTGCCCACTCAGCAACTGTTGACTGATATCTGGTTCCTTCTGACATCCATACAATCCTCCCATCTGGATAAAAATGTGTTGTGGAGTAGAACTGCATGATAAGCTCCTCGTTCCACTTTGTGAGCTTCTGCCCAACAAAGTCTGCTACTCCACAAGCATTGAAGCTGTCATACACTCCAGGGTAGTGTTCTTCATTGTCCTTGATGTATTGCCAGTCAACCCATCTCATATCACAGACTATTGGCTTCTTATCAAGCAGCACTGTCTCATAGAAGTCCTGCTATTCCTTGGTGTGAAATCTATAATCCACAGCAGTTCTTCTCCTTGAAGCATACGGGTCTACTTCTCTCCACTTCCTCAGCCCTGAGTCTCTCCTGAGCTTCATATCCTCAGCCACAGGATGAGCATCGTTGTGGTCTGGGATCTTGGGCTTGAGTTTTCTGAGAACTTGCTCTTCATCATCTTCTTCAGCAGCTTCAGGCACTGGGGCCTTGTTCTTCTCAGCAGCTGGGATGCTTCTTGTATTCCTCTTTGGTGCTGTCTTGACCTTTGATGCAGCCTTGGGTGCTTCCTTGGGCTTAGATGCAGTAGCCCCTGATTTGATAGCATCACCCATTAGCTTGGATGCCTTAGGTGCTGGTGCAGCAACCTCTTCTTCTTCCTCTTCTTCCATGATGGAAGCCTTTCCAAGCACTCTGGCTACGGTCTTCTTCACCCTTTCCTTCCTTTTCTTGCCTTCAGCAGCAACTGGCTCTATGGGAGTGGGCTTCTCAGAAATCTTGATTGAAGCTCTGGCCTTTGGCATAGGCTGCCTGCCTGCTGGCCTTTTGATCTTTAACCCTGGCTTTGTGCCCTGAGCTGGCTCAATTTTCTTGGAAGTTGCTTCCTCTTCCTCTGCCACATAATCTTCATCCTCAGAATCTGAAGTTCTCTTCTTCCTCTGTCTGGTGGAAGCTTTTGGCAAATTGCTTGGGGTACTTCTGCTGCCATCATATGAAGAGCTGGAGGGACTAGTGCCCTCACTCATCTGCACTTGCTGCTCTGACAAGTTCTGGCTGTCACTCTGATCAGACATGTTGCAAACTCTGACTGCTGACCCTGTGAATAGGTTATAAATGAGATAGAGTGGATAAGCATCACAAAATGCAGAGATTTTTGCAAAAGAATAATTCAAAAACTTAGTTTTAGTTTCCCACTGAAAGCATCTCGGATCTACCGATTTCTAAACTCGGTGATACCGAAGCAGTTTTGGCACCTAAACTAGTGAACTCGGTCAGACTGAGTCACAGTTCGGTGGCACCGAGACTGCTAGGGTTTCACAGAGTTCCAAAATCGGTCTCACCGATAAGTAATTCTCGGTCAGATCGAGTCTCACTTGTGCAATGGCATAAGCCAAATCGGTGGGACCGAGTTTTTCAACTCGGTGGGTCCGAGATGGTTTCGGCGGAAACCTAACCCTAAAATTTTCGAATTAAACCTAATATACGAGTTCATTGACTGGATAGAAGTTTAACAAACGTGGCAAGAATCATGATGATCACAATGTGCTAAGAATCGGATTGGGGAATAGCACAAAGATCGAGTCCATACCCTAGTTCAGCGGAGACTCGCTACGGCGGCAATGGCGGGGTTGAATTTCCGTTGACGGCGACGGAGACCAGCGACTGGAGGCGGCTGGCGGTGAGGAGACGATCCGGAGACCAAGTTGGCAGAGCAAGCTATCACGCGGACGAAGGGGTTCGGAGAAATTTCCAAATTTTTGCCCGTGACTATATATAGCCCGACCCTATCGGTGTGACCGAGTGGAACAACTCGATGGCACCGAGATGAAAAACTGTATACAGTTGTTGCAACTCGGTGTGACCGAATGGTTCAAATCGGTTGCACCGAGATCGAAAACATAGATCAACTTAATGATCTCGGTAGGACCGAAAGTAGGGTATCGGTCAGACCGAGAATCATAAAGAGGTTTTGGAAGTTTAAGTCTATGATGAATCGGGGACACCGAGCGCTCCTCACACAGAGTGGTTCGAATCTGACTTGATCAAATTTTGTGATGTAGCATGAATAGAGTTTGAGACGAGAAAAGCATAGATAGCTAGAGGAGGTTCTTAGGTATTCTTGTCCATCCACTTGGCAAAAGGAAATAAAACCAAACAATCAAAACAACAAGTGGATGTCCTCGAATGAGTAAAATATGCAACCAGCATGCTCACACAATAAGATGGCAAATGAAATATGTGACAAGGCATGCACAACCAATTCTAGCATCTATCAAGCAATTTGTGATGACAAGGTCATCTATATATGAGTATATTGACTTAGGAGTCAAGTGAGAACACTTGATCATAGGTCATACTCATCGTTTAAGCTCAAGTGGGGTTACCACTTTTACATAAAGCATTGTTGTGTTCACATCTTTAGAGTTGCTTTAGCTCAAGTCTTAGAGTAAAGCTCCCCCTAGATGTGATATCCCCCCTTAGAGGGATGAACTAACCTCAGGTTTTGTCGATGATGACTTCATGTAGATGTTGAAGATGTGGATGCTCAATGTTGATGTAGATCACTTGGAGCTATCCCTTTGAGTGAATTGCACTTTCAATACCTACATGGGTTAGTCCCGCAAGGAACAAACAAGGATATCCATAGACATAGAGTGATGCACACACAAGATGATGTCCATGAAAACTTTTAGGTTACCTTGTCCCTTGTCTTACCAACAAGAGGGTTTGTGACTCCTTGAACTAGTGCAAGATGTGGAAGTTGATTGCACTTGTTCTTGCCAAAATGATAAGAGTGAAGTATGTTGGTGGAGTCACCCTCAAGAACTCTCTAGTTCTTCTTGTTTTGGATCCACACCATCTTGATGGGAATCCTTGGAATTGTAGTCGTACTTGATGAAGTGGAACTTGAAGTAGTCTTGGGAATCCACTTGACTAAGGTCTTAGGAGCTTCTTCAAATGCATCAATTTCCTCTTGAAGCTTGTCCTTCCCTTTTTGCTTGTAGTCTTGTGGTGGAAGATCATCTTGAGCTTGTGTCCCCTTGAAAGATGTATCATACTTCTCTTGTTGAGGAACAAACTTTGTCTTGGGGTATTGATCTTCTTCCCACTCAACTCCATTGGCATTGAATTTTCGTTCAAAACCAACACCTTGATTCTTCCGGTGCGTTCCTTGCTTGTGCACAATTTCCTCGAATTGCTTACTCCCGGCAAGGCTTTTGTACACTCCTTTCTCTATAATTCCCTTCAATAAGCTATTTTCTTGCTCAAGTGTAACTTGGCTAAGAGAATCATTAGTGGAATCAAGAGAACTACTAGAAGCAACAATATTGGATTTAGCATGATCATTGTTACTGCTAGAGGAAGAATCTTTCTTGTTCTTGTTACTAGACTTGACTTGAGGCATGTAAGTGGATAAGAGTAAACGCTTGGCAATGTAAGAAGAACTTTTCTTGCGGAGATCATCATTGATTGCTTTTAAGAACTCATGCTCTTGCTCAAGATTGAGCTTTTCAAAGCGTAATTTCTCATGAGCTCTTAAAAGTTCTTGATGATCTTCGAAGATAGTTTCATGAGCTAACTTAAGAGTGTTTAGTTCTTTAGTTAGAGCCTCAATCTTCTCCTTATCATTGTAATTCATTTTATCTTGCTTAGCATGATTAATTGACGTTTCATCATAGTATTCATCACTAGAGTTGTCAACAAGCAAATCATCACCTAACAAGTCATCTTCATCACTATTGAAATCAACATACTCGGGGTGTGTTACCTTAGGACCTTTGGCCATGAAGCATCTTCCAATTCCTTCATTTGGTGAGTCAAATATGTCGTAGGAGTTGGTTGACACAAGTGCTAGACCGGCAACACCTTCATCTTGAGTATCTTCGGAGTCGGAGTGATAACTTCTCTCAGAGTGGCTGTCGGAGTCGGAGCCGGATACCCATTCACCAACATGAGCTTGATGTCTTCGTTTTGTGTAGCTCCTTGATGATTTTTCCTTCCTTTCCGAATCCTTGCTACTCCGTGAGTATCTTCGTTCATAACGATCATCTCTACTCCTTCTCTCTCTTGGTGGTGATTCTTTGCTTCTTCTTTTTGGAGAATCTTCTCTTCTCTTGTAGGGAGCCGTACACTCATTGGAATAGTGTCCGGGTCTTCCACAACTGTAGCAGTTTCGCTCTCGACTAGAAGATCTTTTGTCATTGTAGGACCTTGACTTGAAGCTTCTATTTTTGCTTCTACTCTTGTAGAACCTGTTGAAGCTCTTCACCATTAAGCTCAATTCTTCATTGAAGTTTTGTTTCTCACTTGATGATGTAGGGGCTTCACATGAGGCTTTGTAGGCACCACTTGATTTGTTGTGAAGTTCCTCTTTATCCTTAAGTGACATCTCATGAGCAACTATTCTTCCAATCACCTCCGTTGGCTTGAGATCTTTGTAATTGGGCATCATTTGGATCAATGTGCACACAGTATCATATTTTCCATCCAAGGCTCTTAGAATCTTCTTGATGATGAATCTATCGGTCATCTCTTCACTTCCTAAGCCGGCAATCTCATTTGTGATGAGAGCAAGCCTAGAGTACATTTCAGCGACACCTTCACCATCCTTCATTTTGAACTTGTCAAGTTGACTTTGAAGCACATCCAACTTGGATTCCTTGACGGAGTCGGTACCTTCGTGCATATCAATCAAAGTGTCCCAAATTTCCTTTGCATTCTCAAGACGGCTGATTTTGTTGAATTCTTCGGGGCACAATCCGTTGAAGAGAATATCACAAGCCTGAGCACTGTATTGCAACATCTTCAACTCATCCGCGGTAGCTTCACAGTTTGGTTCTTTCCCATCAAAGAAGTCACCTTGCAAACCAACACACACAATAGCCCAAACGGCGGGGTTATGTCCAAGAATATGCATTTTCATTTTATGCTTCCAACTAGCAAAATTAGTACCATCAAAGTAAGGACCTCTACGGTGATAATTTCCCTCGCTAGACGCCATACTCTCCTAGGTTGTGAAACCAAGGCTATGACCACCAAAAGATATGGAGATCAAAGCAAATGGAGACCAGAGCTCTGATACCACTTGTAGGATCGAAAGTATGTCTAGAGGGGGGGTGATTAGACTACTTGACCAAATAAAAACTTAACCTTTTCCCAATTTTAGTTCTTGGCAGATTTTAGCTATTGTAGGACAAGTCAAGCAATCATCACACAATTCAAGCAAGCATGCAAAGAGTATATTGGCAGCGGAAAGTAAAGCATGCAACTTGCAAGAATGTAAAGGGAAGGGTTTGGAGAATTCAAACGCAATTGGAGACACGGATGTTTTTCCCGTGGTTCGGATAGGTGGTGCTATCCTACATCCACGTTGATGGAGACTTCAACCCACGAAGGGTAACGGTTGCGCGAGTCCACGGAGGGCTCCACCCACAAAGGGTAACGGTTGCGCGAGTCCACGGAGGGCTCCACCCACAAAGGGTCCACGAAGAAGCAACCACCCACAAAGGGTCCACGAAGAAGCAACCTTGTCTATCCCACCATGGCCATCGCCCACGAAGGACTTGCCTCACTAGCGGTAGATCTTCACAAAGTAGGCGATCTCCTTGCCCTTACAAACTCCTTGGTTCAACTCCACAATCTTGTCGGAGGCTCCCAAGTGACACCTAGCCAATCTAGGAGACACCACTCTCCAAGAAGTAACAAATGGTGTGTAGGTAATGAACTCCTTGCTCTTGTGCTTCAAATGATAGTCTCCCCAACACTCAACTCTCTCTCATAGGATTTGGATTTTGTGGAAAGAAGATTTGAGTGGAAAGCAACTTGGGGAAGGCTAGAGATCAAGATTCATATGGTAGGAATGGAATATCTTGGTCTCAACACATGAGTAAGTGGTTCTCTCTCAGAACATATGAGTTGGAATTGTGTATGTGTTCTGATGGCTCTCTCCTCAAATGAAGAGGAGGTGGAGGGGTATATATAGCCTCCACACAAAATCCAACCGTTACACACAGTTTTCCAATCTCGGTGGGACCGAATCAACAAACTCGGTCGGACCGAAAAGGTAAACCTAGTGACCGTTAGAGATTTTTGGTGGGACTGACATGCAACTCGGTAGGACCGATATGGTTAGGGTTTGAGCATAACGTAATCTCGGTGAGACCGATTACACAAACTCGGTGAGACCGAGTTTGGTAATAAGCTAACCAGAGAGTTGGTCAGGTAAACTCGGTGGGACCGATTTGCTCTTTCGGTGAGACCGAAAAGTTACAAAAAGGAAACACTGAATTTACATTGCAATCTCGGTGGGACCGATTCGCTCTTTCGGTGAGACTGAAAAGTTACGAAAGGGAAACAGAGAGTTTGCAATCCCATCTCGGTGAGACCGAGATCCCTATCGGTAGAACCGAATTGCTAGGGTTTGGCAGTGGCTTATGACAAGTGAAACTCGGTGGCGTCGGATAGAAAGAATCGATAGGACCGAGTTTGGCTTAGGGTTTAGGTCATATGTGGATATGGGAAAGTAGTTGAGGGTTTTGGAGCATATCACTAAGCACATGAAGCAAGAGGCTCATTAAGCAACACCTCATCCCTCCTTGATAGTATTGTCTTTTCCTAAAGACTCAATGTGATCTTGGATCACTAAAATGTAAAATGAAGAGTCTTGAGCTTTTGAGCTTGAGCCAATCCTTTGTCCTTAGCATTTTGAGGGTTCCACTTTCACATCCATGCCATGCCAATCATTGAGCTTTCCTGAAATAATCATCTTGGAATAGCATTAGCTCAATGAGGTATATGTTGTTATGAATTACCAAAACCACCTAGGGATAGTTGCACTTTCAGATTTAACTACCTTTCTCCGCCCCCGCCTATTCCTCAACAATCTCAGTTGGCGCCAATTCTGCTTTTTGCGTCTCACCTCGCGCCTTTTTCACTGCCTATAAAAGACGACTTTGTTACCTGCATGTTATACACCCAGATCGCAAAGGGCTGGTTGTGATACCCATGAGAGGCACTGGATGGGAGACATTGACCTTGGATCTAAAGTTGGTCATCTTAAATAAGGCTCCACATCTCCATCAGGCTTTCTGTGCATCGTCTTCCCACCTTCAATCAATCTTCCCACCTTTAATCAGTCTTCCCATCTTCAATCAGGTTCCATGGCTTCACCATCCTACACAGCAGTACGAATTTGTATTTGTAAATATTTTCATGGTACTGTTGATTGAATTAATATTTTTGGTAGTGAACCCTATTTTGCATAAAACCTCTGATAATTTCATATTGGAAATTCCTAGGACATAGTAAATCCAACAACCTGGTAATCTGTTAATCTAAATGATAACAATTACTGTTGAAGGAAAAATTAGAGGCAACTCTGATTAGGGAGTATTGTAAATATGAACATGTGGCACATAAGAGAATCAGATTGCACTATGAATTCCTATGTACATATTAAAATGATCTAACACCGAACCACAAATTAGATTATTGATGCAGTTTAAAGCA
Organism: Triticum aestivum; assembly: GCF_018294505.1. Classification (NCBI taxonomy): domain Eukaryota; kingdom Viridiplantae; phylum Streptophyta; class Magnoliopsida; order Poales; family Poaceae; genus Triticum; species Triticum aestivum. The sequence continues at coordinate 130,189,457 of NC_057794.1, forward strand.
TGCTGTAAGGATAATTTTCCATTAGTATCTATCATATTTATCCAGAATATATAGTGTACAGTAAGAGCTAAGTAGTAAGCCTATGAAGATTGGAATACCTTGTGATGTCATATGATGTTGATAGCAGTACGTGGGGCAAGCGAGACTAGATTTAATAGTAAATTAAAGATCTTGGCAGCAACCTAGGAAAATAACTGATAAGGGATGTGAACATCCTATTAGACAGACAAGCGACAAAAATTCAAGTGTTCAGTCATAGCATGAACAAAATATTAGTGGCATGCACATTTTCTTCCACTTCGTAGATTTATTCCTTTTGAACCAAATGAGTCATCTTGCATTATTGTTTCTTGTATCCCCTCTGAGAAAAATATGGATGATGAGAAGGAAAAGAAATTAAGAAGGAAAACACAGATAAAGCTAAGAGCCGTGTATGGAAATCTTCTGAGGACAAAATACTGCTGAATATATTAAAATATCAAAGCCTACATGGAGGAAAAGAAGCAATGGGTTACACAAAGAAAGCACGGTGTGATATCTTAGAACAACTCAATGATTCAAGGGTAGAAAAACTTGAATTACAACAAGTGAAAATCGTCATAAGTACTACAGGAGTTGCAACACCACCATGGATAGACTTCTAAAACTCACGGGATTTGGTTGGGATGACGATGTCAAAATGATAAAAGCTCTAGAAGATATTTGGGAAGAACTAATTAAGGTAAGTTTGTTCGAGTAGAATTCATATAAAGTTTGGCCCCCGGGTCTATCTTCATCATATTAATCTTCCAATACTTAGTTATTTCCTTTGCTTTTATTTTACTTTACATCTCTATCATAAAAATACCAAAAATATTATCTTATCATATCTATCAGATCTCACTCTCATAAGTGACCGTGAAGGGATTGACAACCCCTTATCGCGTTGGTTGCGAGGAGTTATTTGTTTTGTGCAGGTACAAGGGACTCGCTCGTAGCCTCCTACTGGATTGATACCTTGGTTCTCAAAAACTGAGGGAAATACTTATGCTACTTTGCTTCATCACCCTTTCCTCTTCAAGGAAATCCAACGCAGTGCTCAAGAGGTAGCAGAGAGCGCCAGGATGATGAAGATGGCCACCGGTGATGATTCCCCCCTCCGGCAGGGTGCCGGAACAGGGTCCCGATTGGTTTTTGGTGGCTACAGAGGCTTGCGGCGGCGGAACTCCCGATCTAGGTTCTGTTCTAGAGGTTTGGGGATATATAAGAGGTGTTGGCGTCGAGAACAAGTCAGGAGGGGTCCACGAGGAGCCCACAAGGTCGGAGGGCGCGCCCTCCACCCTTGTGGAGGCCTCGTGGCTCTTCTGGCCCAACTCTTTTGCTTCCAGGGCCTCTTTTGGTGCAAAAACAATCTCCGTGAAGTTTCAGGTCAATTGGACTTTGTTTGATATTCCTTTTCTGTGAAACTCAAAAACAAGGAAAAAAACTAAGTGGATTGAGGCAAAATTAGTAACTTCAGCTAAGTCCAGACCAGTCATCGACTTTATATCTGGTGTGGTCCACCGTTATGGTGTCCCCCACAGTATAATAACGGACAATGGATGCAATTTCACAGCCCAGGAGGTAAAGGACTGGTGCACCAACATGGGCATCAAGCTCGATTATGATTCGGTATATCACCCACAGACCAACGGACAGATCGAGCGGGCCAATGGACTAATCATGAGCAGCATAAAACCTCACTTGGTCCGTTCCCTAAAATAATCTGATTGCCACTGGGTGGAGTAGCTTGACTCCCTCTTATGGGGACTGCGCACCACCCCTAATCGATCAACGGGATATACACTATTCTTCATGGTGTACGGCGCAGAAGAAGTCCTCCCCTGTGACCTCATTCATGACGCGCCTAGAGTGCGCATGTACGAATAAAAGGAAGCCACGTTAGATCGGCAGGACGCCTTGGTAGGAGACTGTGACATAGCTCGGGCCCGCTCTATGTTCTATCAACAACAAGCCCGACGCTACCAGAGTAGGGAAGTTTGGGCGAAGGAATACAACGTAGGCGAGCTCATCCTACGTCTCCCCAAGAAGCAGAAGAATAAGATCTCGACCAAATGGAGGGCCCCTTCATAATTGATGAAGGTACTAGCACGAGGAGCGTATCGTCTCCGTAGCCCAGCGGACAATTGCCTCGAACCAAACCCATGGAACGTAGCTCGGCTTCGGCACTTCTACGGCTAGTCCGGTGTCTCCACTCCAACTAGCCTTTCTTTTGTTAGAGTTTTCTTTTCTTTTTTACTTTTTGAGGGTAGATAGCACCTTGCAGGCTATGTTCGGCTAAACCGAACTATGTTAATCTTACTTGAGCATACATCTTTAAATGTACAACATTGTTATACCTGGGGGCTTCTATAACAAAGCCGATTAATATATCTTTCATGCATTTAGTCGCCTCTGTCTTGTTTGCACCCTTCAAATATCGTTTTAAGCCATTATATGATTTAGTTTGACTTAAGTTTTGGCCAAGATGGGTTGCCTCGCTCCTATGCTTACCCTCTATGTTCCCAATTGTTCGGCTAGAGGGTAAAGGGATCACCTTGATACGTCTCCAACGTATCTATAATTTATGAACTATTCATGCTTTTTTATTATTATTCTTGGATGTTTTACAATCATTTTATAGCAACTTTATATCATTTTTTGGGACTAACCTATTGACCCAGTGCCTAGTGCCAGTTGTTGTTTTTTTGCTTGATTTTACATCGCAGAAAATTAATATCAAACGGAGTCCAAAAACCGTGAACTTTTTGGAGAATTTTTATGGACCAGAACACCCAGGATGGGCCAAAGTAGCACCTGGGGGGTGCACCGAGGAGGGCACAACCCACCAGGGCACGCCTGGGGGCCCAGGCACGCCCAGGTGGGTTGTGCCCACCTTGGTGGCCTCCCGCACCCCTCTTTACCCAATAAATTCAAAAATATTCCAAAAACCCTCGGGGTTAACCTAGATCAGAAGTTTCGCCGCCGCAAGGCTCTGTAGCCACTGAAAACCAATCTAGACCCCGTTCTAGCACCCTGCCAGAGGGGGGGATCATCAATGGTGGCCATCTTCATCATCCCGACGGCCACCACGATGAGGAGGGAGTAGTCCACCCTCAGGGTTGAGGGTTTGTACCAGTAGCTATGTGTTTAATCTCTCTCTCTCTCTCTCTCGTGTTCTTGAGATGTCACGATCTTGATGTATTGCGGGCTTTGTTAATATAGTCGAATCATATGGTGTTTTCCTCTCTCTCTCTCTCTCTATCTTGTTGTGATGAATTGATTTTTCCCTTTGAGATTTCGTTGTTATCGGATTGAATACTTTCATGGATTAGAGAACACTTGATATATCTCTTGCAATTGAATACTCGTGGTGACAATGGGGTATCGTATTGATTCACTTGATATATGTTTTGGCACTCGACTCGCGGATTCCTAAGGTGACATTGGGTAATCTATGCATAGGGGTTGATGCATGTTCTTGTCTTTGTTTCTCCGGTAGAAATCTTGGGGCACTCTTTGAAGTTTTTTGTGTTGGATTGAATATTATGAATCTGAATTCGCTTTGGTGTTATTTTAGTACGAACTCTTGGTTAGATCGATTGGAAAGAATAGCTTCGTGTTATTTTAGTACGAACTCTAGGATAGATTGATCGGAAAGAATAGCTTTGAGGTGGTTTCATACCCTACAAACAATTCTATCTTATGTCCTCCGCTAGATAGGAACTTTGAAGTGATTCTTCGTTGCACATTGAGGGATAGTTATATGATCCAATGATATTAGCATTGTTGAGAGGTTGCACTAGTGAAAGTACAGACCCTAGGCCTCATTTTCAAGCATTTCAATACCGTTTTTGTGCCCGTTTACTATTTTCTTCCTTGTTGTTTTTATTTATTCAGATTATAAAATATATTTCTACCATCAATATTACACTTTTATACTATACTTTCTATTTTAGAGAGGTACAAGCCCATTGAGCGTATAAATGGTTATGGAAGTCGATCAGCACACCCAAACTCAAAACATTTGGTTGGTTCCTTCTCTCGGATAGGCTGAACACGAGAAACATGCTCAAACGACGACACTATAATATTGGGGCAAACTACGTGTGTCTACTGTGTAATGATCAGACGGAAGAAACTTTGGAACATCTGTTTTTCCACTGTGAGTTCTCTAAAACATGCTGGAGGACGCTGAGAATCTCATGGTCTGCTCATGGAGATCGCCTGAAACTTTTGGAGGTGGCAAAACAAAAACATAATGGTGGTTTATTCATGGACACGTTCGTCACAGCATCGTGGGGGATTTGGAAAGAGCGCAACAACAAACTGTTCAGAGGGGTCCCCCCATGATCACGTCCTGGAAGAGAAGGTTCAAAGAAGACCCAGATAACCTCACCCATAGGGCTGGGGCCAAGAAAAAAACTCTCATAACAACACTCGTAAACTCTATTGTGTAACTGTATATGTAACAACTCCCCCACCCCATCCTCTCCTTGAGGTTGGTTCCCACTTGTATATCATGTAACTCTTTGTTGCAGCAATACAAGATGCAGTAGGGGTTCCCCCTACTGTCTTATTTTCAAAAAAAATATTACACTTTTATCACCATCTCTTCGCCGAACTAGTGCACCTATACAATTTGCCATTGTATTGGGTATGTTGGGGACACAAGATATTTCTTGTATTTCATTGCAGGGTTGTTTGAGAGAGACCATCTTCATCCTACGGCTCCCACGGATTGATAAACCTTAGGTCATCCATTTGAAGGAAAATTGCTACTATCCTACAAAACTCTGCGCTTGGAGGCCCAACACGTGTCTACAAGAATAAAGTTGCGTAGTAGACATCAAGCTCTTTTCTGGCACCGTTGCCGGGGAGGTGAGTACTTGAAGGTATATCTTTAGATCTTGTAATCGAATCTTTTAGTTTCTTGTTTTATCACTAGTTTGGTTTATAAAATAGTACTAAAAAAATTGAATTGAGGTTGTCTCATACTATTCATCTTTAGAATGTATTTCATGAAAATGATGGAAAGGAAAATTGTGCTGAATTGATAGAAGAAGAATACAATAGAATGTTTGGTATAAATGATGAGCATGATTGCAATGTTGTTAGTATGAATTCTTTGAATATCCATGATGCTAATGATATGCAAAGCCATAAGCTTGGTGATGCTATGTTTGATGAAGATGATATTTTTAGTCCCCCAAGATTTGATGTGCAAATTTGTTATAATGATAGCATACCTCCTATTTATGATGATTATATTGATGAAAATGGATTTGGAGTGGTCATGACTTTATTTAGTGATGAATCCACTATTTTGGAAGAGGTTTCAATTGACTATGATAAGAAAGTTGCTATCTATGATGATTATGGTGATAACTTGTATGCTATAAAGAATAAGGATAACCATGAAACTTGTCATCATGATTTTAATTTTCAATCCCATGATAGTTATTTTGTTGAGTTTGCTCCCACTACTATTCATGAGAAGAAATTTGCTTATGTGGAGAGTAACAAAATTTCTATGCTTATGAATCATCAAAAGAATGATTTATGTGATAGTTATATTGTTGAATTCCTTCATGATGTATTTGAAAATTATTATGAGGGAAGAACATATGCTTGTAGGAATTGCAATAATATCAAGTTTCCTCTCTATGTGTTGAAAATATTGAAGTTATACTTGTTTTGCCTTCCTGTGCTAGTTGATTCTTTCTCCCATAAGTTGTTTGCTCACAAAATCCCTATGCATAGGAAGTGGGTTAGACTTAAATGTCCTAGTCATATGCTTTATGATGCTCTCTTTGTGGTTCAATTCTTATCTTTTATGTGAGCATCATTGAAATCATCATGCCTAGCTAAAAGGCATTAAAGTAAAGCGCTTGTTGGGAGACAACTCAACAATTTTACCTACTATTTTTGTGTGTTCATATGACTAGGCTATTGTATTAATCATGTTTTATTTCTTTTGTTTCAATAAAGTGCCAATTAAAACCTTTGGGATGGCTTACGGTGATAGTTGATTTGATCTTGCTGAAAAACAGAAACTTTTGCACTCAGGAGAACAATTCTCATTTTTAACAGAAGCGTGATAAAATGCTGATTCTTTTTGCAGAATACTAATAGAAAAATTTCCTAGGCTTTCCTATTTTTCAGGATTTTTGGAGTAGCAGAAGTATAGTTGGAGTACAGATTACTACAGACTGTTTTGTTTTTGACAGATTCTGTTTTCAATGCATAGTTTGCTTGTTTTCTAATTTCCATGGCTTATATTTGTAACACTCGGAGAATAATGCTACAGTAATCCCCTGTTGATGGTGCCATGTCACCACTCTTACTGTTGCTAATCCTCATTTTCTTTCTAACACAATTCACCTTCAAGTCCAAATTATAGTCAAAATTCAAAACTTCTCAAACATGAAAACAAAAATGTCCATCATGTGGCAAATATTCACTTGTTAATATTGGTGGTGAACCATCCTTTGTGTAAAATGTTTTAGTGCCCCAAACTATTTAAAACAATGGCTAAATCATATAAATAAATGCCTTTTTGTTTTATAAAAATGCTAAGCTATTTTATTTAACCTCAAACTAAATTGTGGCAGTGGGTTAACTTTGAACTCTCTTTTTTTGGTGCAAGTTTTACATTTAACAAAACTAAAGTAAAAGTGTAATTAAAAATGAAACAGGAACAAACAGAAAAGAAATTGGAAAAGCCCCTGCACCCCCTCTAGGCCTTGGCTTCAGTCGGCCCAGTTGGCCCGCTCTGCCAGCCCGACCCAGCTCCCCTCGGTCGCCTTCCACCTCGCTACAGGGGAAGCCGACCGAGCGCGCGTATGCCCTCGCCCGACCACCTCGTCAGCGACCCCTCGAAGGGTGATAAGGACGCCCCGGCGCCTCGGTCCCCTCTCCCCCTCTACACTTTCCCCCCTCGCCCTCTCTCTCTCTTGCCCACGCGCTCACTTTCCCCCTCAGATCCACCTCCACCGAACACTGCCGTTGCCGTCGCCGCGCCACCATCGCGACCACCGGCCTCCCTACGCTGCGCGGTCTTGTTCCAGAAGAGTGTCGTCCCCCTGCATCGACTGCGGTGCTGGATCGAAGACGGCAGGCCCCCTCGACGATGCATGCGACCACTTCTTCCCCGACGTAGACCGCCTGCATCACCGTCGCCCGCCGTCGAACTGGCCGCCCTCTGCTGCTCCTAATCAATCACGGGGCCTCCTTGTGCCTACATGGTGAGCACCCCGCTGTGACGCCCGGGTAATTAAGCTACAGTAACCCTCTACTAATGATGCCACATCACCATGATTGCTATTATTAATCTCGCGGAGAATCAAGTCCCGTTCAAATTCAAATTCAAATAACAAGTGAAATTCAAAATTTCTCAAACATGAAAACTAAAATGTTCATCATGTGGCAAATAATCCCTAACTAATTTTGGCGGTTGAACCAACTTTGTTCAAAGTGTTTAAATGCCCTAAACAAATTAAAAACAATGGCTAAAATAATAGTTTAACCGTTTTTGAGATTATAAAATTATTAAACTAAGTTATTTTGGGTGTCCTATATTGATGATACTAATTTATGTTCTAAATTGGTATTTTATAAAACTAAAATAAAATAAACTATAAATGAAAGTGGTAAAGAATAAAAGCAAAAAAGGAAAAGGAAAAAACAACAACCGAAGCCTACTATAGCTATGGGCCTTAGCTATACAGTGAGCAGGCCCGGTCCAACTCCCCGTTGTCTTCCTCCCCTGTTCACAAAAGCGCCGTGGATGCTTGTGCCGCGTCCATGGCCGGGATTGCCAGGCGCCGGCCATCCCTCGGTCCCCTGGTGGATAACAGCACCCCGGTGCCCCTCCCCTCCCCCGAAACCCTAGAACCCCACTTCCCCTTCCCTCTCGCGCTCTCTCCCTCGCTCTCCCATCTTGCACCGAGCCCGCCGCCATGGATCCATCGTAGGCGCGGCCACCATGCTCCCCGCGCCTCACCGACAAGTCCACCAGCTCCGCCTGCTTCCTTAACTCCCTCTCCGACCAAGGGTTCGAGCTCGGCGCCACCACAGCCCCGGGGATCGAGTTCTTCCTCGCCTGCGGTTGTCGGCGCTCCTCCGCCAATTGCCGATGCCCTGCTGCTCCTACGCACTCTCCGGGCCTACGTGAGCCTCCTCCGTGAGCATTGCGTCTTCCCCTTCGTTTTCCCTTTGTCGCGTAGCCTCTAGCCATGACACCCGCCATGGCTGAGCCCACTGCCGCTGTTAGCTTCGCCGCCACACACGCCGCTACTGCCGCTTGCGTCCGGCCCCACAAACGTGCTCCTGGAGCTGCCAGGAGTCCAACGCACGCATGCCCGCAGCCCCTAGGGCCCCTAGCTACGGTTATGCTTTCGCCCGCACGGCGCCGCCGCTCCACTCGTCGCCGTCGTCCCTGTGGACCACCCCCAGCCGCTCCGCGACCACCAATCGAGGCGGGTGAGTCCCAGCTTTGGGACGAAGCCGTCCGTGCGCGCTCGCCCAACCTGGTCCCCGTTGGCGCCCAACCCGCACTGTTGCTCGCCGCCCCCCACCCGACTCTCCGCTGCCCGCGCCGTGTCGCCTGCTCCGCACCGCGGCCGCTGCCCCCACCGCTCCATCGTGCCTCGCTCTTCGCACGCCTGGTCGCAGCCGTCATCGCCAAAGCTGCGCCCACCCCCTCGCTCGCTTCCCCACGCCCGCCGCAACTCCGCTCCTCCCACGCTGCCTGACGCTGTGCGCTCTGCCGCCGCTGCTTGCCGTCGCCACCTGCTGCCGAACGCGCTCCTCCGCCACTCCGGCCTCGCACGCGTGCCACCCTACCCTCCACCGGCCGTCGCTCCCCGCCTGCCACTAGCCGCCAGCTTCCGCTCCGTGGCGTCCGCTCTGTGGCGCCCGCTCCGCGACGCTCACACGCCCTCCTCCCTCACACGCCCCTGTCGCTGACGTGGCTTTGGGCGGAGCCCACCCCCGGGTCGCTGCCACCGGGACCCGCGGACCCGAGTCAGCCTCTGGTGCACCTGTGGGTGCACTGCACCGGGTGCACCCAATTTTTAACTGGCGAATTTCGAGAATTAAAATAATTTAGAAAATTCCAGAAATTGTTTAAAACTTTCAAAATTATTATAAAATAATCCGTAGCTCAGATGAAAGAACTTTGTACATGAAAGTTGCTCAGAACGACGAGACGAATCCGGTTTCGTAGCCCGTTCGTCCGCTACACATCCCTAGCATAGCGAACACGCAACTTTTCCCCTCCGGTCCGCCTGTCCAAAAACGCGAAATACCGGGGATACTTTCCCGGATGTTTCCCCCCTTCGTCGGTATCACCTCCTACCGCGTCAGGGCACACCTAGCACCGCGTATTGCCCTCTTATGCTTTGTGATGCTTTGATTGCTCTGTTATTTATTGTGTTCCCCCTCCGTTACTTCTTTTCGGTAGACCCCGAGGCCGCTGCCGATACTCCCAAGATCGACTACATCGACGACCACCCCTCCTTTTTGCCAGATCAACCAGGCAAGCCCCCCTTAATCAACTCGATATCGCCTATTCTTCTCTCTACTGCTTGCATTAGAGTAGTGCAGCATGTTACCGCTTTCGATTAATCCTATTCTGCTGCATAGCCTGTCATTGTTGCTACATTTGTTGATACCTTACCTGCAATCCTAAATGCTTAGTATAGGATGCTAGTTTATCATCAGTGGCCTTACACACTTGTCCGTTTGCCATGCTATACTACTATGCCGTGATCACTTCGGGAGGTGATCACGGGTACATATACTATATACTTTTACATACTTATGTTACTATTTAGAGATGGGGGCTAAAGGGGCAGGTGGTTCTATCCAGGTAGTGATGGGCCTGGGTTGCCGACAGCCCCCTCATGGTTACTTTGTGGCGGAGCGACAGGGCAGGTTGAGACCACCTAGGAGAGAGGTGGGCCTGGCCTTGGTCGGCGTCCGCCGTTACTTCAAAATAACACGCTTAATGAGATCTTGGTATTTGATCTGAGTCTGGCCACTAGTCTATATGCACTAACCAACTACGCAAGAACAGTTATGGGCACTCGACGTCGTGGTATCCGCCGAAGCCTTCTTGACGTCAGCGACTGGGAGGTGCGCGCCGGGTTGGACTGGAACGCCTGCTTTTGTATAAGGGAGGCTAGGTCTGCTCACCGACCATGTTTGTAACGTGCAGGTGTGCAATGGGCGATGGGCCCAGACCCCTGGGCCATAGGATTTAGACCGGCGTGCTGATCTCTCTGTTGTGCCTAGGTGGGGCTGCGACGTGTTGATCTTCTGAGGCCGGACATTACCCAGAAAAGTGTGTCCAGCCAAAGCGGATAGAGCATGTTGGGAAATGTGGTGCACCCCTGCAGGGAAGTTTATCTATTCGAATAGCCGTGTCGCTCGGTAAAAGGACGACCCGGAGTTGTACCTTGACCTTATGACAACTAGAACCGGATAATTAATAAAACACACCCTTTCAAGTTCCAGATACAACCCGGTGATCGCTCTCTCACAGGGCGACGAGGGGAGGATCGCCGGGTAGGTTTATGCTATGCGGTGATACTTGGTTAATTTACCATCTACTCTCTTCTCCTGCTTCAAGATGGAGGTTGCCAGAAGCGTAGTCTTCGATAGGTCTAGCTATCCCCCTCTTATTCTGGTATTCTGCAGTTTAGTCTACATATACGACCCCTTTCATTGATACCAATGCATATGTAGTGTAGCTCCTTCGTTGCGAGTACTTTGGATGAGTACTCATGGTTGCTTTGCTCCCCCTTTTCCCCCTTTCTATACCCAGTTGTTGTGACCATATGATGGAGTCCATGAGCCAGAGGATCCCGAGGATGTTTCTATATGGAGTTCGGCTTCGAGGAGTAGTTAGGAGGTCCTAGTTAGGAGGCCTTGCCTTTTCGATTGTTGTTACTTTTGTGCTAGCCTTCTTAAGGCAAACTTTTTTAACTTATGTCTGTACTCAGATATTATTGCTTCTGCTGACTCTTGTGTCTTCGAGCATATGTATTCGAGCCTTCGAGGCCCCTGGCTTGTAATATAAAGCTTGTATTATTTTATTTGTGTCTAGAGTTGTGTTGTGATATCTTCCCGTGAGTCCCTGATCTTGGTCGTACACATTTGCGTGTATGATTAGTGTACGATCAAATCGGGGGCGTCACAAGTTGGTATCAGAGCCGACGGCCTGTAGGAATCCCCCTTCCACACTCCTTGGCCGAAGTCGAGTCTAGACATTATAAGACTTTTACTAACATGGCTGTGTGCCTTACGGGCCCACGTCACCATCGGGTGGTATTAGAATCTTTTATTCCTCATCTATACTCTGGGACTCTGATCTCTCTTCTATTCGGGTTAAATGATTTTACTAACTCTGACTCTAGGTTCTCGTAATTACTTCCTCCCGGATAGCCCCTCACTCAAGATCATTGCTTGGTGCACCAGAAGATTCCGAAGGTACTCTTCGATGTTCTCTTGAGACTTTGTGCCCGTTGTTTTTGAAGTTCCCTACCACCGAAATATCCCTATGGATAAATACATACACCTGTCGTCCTTACTTTTATTCCCAGTTGATCTTGTTATTACAAGATACCCCCGAAATTCTCTCTATTGTTCCGAGAATACTTTGTGCCTACTGTCCTGCAGTTCTTTGCCACCTGAATACCCCTACGGATAATTTCTCGCACTTATCGAGTATCCGTTCATTCCCAGTTGATTCATGTATTCACAACAGTCTTCGAAATACCATTCGATGTTTCGAAAATCCTGAGCAACCTATTGCTCTTGAAATCCTTGCTTGCTTGCGTTATGGTTAATCTCATAAGTGTCGTGATCTTATTGGCATCCCTTGTCATTATCATTTTGAGTCTCTTTATTCAACATGTGTGTGAATGCACACAATCATCAGTTGTTCCCTGGAATTTATCCTCCCGATTCAGACGTCATTCCAGACATGAGCTGGATCTCGACCAATCAAATTGCCATCGATGGTACCCCTAAGGCTATTCAACTTATCCATCCCTAATCAGAGCATTGCTTCTGATCCCTTGTCTTGGAATTCATAATTCCTTTGCATTTGAGCTTTGAGTTAGTCAGTTGTTTCTATAATCCGATGCACTTGCATTCCTTCTTCCTTTGATAGAGTACCGATACTCACATCAGCTCTGTTGTAGACCACCAGACCTCTTGTTGGATTATTATCTGACAGTGTCCTTAATATCAATAAGTTTGTGAGCCTTTTCTCGGATACATAATGCCTTTGGTAAATTGTATCCTCTGCTTGCTCAAGCATGCTCTGCTATCGAGCTTGTGTTATTTATTCTTGAAATTAGTGGTATATGCTCCTAAGAGGCCCCGATGGGTTGAACCTATGCCTTCCCCAAACCGTGAGAATTTCGTGAGAATTACTATCTTATATGTCAAGAATGTCATGAGAATTTCACCACCTCTTATGAATTCTTGGTACAAGTGATACTTCTTGCCATTTCCGTTCATTCCTTGGTCCCCGTGTTGTTTCCAACCAAAAAACTGACAATTGAACTTGGATGTGCGAATTCAAAACTTCTAGCGACCCTATTGTTTTGAAGTTAATTGTTGACATTTCATTCTTAGACCATTGGTTATCAAATCACCATTCTAAGCATTGATCTTGCTACCTAGGCCCATATTTCGGGTGCACTTTTCAACCAATGTTTAATTGTGTATGTTTTCCTCGAGCATACCTCATTATATCATTTCATATGACAAATGTTATCTCCTTGTTCAAATACTGGTGGAAATCCATCTTTTAGAAATCTCAATGAATTGTCGCTGAGTTCATCAGCCACCTCCTCATCCTCTCATTAGTTTAATGATGAACTCACGATTCGTAACTGGCTTCCATAGTGCATTTCCCGAGAATCTTGCAACTCCATCTCATCAAATTGTGTTGCCCCCTTTCCTTCTCGGGCATCACGAGTCTGAGGTATCTTGACACCAATCAGATCTGAATCTTGGTCAGATGTGATGGTTGGGACATATTTCCAAGATTTATAACATTGGTCTTAGTATAACCGGTAAGGTGATGTCATGCCTAGCACACCTGGCCATAGGACCTATTGTTATAGTTTCCTTCTTAGCAAGCTTAGCGATTCTTCCATGAGGAAATCGTAAGTCTTAATTTATAAGTTGTTCTTGATGGATCCTTTGTCTATCCAAAGTCTGACCTTTTCTTGAAGACCATGTCAATGCTATCTCGAAGCATGTCTATGGTACTCCAGTTTTCAATAAGAAAATTTGTAGCATAATGCTAAATGCTTCTTGACCAATTATCCAAACACCGTTGTATGGGTAATGGCATGAAATTCCTCTCCAATTTCCTAAAGGTTTTCTTTTCTACTTTACATCCTCTCATGGATATCATGCTCTGCTTGTCCTTCTGAAGGATAAACCCTTGAAATATGTGTTTAAATACATTTTCCTTTCCATTGTTCTGTTTAATCTGATAATCATAGTTTCCTTTCCATTTGTTGGGTTAGCGTTTCTTGCGATCTATATGATCTAAGCAGTAATATTCTCCTGCTTATGTAAACACCTCGCTGTACAATTCTATCGGCAAGACCCTGTTACTATTGTTGATGACATTCCGGTAGCCACCGATGGACGAGAACTTTGCCTATTGGTCCGCCTTGTTCAACGAGCAGGAAAATGGTTCTCTTCGTCCCTCGCCCTTGGTACCGATGTTGTTGCCGACATAATCGACAGACTATCCTTTGACATGCCTTTCTTCCATGATCGTGCAAGATGTCAACGCCCTTCCTACTTTTAACCCACATGGTGGGCCCATAACCCATAGTTCCACATGATCAAAACCTGACTCTCCCATACACCCCCTATTCTCAAAGTTATTCCTCGCGCTTGACTTCATATGTAATTCATGGGCCACCTGCCTAGTGATTTATTATGGTATCAGACGCAATACTTATTATCATTGCTTTGAACCCCTTTCACCCTCTGATTAGGCATCGATCGATTGCCTACCCACTCGAAACTTCTCATGGTACCTTCTTACTTTGCTCTCGATATCTTCTTAAGTTTCAATTCGAGAGTTACTTTCCGCCACCTTCCCCGAAGTTATCTACCAGATAGCCAACCTTGAAGAGGTTCGTTCTTCCGGAATACCCCCCTATTCTTTCGTAAGTACAATAGGATTCTCGAAGAAACGATGCCAACTTCATCATGATGACATGAAGCAGAGAAATGGAGACATCAACATAATGGATCGACCTCTTCGAGAAGGGCAACCAAAACCGAGAAGACTCATTAGAATTTTGTAACCAAACTTTTCCCCCTTACTCTACCTCTTAAATGTCGGGACAAGATTTCTTGTAGTGGAGGAGAATTGTGACGCCCGGGTAATTAAGCTACAGTAACCCTCTACTAATGATGCCACATCACCACGATTACTATTATTAATCTTGCGGAGAATCAAGTCCCGTTCAAATTCAAATTCAAATAATAAGTGAAATTCAAAATTTCTCAAACATGAAAACTAAAATGTTCATCATGTGGCAAATAATCCCTAACTAATTTTGGCAGTTGAACCAACTTTGTTCAAAATGTTTAAATGCCCTAAACAAATTAAAAACAATGGATAAAATAATAGTTTAATCGTTTTTGAGATTATAAAATTATTAAACTAAGTTATTTTGGGTCCAAACTAATTTTTGCAGTGTCCTATATTGATGATACTAATTTATGTTCTAAATTGGTATTTTATAAAACTAAAATAAAATAAACTATAAATGAAAGCGGTAAAGAATAAAAGCAAAAAAAAGGAAAAGAAAAAAACAATCGAAGCCTACTATAGCCATGGGCCTTAGCTATACAGTGAGCAGGCCCGGTCCAACTCCCCGTTGTCTTCCTCCCATGTTCACAGAATCGTCGTGGACGCTTGTGGCGCGTCCACGGCCGGGATTGCCATGCGTCGGCCATCCCCCGGTCCCCTGGTGGATAACAGCACCCCGGTGCCCCTCCCCCGAAACCCTAGAACCCCACTTCCCCTTCCCTCGCGTGCTCTCTCCCTCGCTCTCCCATCTCGCCCCGAGCCCGCCGCCATGGATCCGTCGTAGGTGCGACCACCATGCTCCCCGCACCTTGCCGACGAGTCCACCAGCTCCGCCTGCTTCCTCAACTCCCTCTCCGACCAAGGGTTCGAGCTCGGCGCCACCACAGCCCCGGGGATCGAGTTCTTCCTCGCCTACGGTTGTCAGCGCTCCTCCGCCAATTGCTGACGCCCTGCTGCTCCTACGCACTCACCGGGCTTACGTGAGCCTCCTCGGTGAGCACTGCATCTTCCCCTTCGTTTTCCCTTTATCACGTAGCCTCTAGCCACGACACCCACCATGGCCGAGCCCACCGCCGTCCATAGCTTCGCCGTTGCACACGCCGCTACTGCCGCTTGCGTCCGAGCCCACAGACGTGCTCCAAGAGCTGCCAGGAGTCCAACGCATGCACGCCCGCAGCCCCTAGGGCCCCTATCTACGATTACGCTTTCGCCCGCACGGTGCCGTTGCTCCACTTGTCGCCGTCATCCCTGTGGACCACCGCCAGCCGCTCCGCGACCACCAATCGAGGCGGGTGAGTCCCAGCTCTGGGACGAAGCCGTCCGTGCGCGCTCGCCCAACCCGGTCCCCGTTGGCGCCCACCCCGCGCTGTTGCTCGCCCCCCGCCTGACTCTCCGCTGCCCGCACCATGTCGCCTACTCCGTGCCGTGGCCTCTGCTCCGCCGCGCCTCGCTCTTCGCACATCCGGTCGCAGCCGCTGGCGCCAAAGCCGCGCCCACCCCTCGCTCGCTTCCCCACATCCGCCGCTACTCTGCTCCTCCCGCGCTGCCTGCCGCTGTGCGCTGCCGCTGTTGCCGCTTGCCATCACCACCTGCTGCCGGTGGCGCTCCTCTGCCACTCCGGCCCCGCGCGCGTGCCTCCCTACCCTCCACCGGCCGTCGCTCGTCGCCTGCCACCGGCCGCCGGCGTCCGCTCCGCGGCGCTCACGCGCCCTCCTCCCTCGCACGCCCCTGCCGCTGACGTGGCTTTGGGAGGGGCCAACCCTCGGTCGCTTCCACTGGGACCCGCAGACCTAGTTGACTGGTCAACTGGCCCAATTTACCAGGACAGGAGGGGCCGCTAGTCAGCCTCTGGTGCACCCGTGGGTGCACTGCACTTGATGCACCCAGTTTTTCACTGGCGAATTTCAAAAATTAAAATAATTCAGAAAATTCCAGAAATTGTTTAAAACTTTAAAAATTATTATAAAATAATCCGTAGCCCAGATGAAAAAACTTTGTACATGAAAGTTGCTCAGAACGACGAGATCAATCCGAATACATAGCCCGTTCGTCCGCCACACATCCCTAGCATAGCGAACACGCAACTTTTCCCCTCTGATCCGTCTGTCCGAAAACACGAAACACCGGGGATACTTTCCCGGATGTTTCCCCCCTTCGTCGGTATCACCTCCTACCGCGTTAGGGCACACCTAACACCGCGTATTGCCCTGTTATGCTTTGTGATGCTTTGATTGCTCTGTTATTTATTGTGTTCCCCCTCCGTTACTTCTTTTCAGTAGACCCCGAGACCGCTGCTGATACTCCCAAGATCGACTACATCGACAACCACCCCTCCTTCTTGCTAGAGCAACCAGGCAAGCCCCCCTTGATCAACTCGATATCGCATATTCTTCTCTCTACTGCTTGCATTAGAGTAGTGTAGCATGTTACTCCTTTCGGTTAATCCTATTCTGCTGCATAGCCTGTCATTGTTGCTACATTTGTTGATACCTTACCTGCAATTCTAAATGCTTAGTATAGGATGCTAGTTTATCATCAGTGGCCTTACACACTTGTCCGTCTGCCATGCTATACTACTGGGCCGTGATCACTTCGGGAGGTGATCACGGGTACATATACTATATACTTTTACATACTTATGTTACTATTCAGAGATGGGGGCTGAAGGGGTAGGTGGTTCCATCCAGGTAGTGATGGGCCTGGGTTGCCGACAGCCCCCTGATGGTTACTTTGAGGCGAAACAACAAGGCAGGTTGAGACCACCTAGGAGAGAGGTGGGCCTGGCCCTGGTCAGCGTCCACAGTTACTTCAAAATAACACGCTTAACGCGATCTTGGTATTTGATCTGAGTCTGGCCACTAGTCTATACGCACTAACCAACTACACGGGAACGGTTATGGGCACTCGAAGTCGTGGTATCAGCCGAAGCCTTCTTGACGTCAGTGACTGGGCGGCGCACGTCGGGTTGGACTGGAACACCTGCTCTTGTATAAGGGAGGCTAGGTCTGCTCGCCGGCCACGTTCGCAACGTGCAGGTGTGGAATTGGCGATGGGCCCGGACCCATGCGCCATAGGATTTAGACCGGCGTGTTGACCTCTTTGTTGTGCCTAGGTGGGGCTGCGATGTGTTGATCTTCCGAGGCCGGACATGACCCAGAAAAGTGTGTCCGGCCAAAGGGGATCGAGCATGTTGGGAAATGTTGTGCACCCCTGCAGGGAAGTTTATCTATTCAAATTGCCATGTCCCTCGGTAAAAGGATGACCCGGAGTTGTACCTTGACCTTATGACAACTAGAATCAGATACTTAATAAAATACACCCTTTCAAGTGCCAGATACAACCCGGTGATCGCTCTCTCACAGGGCGATGAGGGGAGGATCGCCGGGTAGGTTTATGCTATGCAGTGATACTTGGTTAATTTACCATCTACTCTCTTCTCCTGCTTCAAGATGGAGGGTTGCCAGAAGTGTAGTCTTCGATAGGTGTAGCTATCCCCCTCTTATTCTGGCATTCTACAGTTTAGTCCACATATACTACCCCTTTCAATGATACCAATGCATATGTAGTGTAGCTCCTTGCTTGCGAGTACTTTGGATGAGTACTCACAGTTGCTTTGCTCCCCCCTTTCCCCTTTCTATACCCGGTTGTTGCGACAAGATGATGGACTCCAGGAGCCAGAGGATCCCGAGGATGTTTCTACATGGAGCTCGGCTTCGAGGAGTAGTTAGGAGGTCCCAGGCAGGAGGCCTTTCCTTTTCGATTGTTGTTACTTTTGTGCTAGCCTTCTTAAGGCAAACTTGTTTAACTTATGTCTGTACTAAGATATTATTGCTTCCGCTGACTCTTGTGTCTTCGAGCATATGTATTCGAGTCTTCGTGGCCCCTGGCTTGTAATATAAAGCTTGTATTATTTTATTTGTGTCTAGAGTTGTGTTGTGATATCTTCCCGTGAGTCCATGATCTTGGTCGTACACATTTGCGTGTATGATTAGTGTACGGTCAAATCGGAGGCGTCACACCCGCGTCCTCCCTCTGCTTCCAATTTCTTTTCCTTGTCGTACATGCAGTACGCCTGTCGGATTTCGGGTTCCGGCAAAACCCTCGAGGTTCGAACACTAGGGTGCGCACGAAGATCTCTCCCCCTCTCTAGCTCGCACACATCATGATCTCAAGGCCTAGCTCGACGAACCCAAAGAACAAGGGACACAAGAGTTTATATTGGTTCAGGCTACCAATGTGGTGTAATACCCTACTCCAGTGTGGTGTGGTGGATTGCCTCTTGGGCTGAGGATGAATAATTACAAGGGAAGAACAGCCTCCTGAGGAGAGGTGCTCTTGTGCTTGGTGAGTGGTGGCTTGGTGGAATGGATCCGGTCCAAGATCAGATGAGCCAGATCAGGTTAGATCCTATCAGATGCCTCCCTACGATGGTGGCTAGTCCTATATATAGAGGCCCGGGTCCTCTTCCAAAATATTAGGCGGGAAGGGATCCCACAACGGCCAATTTGAAGGGGGACAGCTAGTACAAGCTATCCTGACAAAAGTTGTCTTCGCCTACCAAAGGCTCTGGTGGTGATGCCGTCTTGGTCTCCACGGTGACCTCCATCTTGCTGTCCTGCTGGTCTTGGTCTTGTTGCACCGATATGAAAACCTTTGCCTGATGCCTCGGGACTCCTCGCCTGCGCTTGCCCCTTTAGAACCAAAGAGGAAACGAGGACACTGCGCACACTGGCGCCCGCCTGGCGCTAGTCGTCATGGCTTGTGTCACAGGAACCTCGCGAGGTATCCCTTGCCTTGATCTCTCCGCCCCTCGCGAGCCAACCTGGTGAGGCCGTCCCTGAGGAGGTCTTGTGTCGTCCGCCTCGTGAGGGTCTTGAGTGTTTGCTGGTGAAGATGGGTCATACAGGGCCGCTGGTGGAGCCACGCCGCGGGCCACAGGTAGGCAAGTCTGGGGACCCCCATTCCCAGAACACCGATAGTAGCCCCCGGGCCCAAGGCGTGCTTGGGCTTGGCTTCGAGGCGAAGCCAAAGGGCAAGTGTGGAGCGCCGCGGGCCCCAACAGCCTGCGGCCACGGTTGGCGCGTGGCGACTGATTGGACGTGGGCGGCTCCGCTTCCCCACGCTGCCTCGGCAACTACCCGACTTGACGAGTCCTTGCTGCATGCAGAAAAGATCACTATTACCTTAGATCATGGAGGCCGGTGGTTGGCTTCCCCTTGGCTATAAATGGGAAGAGGGGGACGGAGCCCCTATCACCCATCTCTTCCTTTGCTTCTCCTGCTCCTTCTTCTTCCTCGCTCCACTGCTGGCAGCGACACCCATGGCGCCTGCGAAGAGGCTCTCGGGTGCAGAGAAGGGGAAGGCTCGCCAGGAGGGGCCCAGCTCACCACCGCCCAAGAGGGGGCATGGCCATCCCCGCAAGCACACCGTGACCCCTGTCGTGGCCCTTCGTGGCCGCGGTGGCGCCTGTTCGCGTGGTGGTGGTCGCCCGAGTCGTGGGAGCCCCGTCGATGAAGGAAGGCGCGCCATGGTCGTGCGGCCGCCTAGGCCGCACTTCCACTCTACGGCAGTGCTACCGGAGTTCATTGTGTGGTCAAAGAACCCGGCTAGCACTTGGCTTCAGCTCCCGCGCTTCTTCGCCGGCGAGCTGCCAGCCACTGGTCCAGGCGGTCTCTGGCTGCAGGCAGACGGCTGCAGCAGCAAGGCTTCATGGGTCGCAGTCGACACAGCCCTGACCCACGGCTGGCAGACGTTTACCCGCGCGCGCGGCCTGGACCAGCGGTGCTCCCTCCACTTCAAGTACGATGGCAACGTGACCCTCTATGTGAGGGTGTTCGGCGAAGATGGCCGCCGCATCACGTGTAGCTCCAAGGACAACGACGATAGTGAGGTGCTTGGCCTCAACGACGACCGCGACGAGAGTGAAGGCAGGCTCGCCCTCGGCGCCGGCCATGGCTCGTCCAGCTACGATGACTCTTCTTCCGGTGATAGCTCCAGCAGCGGTGGCTACGACCAGCTGCCATGCCATCGCGCCCGCTTCGAAGGTGGCAGCGGGTCGTCTTGTCGCCGCGCTTCAGTGAAGCGCGAGGAGGGGTCTAGCTGAGCTCAAGAGAGCGCCACGTGCCCGTCCTCGCGACCTCCCACGGGAGCATGTTCTGCTTTTGTTTCGTTCTTCCTTTCCTTCCTGCATTAAGAGAGAGACAAGTATGGGGCCCCGCTTGGGCGTGCAACAACTATGATTTCTAAGTGGCTGTGCTATGTTTATCATTCTTGTGTCGTGTTGCAGCATCAATGTTTTATGCAGGCGCGTAGGAATAACTTAGCTTGATGCGCCTGAAGTAGTTTCCGCCTCGGGAGGCACGCATTCCCTAGTGCCTGGCGAGGCCTCCTACGCTCGGAAGGCGTCTGGGAACTGCAAAAATTCATTAGGAAATTCTTATCCTTCCGAATCCTGGTCGCGGGCGCTGCCGGCTGTGACCTAGTGCTTCGCATCATGCTACCCGGGGGCACGGATTGAGAGGGGTGCGCCAGCTTGCGAACTCGAGCGAGGGTGCCTTGCAAAAAACAGGAAAACGAAAACGCTCACGAGGGCGCCTGTCCAGCCCCCTCACGAGGCATGCGAGGGAGAGTACGGGTCAAAAACGAGGATCCGAGGGCAAAAAAGGAGGCAACAAGGACAACAGAACCAGGCCAGCAAGGAACACCAGAAAGCAAATTCTCACTAAAAAGGGGCAAACCAACTATAGAAAGCAAATGAAAAGCCGCGTCCGACACCTAGCCTAGTCTTCTTGTCTTCTCACCAGCGCGGAGCTAAGTGCCGCCACTAAGACGTGGGAGGGAGCCCCCGAGGCTAGAGGGCGGCACTCTTGAGACTCCCGGGCATGTACAGCCCCACTCATTATTACGTGAGAGTGTCACGAGCGGAGATCTTCACAGGCACTGGGCCTTGCTTCACAGGCACCAGGCCTTGCTTCATGGGTAGAACCTCCAGAGGTGTTGGATGTTCTAGGCGTTCTGGATGGGGATCCCGTCCTGCGTCTCCAGGCGCGCGGTGCTAGGCCTGGAGACGTGGGCGACCCGAAACGGGCCCTCCCACATGGGTGAGAGCTTGTGCAGCCCTTCCCTAGAGAGCACCCGCCTTAGGACAAGATCACCCACCTCGAGCGTCCTGGAGCGGATGCTGCGGCAGTGGTACCGCCACAGCACCTGCTAGTACCTCGCGACTCAGAGCGAAGCTTCGCGGAGCGTTCCTCCCCCAACACGAGGTCCATCCCCCGCATGGCGTCCTACTGCGTTTCATCAAACGCCAGGACCCGTGCGGAGTGATGCCTGATCTCGTGTGGAAGAACCGCTTCTGCTCCGTAGACGAGGAAGAACAGGGTCTCGCCTGTCGGCCTGGTGGCGGTGGTGCGGATGGACCACAACACGGACTGGATCTTGTCGTGCTAGCCCCTGCCGCAGGCCTCGAGCTTCTTCTTGAAGGTCCTAGTCTTGAGACCCCTCAGTACCTCCGCGTTGGCGCGTTCCGCCTGGCCGTTGCTCCTGGGGTGCGCCATGGAGGCGTAGCAGATCTGCGTTCCAAGGTTAGCACAATATGTTTTGAAGAGACTACTAGTGAGCTGTGAGCCATTGTCGGTGATGATACGATTAGGGACCCCAAATCGGCTTACGAGGCCCTTGATGAACTTGACTACTGACTGGGCTGGGATGGTGCGGACGGCTTCCACTTCCGCCCACTTGGTGAATTTGTCAATGGCGACATAGAGGTAGTGGTAACCTCCAGGGGCTCAAGGGAATGGGCCCAGGATATCCAGCCCCCAGACCATGAATGGCCATGAGAGCGGGATAGTCTGGAGGCCCTGAGCCGACTGGTGGATTTGCTTGGCATGGAATTGGCGGGCCTTGCAGGATTTCACCAGCTCGACCGCTTCGTTGAGTACCGTGGGCTAGTAGAACCCGCTGCAGAAAGCCTTGCCGACTAGGATGCGCGACGACAAGTGGTGCCCGTAGTCTCTGCCATGTATGTCAGCCAGCAACTCATTCCCTTGTTCCCTGGAAATGCATCATAGAGAAACATCATTTGGCCGCTTCCTGTATAGCTCACCATCCTGAATGCAGTATGCTGTAGCCTGCCAGGCCACACGCTCCGCGTCTTCTTCCTTCTCCGGCAATGTGCATTGCGTTAGGTACACCCTGAACTCCTCAATCCAGCACCCCTCCTGAGGCTCAAGCGCTAAAAGGAGGCGCGCTCCTGAGGTCGGGCCGCAGGCGGGGGCTCCCGAGGCTGGTGGCTGGGGGAGTTCCTCCTGAGGTGGCGTCGGCTCCGCAGGCGGAGGTGCTGCCGAAGGCTTGAAGAGCCGCTCCTCGAAGACGCCAGGCTCTTGGGGTAGCTGCTTGGATGCTCTTTTGGCGATGTCGTCGGCCTCCTTGTTGGTTCCACGGGGCACATGCTGTGGCTCCAGGCCCAGGAACTGCTTCTCCATTTTGTGCACCTCCGCTAGGTATGCCTCCATGTGATCATCCTTTGGCTCGTACACCTTGTTGGAGAAGTTGACGAGGAGCTGTGAGTCTCCCTTGATGGTGGGGCGTTTCACCCCCAGGGCCAGCGCAGCCTTGAGGCCGGCGATGAGACCCTCGTACTCTACGATGTTGTTGGAGACCTTCTCGCCCCATTGGAAGCAGAGCTGCACGGTGTAGTAGAGTTTGTCCTGAGTGGACGAGATGAGCACCGCTCCAGCCCCCGCACCCTGGCGTGCGAACACGCCATCGAAGTACATGACCTAGCCATCCGGTGCTTCACTCCCTGGCGAGAGGGTTCGGTTCTCGCCTGCTTTGAGCTCCGGGGTGTCGGTCCATTCTGCCACAAAGTCGATGAGTGCAACCCCCTTGATGAACCTGGTTGTGCTGAACTCCTGGTCAAACGCTTGCAGCTCGATGTTCCATTCGGCAATCCTTCCCGCAACATTGGGGCTTCTGAGAACTCTCTCCAATGGGTAAGCTGAGACGACCTTGATGGGGTGACCCTGGAAGTAGTGGCGCAGCTTGCGCGAGGCCACCAGGAGTGCGAGCAAGAGCTTATGAGGCATGGGGTATCGTGCTCTCGCATCTCGTAGCACCGTGCTGACGAAGTATACTGGGTGCTCGACAAGGGCGGGAGAGCTGACAGAGTTTTTGGCTCCCGGGGGCTGAGGTGTTTCCTGTGGGTTCCGAGCTTCAGGGGCTTGATGACCAACCGGGGCAGCCGCTGTCTCAGGAGCATCGCCTTGGTGTTGCGCTGCCTCATCTGGCTTGGCGGCTGCATTTGGTGGGCCCTTAACCCGAGGCTCCTCTCCGAGGGCCACCAGCACCACGCTGACGGAGTGGGGTGTGGCAGACAGGTAGAGTACCAAGGGCTCGAGGGGACGAGGCGCCACCATGACCAGCGGGCTGGTCAAGTATCTCTTGAGGTCTTGAAATGCCAGGTTGGCCTCGGGGCTCCACTCGAACGGACCCTTCTTCTTCATCAGCTTGAAGAATGGCAAGGCGCGCTCCCCCAACTTGGAGATGAAGCGCCCCAGCGAAGTCATGCAGCCTGCAAGCTTCTGCATCTCCTTGAGGTTTTGTGGTGGGCTCATGTCTTCGTTTGCCTTGACCTTCCCCGGGTTGGCCTTGATCCCCCTGTGGGACACGAGGAAGCCTAGCAACTTGCCGGAAGGAACACCAAACACACACTTCTCCAGGTTGAGCCGCAAGTCCACTTGGCGGAGGCTCGTGAAGGTTTCCTCTAGTTCCTGAAACAAAGTTCTTGCCTCCCGAGACTTCACCACAATGTCGTCGACGTAGGCCTCAGCGTTTCTCCCGAGCTGCCGCCCCAAGGCGATGTGCATCAGTCATTGAAAGGTCGCTCCTACGTTGCGCAGTATGAATGGCATGCAAGTGTAGCAGTATACCCCGCATGGCGTCAAGAAAGCTGTTTTCTCCACATCTTCTGCCGCCATCTTGATCTGGTGGTAGCCTGAGAATGCATCCAGGAAACATAGCAGATCACACTTGGCGGTGGAGTCGACAATCTGGTCGATGCGCGACAGCGGGAATGGGTCTTGAGGGCAAGCCTTGTTGAGGTTGGTGGAGTTGACACACATGCGCTCCTTCCCTCCTTTCTTCGGCACGACGACCAGGTTCGCCAGCCACTCTGGGTATCGGACCTTGCGAATGACACCCGCTGCCTCCAACTTGCGGGTTTCTTGAACGATGAAGGACTACTTCTCCGTGGACTGTCGCCTCGCCCTCTGCTTCACAGGGCGCACGTTGGGGCATACCCTTAGATGATGCTCAATCACTCTTCTCGGGACCCCAACCAGCTGCTTTGGCTCCCAGGTGAATACTTCCTTGTTTGCCCGCAAGAAGTCCACCAACTCCCTTTCTTGACCTGGGGCGACATCGGTGCCTACGGTAAAGGTAGCACTAGAGGCCCCGTCCATGTCGACCGGTATCTGCTTCGTCTTGGCTTGACCTTGAGTGAATAGCTACTTCTTCTTGGTCGGCGCGGCCCCCTTGGTCCTGGACACGGCCTTGTCGATCTGGCAAGCTGCCGACGTGGCCCTAATGGCGAGTTTGAGGGCCGCCAAGGCTTCCTTGGTGTCTCCGGCCACGATGAGGACGCCCTTGCTTCCTGGCAACTTCATGAGGTTGTAGGCAGGATGGGTAGCTGCCATGAACTGGGCCAGTGCCTGGTACCCGAGGATGGCGTTGTACGCAAGCCGATGCGGGCGATGTCGAAGTCGATTAGCTCGGTATGGTAGTTGTCGCGTGTGCCGAAAGTCACGGGGAGACGGATCTGCCCCAGGGGGTTGGAGGAGCCACTGCTGACTCCGGAGAAGGGCTTGCTGGGGCGGAGCCGCTCAAGCGGTACGTGAAGGAGACTAAAAGCCTCCACGAAGAGCACGTTGAGGCTGGCTCCGCTATCGATGAGGGTCTTGGTGACGGCTACGCTGCAGATGGTGGGCATGCAAAGCATCGGGAGCACGCCCGAACCGACGGTGGTGACTGGGTGATCCCTTGAGTCGAAGGTCAGGTCGGCCTTGGGCGCCACCCAACCCGGGGGAGCCCCCTGCCGCGTGGAGGCGGCGCTGACCTAGTGAAAGAATGGCTTGGCGTGACGGTTCGAGGGCGGAGCCTGCGAGCCACCAAGGAGAGCCGCGACGACGGGGGGTGCTGGTCCCTCGAAGTGCGCGATGAAGAGGTCGCGCAGCTCCTCCCAGGAGGCCGCAGAAGATTTCGGCAGATGGAGGAGCCAGGCACGCGACACGCCAGCGAGGGCCATTGGGAGATAGTTGGCCATGACTTTATTGTCATCCCCGGCCTCCAGGACGGCCTCCTCGTACGCCAGCAGAATGGCCGCCGGATCCGCCGCACTATCGTAACGGGGCGGCATCTCCGACTTGAACTTATGCGGCCACCGTACTCGCCGCAAGGTGGGGGTGAAGGCCTGGAGCCCCACGGCGCTGTGGGGGCGCCCGTCGATCCAGTCAGAGAAGCAGTGGCGTCCATGAGAGCCGGTTGGAGCTGCGAGGCCGTCGGGGGCAAGCTTCGGAGCACCCCTACCTGGCGCGCCAAATGTTGGATTTTGGGTTCCGGTAAAACCCTTGAGGTTCGAACACTGGGGTGCGCACGAAGATGTCTCCCCCTCTCTAGCTCGCACACATCATAATCTCACGGCCTAGCTTGACGAACCCAAAGAATAAGGGACACAAGAGTTCATACTGGTTCGGGCCACCAATGTGGTGTAATACCCTACTCCAGTGTGGTGTGATGGATTGCCTCTTGGGCTGAGGATGAACAGTTACAAGGGAAGAACAACCTCCTAAGGAGAGGTGCTCTTGTGCTTGGTGAGTGTGGTGGCTTGATGGAATGGATCCGGTCCAAGATGAGATGAGCCAGATCAGGGTAGATCCACAGATACATCCCATTCCTTTGATACAGATGCATACTTAGTTTAGATCTGATGTAAGTCTTGCGAGTACTTTGGATGAGTACTAACTGTTGCTTTGCTGCCTCTTTTTCCCCCATACCCGATTGTTGCGACCAGATGACAGATCCCAG
Organism: Triticum aestivum; assembly: GCF_018294505.1. Lineage (NCBI taxonomy): Eukaryota > Viridiplantae > Streptophyta > Magnoliopsida > Poales > Poaceae > Triticum > Triticum aestivum. Next base: position 130,215,921 of record NC_057794.1, read on the forward strand.
GAGCCAGACGACACAACTGATGATTACTACTACTCCGAGGGTGCCTACTACTACGTGATGGCCGCTGACGACCTGGAGTAGTTAGGAGGCTCCCAGGCAGGAGGCCTTGCCTTTTCGATCGATTTTACTTTTGTGCTAGCCTTCTTAAGGCAAACTTGTTTAACTTATGTCTATACTCAAGTATTTGTTGCTTCCGCTGACTATTGTGTATTCGAGCTTATGTATTCGAGCCCTCGAGGCCCCTGGCTTGTAATATAAAGCTTGTATTATTTTTATTTGTGTCTAGAGTTGTGTTGTGATATCTTCCCGTGAGTCCCTGATCTTGATCGTACACATCTGCGTGTATGATTGAATCGGGGGCGTCACAATATTTCTCAATATAAATTGTGGAAATGATATGCTAAAGTAGGCATTGGGTGAGAACAATTATGAATCTTGTCTTTGACATTACCAAAAGTGAAATGGTTTGCTCTTTATCATACTAACCTATCTCACAAAGTTCTGTTGAGTTTTACGTGATTGAAGTTTTCAAGTTTTGGGTGAGATGTCGATATGAGGAGAATAAAGAGTGACAAAACCCTAAGAGTTGGGATGCCCAAGGAACCTCAAGGTAATATTCAAGGAATATCTAAGCAACTAAGCTTGGGGATGCCTCGAAAGGCATCCCCTCTTTCGTCTTCAACATTATCGGTAACCTCACTTGGAGCTATGTCTTCATTCGTCACATGATACGAGTTTTACTTGGAGTGTCATTTTATTTGGTTAGTATTTGCTTGATGTTATTTATAATAATGTTTTGCATCCTTTATTTCAATAAAAGTGGCTATGATAGCCTTTGCCATGCTTATTTTGCAAGTATACATGTTGCTGTTTGAAAACAAAAAGTTTATCGCTGTTGCAAAAATTCCCTAGAAAAGTAAGAATGCGATAAAATATTGAAACTTTTTGCAAAACGAGATCTGATAAATTTTATACAGTATGGCAAATTTTCATAACTTTTGGAGTTAGGGAAGTATTGATACTCTTGCATTCTTTACAAACTGCACTTTTTTGGCAGATTGCTATTATGTTTGCATTGTTTGCATATGTTTGCTTGTTTAGTGGTTATATCTGAGGATAGGAGTATTAAATATGCAGAGGCATTTAGTGTGCAATGTTGAATAATAATTTTAGTGATTTGCTACAGTAGATAATGATAAGGTTTTTGCATTGGTTTATACTAACTTATCTCATGAGTCCTTGTTGAGTTTTGTGTGGATGAAGCTTTTGAGATTTAGGAAAACCGTTATAGAGAATAATTAAGGAGACACAAAAGCTCAAGCTTGGGGATGCCTAAGGCACCCCAAGATAATATATCAAGAAGTCTCAAGCAACTAAGCTTGGGGATGCCCCGGTAAGCATCCCACCTTTCTTCTTCAACAATTATCGGTTAGTATCGGTTGAGCCTAGTTTTTGCTTCTTCACCATTGACCATGCCTCCCATGCTCCTTCTTGGCAAGATGGCATATTCCAAAGCTCGAAGCGATGCCGAGCTCCCTTAAATTGATTGGCTAGTTCGACCATCCCTTCTGGAGGTGCCTCGCTTGGCTATAGCACACTGATCATGCTCCTCATAGCTTTTCGAGCTTGCTCATGCACGATGGACAATTCCTTTAGGAGGTTCCCTCCGAACGAGCCAGCCTCTTCTTCGGGATGCCCGGTCAGGAGACCTGATAGGAGGGTGGAAGATTTTTTACATTCAGACCATACACATACTTTACATGATCAGAACTTCAAATTTCACTTACCTAACATGCCACCTTTCAATCTCTGGTTCTCCTCGAGGGTTTGTGCCAGCTGGGATTTTAATCTCTCTATTTCTTCAGCCTGTTGCTGATTTTCCGCTTTAAGCTTGTTTTTATCCTCATGGCTTCGAGCCAGTACTCGGCGGCCGACTTCATGCTATGATTCAGCGTACCTTTGGGCCTATTTGGCCGCTTCCAGGTCTTTCTCCAGTTGGCTGATATGTCTCCAACGGATCTATAATTTTTTATTGTTCCATGCTATTATATTATCCATCTTGGATGTTTTATATGCATTATTATGCTATTTTATATCATGTTTTGGGACTAACCAATTAACCTAGTGCCAAGTGCCAGTTGCTGTTTTTTTCCTTGTTTTTGTCATTTACAAAAAATCAATACCAAACGGAGTCCAAATGGAACGAAACTTTTTGAGGATTTTGCTTGGATGAGAAGACACCCAGGAACCTTCGGGAGGAGGTCAGAGGGGCCACCAGTTGGCGACAAGCTCGAGAGGCGCGCCCTAGGCAGGGCCGCCACCAGGCTTGTGGGCCCCCTTATGCTCCTCTTACCCTAATCTTTGCTCTATAAATACCCAAATATTCCGCGTATACCAAAGGGCACCAAAAATACTTTTCCGCCACCACAATTTTCTGTCCTCTTGAGATCCCATCTGGAGACCTGTTCCGGTACTCCGCCGGAGGGGAATTCGATCATGGAGGGCCTCTACATCAACTTTTCGTCCTTCCGATGATGTGTGAGTAGTTTACCACAGACCTATGGGTCCATAGATAGTAGCTAGCTGGCTTCTTCTCTCGCTTTGATCTTCAATACAATGTTCTCCTCGATGTTCTTGGAGATCTATTCGATGTAATCTTCTTTTGCGGTGCGTTTGTTGAGATCCGATTAATTGTGGATTTATGATCAATTATCTATGAATATTATTTGAGTCTTCTCTGAACTGTTTGATGCATGATTAGGGTAGCTTTGTATTTCTCTACGATCTGTTGATTTGGTTTGGCCAGCTAGATTGATTTTTCTTACAATGGGAGAGGTGCTCTGTAATGGGTTCAATCTTGCGGTGCTCATACCCAGTGACATACGGGGACATGACATGTATTTGTATTGCTGCCATTAAGGATAAAAAGGTGGGTTTATTCATATTGATTGGATCTATCCCTCTACATCATGTCATCTTGCTTAAGGCGTTACTCTGTTCTTGTTAACCTAATACACCAGATGCATGCTGGATATCGGTCCAAGTGGAGTAATAGTAGTATATGCAGGCAGGAGTCGGTCTACTTGTCACAGACGTGATACCTATGTCATAACTTTGCGCTTTTCTATCGATTGCTCAACAGTAAAAATTTTATCCACCGTATGTGTTCTTTCAAGAGAGAATCCTCTAGGGAAAACTATGGCCCTAGGTCTATCTTTTATCATATTATTTTAAGATCTATAAAACCAAAAACCGAAAATTACCTTGCTGCAATTTATTTACCTTTACTTTATTTTACACTTTTATTTATCTCTTATACCTATCTCTACCAAATCTCATCCTTGCAGTAATCGTGAAGGGATTGATAACCCCTTTATCGCATTGGGTGCAGGTATTTGTTTATATGTGTAGGTGCAACCATTGGTGACTTTTGTGTTCTTGATGAAGCTATGTACCTAGGGTAGGGTCATGGACCTGTCCTAACTGCCCTACCCAAGGACATCTCTAGAAGAAATCACCTTTCAATCGACTTGGAGGTGTTCCACTCGACAGACTCGAAGACACTCGACCAAGAAGCAATCACTCGACCAAGATCCAACCACTCGACGGCCAGGAGACCTAAAGTCACTCCGCACGCTAATGGTCGGTCATTAAGTAGCTTTTATGGTCATCATAGCACCTTATTAGGGGCGTTACCAGCAACGCCCGACCTTAATGTACTTAAAACCCTGCATAACTGAGGGCCGGAGGGGTCTGGCGAACTCTATATAAGCCACCCCCTCCTCAGTGTAAAGGGTTCGCACCCCTGTGATTCATACACACATAATCCAGTCGACCGCCTCCGGGCTCCGAGACGTAGGGCTATTACTTCCTCCGAGAAGGGCCTGAACTCGTAAACCTTGTGTGCTTACAACTACTCCATAGCTAAGATCTTGCCTCTCCATACCTACCCCCCTACATTACTGTCAGACTTAGAACCACGACAGTTGGCGCCCACCATGGGGAAGGTGTCTTAGCGATTTGTTGGAGGAGTTGCAATCTTTTCTAATCCAAATCATCATGGTTTCTGGAAGAGTTTTGGTGGAGGGCCGCGAGATCCGTCTTGGCGCGCTCACGTTCATCGCCGACGACTCCGCTTGGCTTCAGGAGGCTCCGCTCGACGTCAACGCACTCCCTGTCCGCGGGGCAACGCACTTTTGCGCGTGCGTCCGCAGCGTCCTCTTGCGGCAACCGTCGATCCATTATCGGTCGGCCCTTGTGTTATCCTCCCTCCCTGTTTCCCACCGGCGCAAGTGCTCCGGTCGGTCGAGACTTCAGCGGTGGGTGAGACACATGGTGGCACACCAGTCGGCCACCCCTCAAGTCGCGGCGATCGAGCCCGACGAATCCCTCTATGGCCTGTTTGACCTGTCGACTGGCTCCGCAGAGACCGCAGCCGTGTGCGACAGCAGTGATCCGGCGGCAAAGGTTCTGATGGTCGATGGACCGCGCAGTCCTCCCGGTTTTCCCCGCACCGACGGAGGCGCAGGTGGAGGCAACCCATCGCATACCCATGAGGAATATCTCCCCGAGCCTCTCACGTTGCTGTAGAGAGAAGAACTTCGTCGCTGGAACATGGATGCACTGCACACTCCTATCGTTGGAGAAACCCCCGAGGCTCGTGCCTTGGAGGACGCGCGCCTGGCAAATTTGGCTGAGCGCACTCGACTGGAGAACCTCCAGCGAGCACTCGACGAGCGTGCGCGACAACGGGTTCCAGAATCCAGTCGATGTCAGCTCTTTCCGCCCTCGCAGGTATATCGAACTCCGATTCAGAATTTAGTAGCTGCAGCCCGTATAGCAGAGTCGATTCAGCCTTCCCAGTCAGAGGCTGGCAGAGGCTTGCTACAGATCAGAGCACTACTCCGGGCAGTAGGAAACCAGAATTTTGCTGTTTCTCAGTCGCAGAACAGGATTCATAGCAGATCCATTGCTGCAGACACAGTCCAGTCGGCTCATAGCCCAAGATCGCCCCCGAGGCATGAGGGACGTGGGGACCGACGTGATCAGTACGGGAATCATGAGCAGTATTATCACCGATTCGATCGTGACGATCGACGTCGAGTGCCCACCCTCCCCCGAGGAGTGGATCGTATGTGCCTTGACAGCAGGATGACATGCGCCCTCATAGTGTTGGGCGAAGGATTCCAGTCGACCCCAGGGAACCAGGCTTTGATGCAAGATCCATTCTCGTTCAAGGTTTAGTCGACAGGAACAGAGCTCACCGAGAAGGTCACGACAGAGATGCACCTACCAGCAGTAGAGTACATGTTTCGGGGCCAGAGTGCTTTAGTAGAGCCATCAGGGCCGCTGTGATTCCTCCCAACTTCAGGTTGGCGACTGGAGTCAGTAAGTTCACTGGTGAGTCCAAGCCCGATACTTGGCTTGAAGACTACCGAGTGGCTGTCCAGATTGGCGGTGGCAATGATGAAGTGGCCATGAAGCACCTGCCTCTCATGTTGGAGGGCTCAGCGAGAGCGTGGCTGAATCAGTTAGCACCCAACAGCATTTACACTTGGGAAGATCTCGCCCGAGTGTTTGTCACCACATTTGAAGGAACATGCAAGCGACCGGCAGGGCTGACGGAACTGCGGTCTTGCATGCAGAAGCTGAATGAAACTTTGAGGGATTACATCCAGAGATGGATCATGTTACATCACACGGTAGAGAATGTGCCTGATCACCAAGCGGTCTGTGCCTTCAAAGAAGGCATCAAGTACAGAGAACTGAATCTGAAATTCGGTCGAACCGGAGACATGTCTCTGAATCGAATGATGGAGATTGCCACCAAGTACGCTAATGGTGAAGATGAGGATCGACTCCGGATTGGCAAGCACAAGTCAGTCGCCCAAGAAACCGGAGGAGGAAATTCCAATCGGAAACAGAAGCGGAAAGCCGAGCTAGCTGCTCCTGGGGAAGCCTTGGCTGTAACTCAAGGAAAGTTTAAGGGGAAACCCAAAGGGCCTTGGAACCCCAAGAAAGTTAAAGACCAAGACAGAAATGATGTGTTGGATTTGCCATGTCACATCTACACCAAGAAAGATGAAGAGAGTAAGCTCATTTACCCGAAACATACCACTCGATAGTGTCGGCTCTTGATCCAGCAGTTCCAGGGCAAACAGCCCAAAGATAAGGAAAAGGAGTCGGACAAAGTTGAGGACAAGGAAGACAGTGATGATGGATACCCCCAGGTCAATTCCACCTTGATGATTTTTGCTGATGTTGAAAGCAAAAGTCGACTGAAAGTTATCAACCGTGAGGTGAATATGGTTGCTCCGGCGACACCCAGTTATCTGAAGTGGTCTCAGACTGCCATCACATTCGACCAGTCCGATCACCCAACGCACATTGCCACCCCTGGGAGGCAAGCTTTGGTGGTCGACCCAGTTGTTGAAGGCACTCGACTGACCAAAGTCTTGATGGATGGTGGCAGTGGTTTGAACATACTGTATGCTGAGACATTGAAAGGGATGGGCATTCCGATGTCCAGACTCAGTACCAGCAACATGAGTTTCCATGGAGTCATTCCTGGGAAGAAGGCTGAGTCACTCGGCCAAATTGCTCTTGATGTGGTTTTCGGTGATTCCAAGAATTACCGCAAAGAAAAGTTGACGTTCGAAGTTGTGGATTTCCAGAGTGCTTATCACGCTATTTTGGGCAGGCCAGCTTATGCATGCTTCATGGCTCGACCATGTTATGTGTATCTCAAATTGAAGATGCTTGGTCCCAAAGGTGTGATCACTGTTACGGGCAATCGGAAGAAAGCAGAAGAGTGTTTTCAGAAAGGCTCAAGGATCGCTGATGCTCAGATGGCAGTAGTGGAGCTGCAGGAGTACCAGAAGACTGCAGACCCGAGTGATTTGTTGCGAGCCAAGAAGCCCGCTACAGAATCAGCTTTTCAGTCGTCTGGTCAAACGAAGCCGGTTCACATTCACCCGACCGATCCCAGTGCTGCTCTGACTCATATCTCAACAACACTCGACTCCAAATAGGAAGAAGCGCTCATCCAGTTCCTCCGTGAGAGCTGGGACATCTTTGCATGGAAGCCTTCTGACATGCCGGGTATTCCCAGGGGGCTGGCTAAGCACCGCCTACGAGTCGACCCAAAAGTGAAACCTGTCAAAGAACATCTCCGACGGGCCGCCGTCCAAAAGAGAAAGGCTATTGGTGAGGAGGTGGCTCGGCTCTTAGCAGCGGAGTTCACCCGAGAGATTTACCACTCCGAGTGGCTTGCCAACATTGTCATGGTCCCCAAGAAGGACAAGTCACTTCGCATGTGCATTGACTTTAAACATATCAATCGGGCCTGCCCGAAAGATCATTTTTCTCTCCCCCGCATCGACCAGATAGTCGACTCGACTGCGGGATGTGAGAGACTGTCTTTTTTAGACGCCTATTCCGGGTACCATCAGATCCGTCTGTATGGACCCAACGAGATCAAAACAGCTTTCATCACTCCATTCGGGTGCTTCTGTTATGTTACCATGCCATTCAGCCTCAAGAATGCCGGAGCCACATTCATGAGGATGATTCAAAAGTGTTTGCTCACTCAAATCAGTCGGAATGTGGAAGCATACATGGATGATATTGTGGTCAAGTCACAGAAGGGTTCCGACCTGCTGACTGACCTTGCTGAAACCTTTGCCAACCTCAGGAGGTATGATATCAAGCTTAATCCATCAAAGTGCACATTCGGAGTTCCTGGCGTAAAGTTACTCGGTTTTCTTGTTTCTGAATGGGGAATCGACGCCAATCCAGAAAAAGTCGATACTATACTCCGGATGAAACGTCCTGTGCGAGTGCACGACGTCCAGAAGCTTACTGGTTGCTTGGCCACTTTAAGTTGATTCATCTCTCGTCTCGGTGAAAAGGCATTGCCTCTTTACCGATTGATGAAGAAGTCAGACAAGTTCGAGTGGACTCCTGAAGCTGATGCAGCGTTTGTAGAGCTCAAAGCTCTGCTCTCCACCCAGCCGGTGCTTGCTGCCCCAATCAGCAAAGAGCCTTTGCTGCTTTACATCGCAGCCACGGGACAGGTCGTCAGTACGGTACTTACGGTCGAGCGGGAAGAAGAAGGAAAATCCTTCAAAGTTCAGCGCCCAGTATATTATGTTTCTGAAGTTTTGACCCCGTCGAAGCAAAGATATCCTCATTATCAGAAGCTTGTATATGGGATTTATATGACCACAAAGAAGGTTGCTCACTACTTCTTTGATCATTCCATTACAGTTGTCAGCAACGCTCCATTGTCAGAGATCCTGCACAACAGAGATGCAATTGGTCGAGTGGCAAAATGGGCGATTGAACTCCTTCCTCTAGATATGAAGTTTGAGGCAAAGAAAGCTATCAAGTCCCAAGCAATAGCAGATTTCGTCGCCGAGTGGATTGAACAACAACTGTCGACTCAGGTTCACTCGGAGCATTGGACCATATTCTTCTACGGTTCCAAAATGCTGAATGGTTCCGGTGCCGGGGTAGTATTGGTCTCCCCCCGAGGAGATAAGCTCAGATATGTTCTTCAAATCCACTTTGATTCCTCCAATAACGAAGCAGAATATGAAGCACGTTTATATGGGTTGCGCATGGCCATTTCACTCGGGTCCATCGCCTCATGGTCTATGGCGACCCAGATTTGGTGGTTAATCAAGTGATGAAGGAGTGGGACGTCAGAAGTCCAGCCATGACTGGTTATTGCAATGCAGTGAGAAAGCTGGAGAAGAAATTCGAGGGGTTAGAATCACATACCCCGACTGAAAAATCAAGCAGCTGATGATTTGGCGAAAATAGGTTCCAAAAGAGAAGCCATTCCCAGCAATGTGTTTTTGGAACACATCCACACACCATCAGTTCAGGAGGATCCCTTCACTGAAGAAGCCCCGCAGCCAAAAAGTGCCACGGATCCGATTGAAGTTGAAGTTCCAGCTGTGGTCGACCTGATCATGGAAGTTTTGATCGTCACTCCCGACTGGACGGTACCATACATCGCGTACATCCTAAGGAAAGAACTCCTAGAGGACGAAGAAGAAGCTCGACAGATCGTCCGTCGATCCAAGGCCTTTATAGTCATAAAGGGACAGTTGTATAGAGAAAGCGCGACTGGAGTCAGTCAGAAGTGTATAACACCATAAGAAGGTCAGATAATCCTTGATGATATCCACTCGGGAACCTGTGGTCATCATGCGTCCTCTCGGACCATTGTGGCTAAAGCATACCGAGCAGGATTCTACTGGCCAAGGGCGAATGAAATGGCGAAAGAGATAGTCGACAAATGTGAAGGATGTCAGTTTTACTCCAATATGTCCCACAAACCCGCGTCAGCCCTGGAAACCATTCCACTTGTCTGGCCCTTCGCTGTTTGGGGACTGGACATGGTTGGAACATTGAGAACGGGCAGGAGCGGCTTCACTCATGTGCTAGTAGCAGTCGACAAGTTCACCAAATGGATTGAAGCTAAGCCTATCAAGAATCTTGATGCTTGCACTGCTATCAGTTTCATCAGAGAGTTGATATTCAGATATGGAGTTCCGCACAGCATCATCACTAACAATGGGTCAAACTTCGATTCTGACAAATTCAGAGCCTTTTGCGCCTCTCAAGGCACACGAGTCGACTACGCTTCATTCGCTCACCCCCAGTCGAATGGACAAGCGAAAAGAGCAAACGGCTTAATTCTCAAAGGACTGAAACCCCGACTGATGCGTGATCTCAAGCACGCAGCAGGGGCATGGGTCGACGAGCTTTCATTAGTTCTTTGGGGATTGAGGACAACCCTGAACCGATCGACTAGAAGAACCCCATTATTTTTGGTCTACGGAGCCGAAGCAGTTTTGCCGAGTGACCTGCTTCACAACGCACCCCGAGTCGAGCTCTACTCTAAAGATGAAGCAGAACAAGCCCGACAAGACGCAGTCGACCTCCTAGAAGAAGAAAGAGAAATGGCCATGATCCGATCGACTATCTATCAACAAGACTTGCGTCGATTCCATGCCAGAAATGTGAAGAGTCGAGCCTTCCAAGAAGGAGACTTGGTTCTCCGAGTGGATCAACAAAAGCCACACAAACCCGTTCCTACTTGGGAAGGTCCCTTCATAGTCACTAGAGTCCTCCACAATGGAGCGTACCACCTTTATAATGTCGATCGCCAGCTTGATGAGCCACGAGCCTGGAATGCGGAGCTGCTCCGCCCCTTTTATACTTGAATTCTCACTCGGATGAGATGTAATAAGAAAAACTTCTGTAGTTTATTTATCAAAGACAAGAGCGTTATAATTTTCCCAGTGATCGTTATTGTTTTTGTTTGTGTGAGAAATCCCCCAGTGGGTGGCTTAGCTGCGAATCCGTTTCGCCTAAAGTTTGTAAAAATAATTTCCTACCGAGTGGTGAGCCAGCCTCTCACTCGGAGGCTTAGCTGCGAACCCGTTTCGCCTAAGTGTTTGAAAATCCTACCGAGTGGTGAGCCAGCCTCCCACTCGGGGGCTTAGCTGCGAACCCGTTTCGCCTAAGTGTTTGAAAATCCTACCGAGTGGTGAACCAGCCTCCCACTCGGGGGCTTAGCTGCAGTCCAGTACTCGCCTAAGTATTTGAAAATCCTACCGAGTGGTGAGCCAGCCTCCCACTCGGGGGCTTAGCTGCAGTCCAGTACCCGCCTAAGTATTTGAAAATCCTACCGAGTGGTGAGCCAACCTCCCACTCGGGGGCTTAGCTGCAGTCCAGTACTCGCCTAAGTATTTGAAAATCCTATCGAGTGGAGAGCGACCCTCCCACTCGGGGGCTTAGCTGCAGTCGAGTACTCGCCTAAGTATTTGAAAATCCTACCGAGTGGAGAGCGACCCTCCACTCGGGGGCTTAGCTGCAGTCCAGTACTTGCCTAAGTTTGAAAAATCCTACGAGTGGAGAGCGACCCTCCCACTCGGGGGCTTAGCTGCAGTCCAGTACTCGCCTAAGTTTGAAAAATCCTACCGAGTGGAGAGCGACCCTCCCACTCGGGGGCTTAGCTGCAGTCCAGTACTCGCCTAAGTTTGAAAAATCCTACCGAGTGGAGAGCGACCCTCCCACTCGGAGGCTTAGCTGCAGTCCAGTACTCGCCTAAGTTTGAAAAATCCTACTGAGTGGAGAGCGACCCTCCCACTCGGAGGCTTAGCTGCAGTCCAGTACTCGCCTAAGTTTGAAAAATCCTACCGAGTGGAGAGCGACCCTCCCACTCGGAGGCTTAGCTGCAGTCCAGTACTCGCCTAAGTTTGAAAAATCCTACCGAGTGGAGAGCGACCCTCCCACTCGGGGGCTTAGCTGCAGTCCAGTACTCGCCTAAGTTTGAAAAATCCTACCGAGTGGAGAGCGACCCTCCCACTTGGAGGCTTAGCTGCAGTCCAGTACTCGCCTAAGTTTGAAAAATCCTACCGAGTGGAGAGCGACCCTCCCACTCGGAGGCTTAGCTGCAGTCCAGTACTCGCCTAAGTTTGAAAAATCCTACCGAGTGGAGAGCGAGCCTCCCACTCGGGGGCTTAGCTACAGTCCAGTACTCGCCTAAGTTTGAAAAATCCTACCGAGTGGAGAGCGACCCTCCCACTCGGAGGCTTAGCTGCAGTCCAGTACTCGCCTAAGTTCGAAACGCATCCCAATCCGCAAGGACGACGAGGTGCAGGTCGACTGCCACCTTCTCCTTCGGAGCTTCGCCACAAATGCAACATGCGCTCCATCCCGACCCGCAAAGACGACGAGGTGCCGGCCGACTGCTACCTTCTCCTTCGGAGCTGCGCCACAAATACAAAAGTTGTCTCGAGTGAAGAACGAGTTCCACTCGACAGAGAATTCATGAAGATATTCAACGATAAACCAAGTTCAGATAAATCCTAAAGGTTCCAGACCGTAGATCGAAGTGCTCGGGCATTCAGCCCGAAAGAGTTTAACGGTTACAAAAACCACTCGGCATTTCGAGGCAAATTTAAGGTGGGGCATAAAAGTTTGTTCACTCCACAGGAGGAGGACTGGCAGGCTCGACAAACTCGTCCAGGTCGACGCCGTCGGCAATTCGAGTGGCTGCAACAATAAAAGTCTCCATAAAAGATCAGAAGTCATGCCTCTGGGTGTTGGCGACCTTGATTGCTACCAGCTTATCTTGTCGCACCTCCTTGCAGTGGACACGAACCAAAGACAGAGCCACATCAGCACCACACCGGGCAGAAGATTTCTTCCACTCCTGCACTCAACCAGGGATCTCGTTAAGTCGAGTCATCAGAGACTCGAGATCATTCTGGAGCGTGGCCCCTGGCCAAAGTGTCGTGTCAATCCGTGACGTGGCGACCTTCAGTCGAGCCAAGTAGTCCACAACACCGTCGATGCGGGATTCCAGTCGGAGCAGATTCATGGCAGTTTCATCTTTCACTGGAGAGTTGATGGGGTCCAAACCTGGCTCAATCCGCCCAGTCTCCTCCTCGAAGTTCTGGCAAAACTCTGCATTCACGATCCAAGGATAAGTCAATTTTCGTATGCTGAGTCGACAAAAAAAACATCAGTCAGAACAAAATGTATACCTTCAAGCTTGATGAACAACTTCTTGGCAAGGCTCCTCAGATAGCTCTCCAGATCGTCCCTCCTGCGAGCGATGCCTTCCATCTTCTCGTTCAGGTTGACCTTGTCCTTCTTCAAGCGCGTGACCTCCTTGTTGGCTTCGTCCAGGGCAGATTTCATCTTGGCGTTCTCATCTTCCAATTGGCCGACTGAAGCCAGTTTCTGTTCAGCCAGAGCGGTTCTGTCGTCAGCTTTCTTTTGAGCAGCAGCCAAATCCTGATCCTTCTTCGCCAGAGCTTCGTTCAGTTTTTCTGCAAAGAAATGGTGCTTGATTCAGAAAGAGCAGAAGGGTACTCAAGCCTAAGACAAACCAGTCGACAAGCTCGTCTTACCATTGGCGTCGTCCTTGGCCTTTTGCAGCTCTGTCTTGGCCAATTCCAAGTCAAGGTTTAGCTGGATCTGCTGTTTCTCCAAGTCAGCAAAGCGAGCTCCAAGATCACAAGATTTCTGCAATCAGGGAGGGGAAATTATTTTACAGCAAAAAATGACAAAGACAATAAATACTAAGACTACGGTCGACTGCCCGCAGTCCACCATAGTCTCGGGGACTACACCCAGTGGGTGCACTTTGCGTGCCCCCACCGGTTCGGTTTACACTCGACATGACCAGACCAGATCGAGCGAAAGAATCAAAATACAAAGACTACAGTCGACTGCCAGTAGTCCACCATAGTCTCGGGGACTACACCCACTGGGTGCACTCAGCGTGCCCCCACTAGTCCAAAAATTCAATCGACGCACCCAGTGGGTGTACAGATGCAAAGATTTTCGGAAAGAGAGTCTTCAGATAGCATATCCTAATAGAACAAGCGGTGACCAACTAACCTGAACATTGCTTTGGAGAGCCGAGCTGGCATCATAGGCGGCCTAACAATGGTACGACGAAGGTAACAGAACCCCGATTGGCATCACCAGCGTCCTAAACGACTGGTTCCGCCATCAGCATCGACTGTGGCACCCTGCTTGCAGGAGCTTCCCTATTTTTCCTCGTCAAAGGCCTCTCAGGCTCTTCATCATCATCATCGGGGAGGTCAATAATGTTAGGAGCTGTTCAAAGATCAATCACCAAAATCACATCACCCAATGGTACACATTGCAGTTGAGTCGCCAAATAAAGACAGAATGACAGAAATCATACCTAGATTGGAAGTGACTGCATCCTCCATTACCTCATCCTCATCCCTGTAAGCTGAGGTCCCAGAAGTAGCAGCGTTGCCATTTCCAAAGTTCGTCTGGTTAAATCAAGAAAAAATAAACAACACGGAGCGTCGAGTGAATACAAAGGGAGACACTCACGCAGAAGCGACGGGATGTCAATCTTAATCTTCGGCAACGCCTTCCGAGGCTTCTGCTCTGCAACTTTGGGATGCTTTGATGCTTTTTCAGTTGGGGTTGGTGATGATGTCCGAGGATGCTTTGAAGACTGACCAGTCTGAGCAATCGCCTTTTCACGGGCGCTCGGTCGTTCTTGGTCAAGCTTGGATCGCCTCTCCCTGCGAGGAGGCGACTCAACTTCTTCTTCGTCACTTGAGTCATCGCTTTCTTCGTCCCCTTCTCCGTCAGAATGCCATTCGCCACTGTCGCCGCCGCTCACCTCTCCTTCCGGGTCTTGCTCTTGCACTCCGTTGGGCACTGAGTACATTTCGATAAGGGCCTGAAAGAAAGCAGGAAGAATAAAGTCAGTCGACGCAGTATAGACAGCCGCGCGAGTGAATTCAGATTATAATCAAAAGCTCAGAATCGGACCTTTTCTGGTTCATGGGATTGGTCGAATGGAGGAACTCTCCTGGCTCCCCTGGGGTTGTCCTTGTTTCCGGTGATGCCCGACAGCCACCCCTCCAGTCTGTCGTCATCGACCTCCTCCGGGTGAATCCGAGTGGTGTCGTCAAGACCCGAATACATCCACATCGGATGGTCTCGAGCTTGAAGAGGCTGGATGCGCCGCTGAAGGAAAACCTCCAAGAGATCCATACCAGTGACCCCGTCACGGATAAGCTGGACCACTCGTTCGACCAACACCTTAACTTGCACCTTCTCCTTCGGGATCACCTTCAAAGAGGAGGGTTTCCTCACTCAGTCCATGGTAAAAGGAGGGAGGCCAGTCGACTGCCCTGGCGTCGGCTGGTCTTTGCAGTAAAACCAGGTCGACTGCCATCCGTGGACCGAGTTGGGAAGAATCATGGCCGGAAAGGAACTTTTCCCTCTCATCTGAACACCAAGACCCCCACACATCTGAATCACTTGTGTTCTCTCATCACTCAGATTGGCCTTTTTCACCGTCTGAGAACGACAGGTGAAAATGTGCTTGAAAAGACCCCAGTGAGGCCGGCAACCCAAGAAATTCTCGCACAAAGACACGAAAGCAGTGAGATACATGATTGTGTTGGGAGTGAAGTGGTGGAGTTGTGCCCCAAAGAAATTCAGAAATCCCCGAAAGAAAGGGTGAGGAGGCAAGGAACACCCACGGTTGACGTGGGTGGCAAGGAGAACGCGCTCACCCTCCCGAGGCTGCGGCTCGGATTCCTTCCCCGGAAGCTGCGTCGATCCATGGGGGATCAGTCCTCCGTCGGCTAGGTCATCGAGGTCTTCTTGGCGGATCGTCGAGCGGATCCAGTCGCCCTGGATCTAGCCCTTCGGCGGGCCGGCTCGTGAGGAAGATCCACCCCGACTGGTCGCCTTCCCCTTCGCCTTTGCCGCCGCCTTCTTCGCCCGCTCCAGAGCCACCGTCTTCTCCTTCCCCATCGTCGCCGGCGAGACACGTACGGAGCGGCGGCGCTGGGGCGAGAGCGAGCGCGACGAAGAAGCCTGAAGAGGAGAAGAGGAAATGAGAACGCACTGTTCAAGAAACCCCGATCCGACGCCTTATATGAGGTTACTTCCGAGTGGCTGACTGGTAGGCCCGGACGATCTTGTCAAATCCCACAATAGTCGCGCATGCGATACATGGCGAAAAAGGTGGCGCGGAGATCGAGGAGGCTCCGCCCTATCCCATCCGATTACTGCGGCCTCCCCCGTCCCGCGCGCTTCCCAAAAATTCGAATCCCGTGAAATCCACAGGCAACAGAACAACTTGTCAGATGGAAGATCTCCTCCACACCGTCACTCGGAGCTTTTCAAGTAAAGAAACTCACTCGACAAAAAACTAAGAATGGATCAAGGCGACTGAAAAGGAAGTCGCTGTCGTCACTCAGGTTCATTGATCCAAAACAAGATATGCTCATGGCATGAAAAATGAGTCGGAGAAGTTCTCAACTCCTTCCCCACTCAAACCTCGATCCATTCGGGGGCTAATGATGAAGCTATGTACCTAGGGTAGGGTCATGGACCTGTCCTAACTGCCCTACCCAAGGACATCTCTAGAAGAAATCACCTTTCAATCGACTTGGAGGTGTTCCACTCGACAGACTCGAAGACACTCGACCAAGAAGCAATCACTCGACCAAGATCCAACCACTCGACGGCCAGGAGACCTAAAGTCACTCCGCACACTAACGGTCGGTCATTAAGTAGCTTTTATGGTCATCATAGCACCTTATTAGGGGCGTTACCAGCAACGCCCGACCTTAATGTACTTAAAACCCTGCATAACTGAGGGCCGGAGGGGTCTGGCGAACTCTATATAAGCCACCCCCTCCTCAGTGTAAAGGGTTCGCACCCCTGTGATTCATACACACATAATCTAGTCGACCGCCTCCGGGCTCCGAGATGTAGGGCTATTACTTCCTCCGAGAAGGGCCTGAACTCGTAAACCTCGTGTGCTTACAACTACTCCATAGCTAAGATCTTGCCTATCCATACCTACCCCCCTACATTACTGTCAGACTTAGAACCACGACAGTTCCCCCTACTGGATTGATACCATGGTTATCAACTGAGGGAAATACTTATGTCTACTTTGCTGCATCACCCTTTCCTCTTCAAGGGCAAAACCAATGCAAGCTCAAGAAGTAGCAGGAAGAATTTCTAGCGCCGTTCCCGGGGAGGATCTACATCAAGCCTACCAAGTAACCATCATAAACTCTCATTTCTTGCATTTACATTATTCGATTTTTGCCTCTCGTTTTCCTCTCCCCACTTCTAAAATGTTTTCAGAAAAACACAAAAATATTTGCCTTTTTTTGCCTTCTTTCCGTTCGCTTTTTTGTTTGCCATTTGTTTGCTTATGTGCTAGATTGCTTGCTACCATGTCAGAATTTGAGGAGGTTATCGTTGAATACACTAGTAATAATCTTGAGGAAAAGTTTGAATCTTGTGCTCTTAATAATGAATCTTTTGAAACTGAAACCCCCACTCATCTTAAGACCAATATCTATCATGTGGGCGATGGGAACATTATTGGAAAGAATATTATTCAGGAACTCTTTGATTGCACGAGAGTTATGCCTATAGGTAGGGAATCTATTCTTCAAAATAGAAGTTGCTATGTGGATCCTATTTCCATGCTTGTCATTAAATTATAAAGAGAATTTCTACATATCCATCTGGCCTTACAAAAGTTTTTTTAGGAACTCCCAATATAGATGATCCTATGGCTAAGAAAATTGCTACCATTATCCTTATGCGTGAATTTTATTATATAGTCCAAGAGGCTAGAGAAATTTTGAGTATCCCCCAATAGAATAATTTCTTTATGATAAGGAAACCTTATGTGGATTGGAATCTAAATATTATGTTGCTTTTAGTTACAATCTAAGAAAAAGAATCCCTTATGTGGAAGTTATCCAAGCTTTATACATTGATGCTTGTGATAGATTTGATTGCCTCACTAAAGGAATTGATGAAGGGTTTAATAAAGATTGGATTGAAGAGATGTCTAGAGAACCTATTAAAAGTGAGATACTTGTTTCATATGAAGATGTTTATGGTGATGTTCCTAAGTATGAAATTATGAATGTCAAAATTACTAATCGAAGTCATTTGCATGCATTAAGATCTTTCGCTAAAAAGGAAGAACACGAGTAACGAATTTTGCTAAGAAAGGTCTTGGAAGATTTGATTGGAAAGGAATTGAATGCCAAAGATGACAATACCTACATCTATGCAATATGCCTAGCTAGGGGCGTAAAACAACAATGCTTGTTGGGAGGCACCCCAATTTTATTTTGTGTTTTTTGTTTTTGCTTCTATTTTTATATAAATATGAAATTATACTTCTGTTATGATTGTGTTTTAGTGTTTTAATTAATGTTGTGCCAAGTAAGGCCTTTGAGATGATTTGGGTGTTAGTTGATTTGATTTGTTGAAAAACAAAAAACTTTTGCATCCAATAGAAGAATTGTTAAAATTTGCTGGAGCATGATAAAAATCTGAGTTTTTTTACACAAGATTGATATACAAATTTCTTACGTTGCTCAAAATTTTCAGAAATATTTCAAGTTACAGAAGTCCGATGAAATTGCAGATTACTACAAACTAGTCTGTTTTTGACAGATTCTGTTTTCATTGTGTTGTTTGCTTATTTTGATGAATCTATGGGTTGTATTGGGGGGGGGGGGTATGAACCATGGTGAATTTAGAACAGAATAGATATAATAGAAATATAAAATTGGAATGACTTTACGACAGTACCTAAAGGTGGTGATTTGCTTTATTATACTAACGGATCTCACGAGTTTTCTATTAAGTTTTGTGTTGTGAAGTTTTAAGTTTTGGGTGAAGTTTTGATGGACACACATCAATCGTGAATTTATTAGAATACTCTATGTGCTTGACTTATACTTTTTGAGCTAGGTAGTTGCTCTAGTGCTTCACTTATATCTTTTAGAGCACGGAGGCGGTTATATTTTGAAGAAATTGATGAGCTCTCATGCTTCACTTATATTATTTTGAGAGTTTTATAAATAGTATGGCAATTTGGTTAGGTTATAAAGTTAGTCCTAATATGATGGATATACCAAAAACTTTCATGAAGATCATTGAATATATGAGAAGTTTGATTCTTTGCACTGTCGGCGTTCTGGGCACGGGGGTCCCCAGACTTGCCTGCCTGCGGCCTGCGGCGTGGCTCGAAAGGGGCCCCAGCACGGCCCATCTTCATCAACACAGACCCAAGACCCTCGCTAGGGGCCAAGCCTCGCGGGGCGGACGACACGGAGCTTCCTCAGGCACGGCCTCATCAGGCTGGCTCGCGAGGAGGCGGAGAGATCAAGGCGGGGTACCTCATGAGGTGCCCGTGATGCAAGCCATGACGACCGAAGGCGCCAGGCGGGCGCCAGCCCGCGCAGTGTCCTCCTTTCCTCTTTGGTGCAAAGGGAGCAAGCGCAGGCGAGAGCATCAAGCAAAGGCACCCGTTTCGGTGCAACGAGACCAAGACCAGTCCAACGGTAGGGAGGAAGTCATTGTGGAGCCCACGCCAGCGTCACCACTAGAGTCTTTGGCAAGCGAGGACCAACTTTAGTCAGGATAAGTGTACCAGATGTTCCCCTTCAAAATGGCCAATTGTTGGCGCCCTTCCCGCTCAATATTTGGGAAGAGGCCCAGGGCCTTTGCCTATAAATAGGACTAGCCACCCCCAGGGTAGGGGGTGGGAGACCCGGGGGTTCGATCGATCGGTTGGAGATCGAAATCAGAGAGAGAGAGAGAGAGAGAGAGAGAGAGAGAGAGAGAGAGAGAAGGGTGACTGAACTCCTCCTAGCAGTTCATCCCCCCAGCCAAGAACAGACCCTCGCGAGGCTGTTCTTCCTTGTATTGCTCATCATCATCAGCCCAAGAGGCAATCCACCACACCACACACTGGAGTAGGGTATTACACCACAACGGTGGCCCGAACCAGTATAAACCCTGTGTCTCTTGTGTTGTTCTTTCCATAGCCTAGATCTTAGCGAGGCGGAGGGGCGCAGGTAGGCCTAGGACTTCTTGGCAGCTCTGCTCCGGCTCAAGAAGGCGCCATGGCTTCAAGGCGCGTGGCCCCTGGGCGGAACCCGCTCCGTCAGGTGCCAGCGCGGCAAGAGCAGAGCTGCCAAGAAGTCCCTCGCCCGCAAGAAGCTGCCCGGGCGCTCCCTGCTCCAGCACATCGCGACCACGCTCCTGCTCCCGCACGTCAAGACCCCGCGCTGCTCCCAGCTGCAGCGCGTGGGGACATGCAAGACCAAGCTCTCCATCACCCAAGGCCTCCCATGGCCACAGCAGGCTGCCGTGCCTTCACCACCGAGCTACGTAGCATCGCGTGGCCCGGCAAGTTCAAGCCAGACCCGCCTCCTCGTTACGACGGCATGGCCGACCCTGCGGAGTTCCTCCAGCTCTATGAGCTGGGCATCGAAGCTGCCAACGGAGACGAGAAGGTCATGGCGAACTGGTTTCCCATGGCGCTCAAGGACGGGGCCCACACCTGGCTCCTGAACCTGGCTCCAGGCACGATCTCCTCCTGGGACGAGATGCGCACCCGCTTCATCGCCAACTTCCAAGGTACTCGCGACCGGCCACCCACCATGAGCGACATGCGCCACATCAAGCAACAACCCGGAGAAACCCTGCAGAAGTACATCCAACGCTTCAACAACGCACACCTCAAGATTCCCAAGGTGACCGAGGAGGCCATCATCTCAGCCTTCTCCGACGGCGTGCGCGATGTCAAGATGAAGGAGGAGCTGACGATGCGTGAAGACCTGTGCACTTTCTTGGAGTTGTTCAACTTGGCAACCAAGTGCGCCAGGGCTGAGGAAGGGCGTCTCTCCCTCCTCGAGCTGCCTGCCGCAGACCCAGAAGAGAAGAAGCCCAAGGCCAAGGATGTGAAGCGCAAGGGGGCTGCCGTGCTCGCGGCAGAACCAGACACCAAGCGGGGCAGAGATCAGCCCAAACCTTCCAAGGGCAGTCGGTACTGTGTGTACCACGACCTCCACACCCACAACACCAACGAATGTCAAGAGCTCCGAGCCATGCGAGAAGGAAGGATCGGCCGTCGCCCCAACCGCGGTGACCGGGGCTACGGCCGAGGAGGAGGAAGGAACACAGGACGCTGGGAAGACCGCGGCCCGCGCCAAGGGTGGCGCGATCAACCTCGCAAGGATCGCTGGCAAGACCCACCTCGCGAGGGAGACTGGAGGGAACAACCTCGCGAGGATCGCCCGCAAGGCAACGCAGGCCTCCCTCCGCTGCCGCCACAACCAAGGAGAAACGAGGACCGCCATCAGGACGAGGGGGCTGGGGGCTTCCCGGAGCCGCGCGCGATCGCCTGCATCCTGGGCGGGGCTCAAGCCCCAGCCTCTCAACGCATCTTCAAGCAGTTCGCCCGCGAAGTGAATGCAGTCCTCCCCAAGCTCGAAGCCATGCACCCTCTCAGGTGGTCGGCGTGCGCCATCACGTTCAGCTCAGCAGATCAGCTCAAGTGTGCGGCTACAGTCGGAGTCCTCCCGATGCTTTGTTCCCCAATCATCAGCAAAGTGGTGGTCACCAGGACCCTCATCGACGGCGGGGCAGGGCTCAACGTCCTGTCCGTGGAGACATTCAACAATCTCCAAGTGCCCTACAGCCAGCTTCAGCCAACCAAGCCTTTCTCCGGAGTCACCGACAGCTCCACGGTCCCGATTGGGCAGCTCCGCCTCCCTGTCACCTTCGGGGCACGCGACAACTACCGCACCGAGCTCATCGACTTTGACGTCGCTCACATTCGCCAGCCGTACAACGCCATCCTTGGGTACCCAGCGCTGGCCAAGTTCATGGCCGTAACTCACCACGGCTACAACGTCCTCAAGATGCCAGGAAGTGGCGGAGTCATCACGGTGCCCTGTGAAGAGAAGGACGTGGTGTGTTTCCTGGAACGAGCCTTTCAGGCCGCATCACTGGAAGACCCGGATCACGGAAGCAGGAGGCTTCCCGAGACCGCCCCCAAGAAGAAGAAGACATCGTCCGGCCCGGCCCCTTAGGAGGCAGGCCCCTCTGGGCCCGCGCCTGCCCAGGGGGAACCTCCTTCCATCGCATAGGAAAGCGCGCCCGGCGCCCTCCTCAGGCAGGGCTCGGGGGCTCTCCCCTGGAGGGCCATCGACCTGGCTACGGTCACGAGGGAGGCACTTGGGCACCACGTGGAGGCGTGTTTCGAAGCATGTTTCCCTCAAGAAAGATTAAGGCAAGGAGAGCCAGACCCTCAGGAGTTCGTCAGCAAGGCCATTCAGGAGCTACAGGAGTCAAGAGTCATGAAAGGCGACCGCCGCCTACCAGGAGTGGCTCCCCATCCAGGCGAGGATGGTGGGCTGCGCGTCTGCATCGACATACCAGGGCTCAATCGAGTCGCCTCTCTGGAGCGCCTCAGGCCCTCGCGAGTGGGGCGCTGCGAAGGTCCACCCCACAACTACGTTCGCATGCCTTACGGCTTGCCGAACGTAGCTGCCACGTACCAGCGCCTTATGAGGGGCATCATGGAGGCTCAAGAGGCCAGGCGTTCCGCATCCCTGGCGAAGATGGAGATGGTCTGCAAGGAGCCACCAGCGCCTCCGGAGCCTCCCGAGGCCCCTGGGCCTGGGGGCTCATGAGGATCGGCTTCCGCAGCCCACCGAGTCTGCTACACCAACACCCCTTCATCCTCAACATCATCAGGTGACATCTTTCAAGTTTCACTTCCAGCTGGGAGCGCCCCCCAGGGCTGCATTATTCCCAGGCAGTGTGGGTCCGTCCCTGCGGCATGTATTCCTTTTATTTCATGTTGTTAGCTTACCTTGTTGGGGGCGCCCCTCGGGCTGCATGATCCCCAAGTCGCTTGGGCCAGACCCAGCGGCATGTATCCCATTTGCGTTTATTTCCGGTTATGCGTTCGACCCACCGTGCTTGATTATTTGATGCCAGTCCACGGCACCTCTTCTTCTCCATGCCGACCACTTGCACGTTAAAGGGGGGGTACCTGAGCATCGCGACTCAGTGCTCTTACTGGCTCTCCAGCCCTCACCCTCTGGCCTTGTCCACGGCATCACGACCTGGCATACCAGCGACGGCTGAGACCTGCTCGAGGGCCGGGACCCGAGGACGTAGAGTGCCGGCATCTAACCGAATTTGCAGGGACACATCACAAGATAAGGCCCAGTGCCAGGCGCAACCCGCCTAGAGGTAGGGCCCCGTGAGTCCCGCATTGGCTCACGGGTGCCCAGATACACCTCGCCAGGCCCTACCGTGCCAGCCACGTGTCAGGGCGGGGCTGTACACGCCCCGGGGGCTCCTCCCGGAGGGCCCCCCCTCCCACGTACCAGTGGAAGCACCATGCTCCGCGCTGGCTGACGACACTGCCGAGGAGCGGCTATGCCCGTACACATATGGAAGCGCTATACTCCGTGCTGGTGATAAACAACTGAGGGTGGCCCCCGGGCCGCATCAACCTCAGGGAGCCCAGAGCTCAGTGTCTAGCCTCATCATAACGCCTCCCCTCGGGAGTGCTGTGTGAGGGGGCTGGGCACGGGGGCTGCGCCTGGGTCACGCCCAGACGCACGCCGCCCAGCCAGGCCCCCCCGGGCTTGGTTCGTCGCGCGTCTCTCCCGGAGCGGAGCCAAGGTACGAAGGCTGTTTGAGCGTCAAGGGGGACTCCTGAGCATCGCGACTCCGGAGCCTAACTGGTCACATAGCCCCTCACTCCTTAGTTCTGAAAGGCTAACGGCGGTTGAGGTATGCGCGCGGCTGGGCTCTGCAGACGTAGAACGGTAGATCCACCCACTTCACACCTCCCTACTTGCTGTTCGCGCGCCAAGGGTGACTCCTGAGCATCGCGACTCAGGAGCCTCACTTGTCACGTAGCCCCTCACTCCTTTGCCCCGTCCTGGTTTCTGGCCGGGATTAACGCTGGGTGAGGTATGCGCGGGGCCGGGCTCTGCCGGTGTAGATCATAAGCAAGTAGGAAGGAAAAGCACAAATTTCAAGGAATTCAAAAGCAAATATTACAGTCCACACTGTTATCTCAATGCCAAACGCAAGTTTAAACGCCTCCCCGAGGCATGATACATGTGCAGGAATTAAAGGCAGGACAGGAGCCACAACGGAGTCACTTGTCGGCGGTGGAGCAGCGCGGAGTGGATTCGCCTCATGGAGCAGCGGGGTCGGCAGCGCCTTGCTTCGGCTTGGTGCTGAAGGCCCGGAACTTCCCCAGTAGAGCCTCCGCGCGACCCTTCATGGCCTCGGCAGCAGCAACGACACGCTCGCCGCTTACTGGCTCCAGCAGGCTGTCGAGGTCGATGCCGGGATCGCGAAGGTAGATGTGGGTGAGGACCCGCATCAGCGCTGCAGAAGATAGGACACGCGCCTCGGCCTCGGCCGTGGGGCCAAGGCCAAGGGCGACATCTTCAAGAGCGCGAACTAGGAAGGAAGCAGCTTGGCGGGGCTGTCCTCGGCGCCAGCCAGCGGGCTCTCCAGGCCGCTGTCGTAAAGCGTTCTCAGCGAGGAGCGAGCCTTTGCCTCCATCTCCGTGAAGGCCATGCGGTCCTCGGCAAGAACCTGGGCCTTGTCGTCTAGCTCGACCTTCCTCGCCCCCAACCACAGATTGGAGGACCGCAGCCAGATCTCCGTCGGCCAAGGCCGCGGGGCTCGGATGTGGCCTCCACATCGGAAGTGAGTACTGCCGAAGCGGAGCCAGCCGGTGCTCCAGGAATTCCCTCAGCAGCGACGCGCCGGTCAGCTTCGCCACCGCCATGTTGGCTGGCCTCAGATCCGCGTCCATCTTCTCCAACACCAGCTTCGCGCGGGGGTCCGCGAGCTCCGCTCGAGCCCAATCGCTGGAGCTCCTGGGTTGCTCCATGGGCAAGATCAGCCGAGGGTGGATGCGCCCAGCATCCGCCAAGACCCACTTGCTCCTGAAGCCCTCAATCCTTTTCCCGAGGTTCAAAATGGCAATGGCGCCACCATACGCGATGAAGCTCGCGCACGCGGAAGCAGGACCGCGAGAGGTCTGAAGGTAGAAGTAGTGGCGCAGCAAGGCTACTGAGGGCTGCACCCCTACGTGAGCCTCGCAGTAATAGGCGAAGATTGCCAGGAGAAGGACGGAGTTGGGGTGGAGATGCAGAGCCTGTAGCTTATAATTGCAGAGGACAGAGAAGAAGAACTCGGAGAAGGGAGGCACCAGGCCAGCAGCAATGGCGCTTACGAAGAACGGATAAAAGGTGCTCCCTTGACCATCAGGGGTGGCGGAGCCGGCCTTGAAAACCTTCGCCCCGTCGATGCCCCGTGCCGCCGCCATCCGGCGCAATCGGGCGAGGCTTGCCTCTGACACGTTCGGCGAGTCCAGGGTAGACGAGTACCAAGCTACGGCCGGGGACTGATGAGGTGCCATGGCTTCCTAGGTCACGCAGTCGGAGTAGATCTGGAAATTTTGGAGGAAGGAAGGAGAGGCGCAAGAAAGGGGATCTGAGCAGCAACCGAAGAAAGCAAAAAAGCAAAGCCTAGGCAGATGCCGCCCCTTTATCAACTCGCGCGGTTGCTAAGGCGCTCACGTCCAATCAACCGCCACGCGGCGCCCAAGGCCGCAGGCTGTTAGGGCCCGCGGCGCTTCGCTCTTTCCCTTCCGCCTCCCTGCACGGCCAAGTCCGGGCGCGCCTTGGGCCCGGGGGCTACTGTCAGCGTTCTGGGAACGGGGGTCCCCAGACTTGCCTGCCTGCGGCCTGCGGCGTGGCTCGAAAGGGGGCCCAGCACGGCCCATCTTCATCAACACAGACCCAAGACCCTCGCGAGGGGCTAAGCCTCGCGGGGCGGACGACACGGAGCTTCCTCAGGCACGGCCTCATTAGGCTGGCTCGCGAGGAGGCGGAGAGATCAAGGCGGGGTACGTCACGAGGTGCCCGTGACGCAAGCCATGACGACAGAAGGCACCAGGCGGGCGCCAGCCCGCGCAGTGTCCTCATTTCCTCTTTGGTGCAAAGGGAGCAAGCGCAGGCGAGAGCATCAAGCAAAGGCACCCGTTTCGGTGCAACGAGACCAAGACCAGTCCAACGGCAGGGAGGAAGTCATTGTGGAGCCCACGCCAGCGTCACCACCAGAGTCTTTGGCAGGCGAGGACCAACTTTAGTCAGGATAAGTGTACCAGATGTTCCCCTTCAAAATGGCCAATTGTTGGCGCCCTTCCCGCTCAATATTTGGGAAGAGGCCCAGGGCCTTTGCCTATAAATAGGACTAGCCACCCCAAGGGTAGGGGGTGGGAGACCTGGGGGTTCGATCGATCGGTTGGAGATCGAAATCAGAGAGAGAGAGAGAGAGAGAGAGAGAGAGAGAGAGAGAGAGAGAGAGAGAGAAGGGTGACTGAACTCCTCCTAGCAGTTCATCCCCCCAGCCAAGAACAGACCCTCGCGAGGCTGTTCTCCCTTGTATTGCTCATCATCATCAGCCCAAGAGGCAATCCACCACACCACACACTGGAGTAGGGTATTACACCACAACGGTGTCCCGAACCAGTATAAACCCTGTGTCTCTTGTGTTGTTCTTTCCATAGCCTAGATCTTAGCGAGGCGGAGGGGCGCAGGTAGGTCGGAGGCAAAATCTCCGCGCGCACCCCAGTGTTCGAACCTCAAGGGTCTGCCAGAACCCGAAATCCGACATGCACTACAAAAAAAAGACACATCCATGACATTTTGGGCCGAACGAATTTTTTTTCTGTCATACATATGACACTTCTATGACGATAATTGTGACAAAACCCGGTATCATCATAGATGTGGTGGGCTCCTACTTCTATGACAAAAAATCATGACAAAAAACGGGCTTTTCGTCCTGGGCGGGCCGAAGACGCAGCTGCATGACATTCTTTGGGCCGTCCATGATAGAAAAAACCATGGTAGAAGCGAGGGGAGGAAAATTTCGGGGAGTTCCCGGTTACGGTGGGAGGTCGGGGGCCGAGCCATGCGCGTTTCTCTCATACACGTATGCCTGTGTGTGCGAGGCGTTGGCTCTAACTGAACCCGAGCAAGGCATTGGGCTCTAACTGAACCCGAGCGATTGCACTGCAGGCTACGCGTTACTGAACCCGACCGATCGATCGATGGCTGTTAACTGAACCCGATCGAGCGATTCCTTCGCTACTGTTGCTAACTGAAGCCGATCGATGCTGCCTTTGGGATGAATAGTTCGCGGTGGCGTTGCCTCTGGATGAAGAAGACCCCGTGGTGTGGTGGAGGGCTGGATGAACAATAGACGGTGGATGGGTGGTTGAACAGGACCCCGTGGTGCGGAGGGCTGGATGAACAATAGACGGTGGAGGGGTGCCCATGGAGGGGTGGTTGAACAGTAGTCGGTGGAGTAGCGCGCGGTGGAGGCTGGATGAACAGGAGCCCGTGGAGGCTGGAGGAGGTCGAGGTGGAGATGAACAGTATCCCGTGGAGTCCCGTTTTGCGGTACGCCACACCCCTCCCGATGAACAGGACCCCCGTTTCGACCGTAGCGCTCCAACACAAGTCTGTTTCATCCGTTTTGCGGTACGCCACACCCCTCCCGATCAACAAGACCCCCGTTTCGACCGTAGGAGGTCCGTTTCCTCCGTTTTGCGGTACGCCAGACCCCTCCCGATCAACAGGACCCCGTTCCGAACGTAGGAGGTCCGTTTCCTCCATTGTGTGGTACGCCAAGCCTCGTTTCCATCGCCTGTTCCGTCCAAGCCCTCCCGATGAACACGGCCACGCATTCCGTTCTGACCCAGCCGGTTGGCTCCCACGTGTTCCGTTGCCTCCCGATGAACATGATGCATTCCGTTGCCTCCCCATGAACACGACGCATTCCGTTGCCTCCCCATGTACACGATGACGACGCTGTTTCTCTGTTCCGACCTAGTCATGTACACGAGTCCTGGCCGTACGTATGCGCGAGTAGGCGTTCGAGACCCTGCCCGTATGTACACATACGTGGCTGTATTTTCTTTCTTGCACCCTGGCCGCTGTACGTACGTGTACATGCTACGTGCGCGCCTCTACTACGACACGTACGCGCCTCTACTACGACACGTGCACGCCTCTACATCCACCAGTATATATGTACGTACACGTTCGCGACCAGAATGACAACGCTACGTACGCTTCGACCAGGTGGGTCCCGACTGGCAGGCACTTCCTTGCGTGCGAAGATGTAGCTGGTGGGTCCCAACAGTCATGGGGGAACGTTTTTTTTCACAAAATACGGTGGCCCGTCCGGTGGGTCCCCGTTGTCAGGTGGAGGAATAATTATTTTGCACGTAATAAGGAGGCACTTACTTGCTGCGGCCGTGGACCCAGCTGTCAGCCTCTCCACGTACAGTCCACATCTGATGGAAGCTGTTCCTTGACCACGTTGACCATGCCATGCCGAGAGCACCAGGGAGGTGGACAACGACGAGGCCTAGGAAGGGGACGACGCGGAGCCGGGGAAGACGTGGCAGTGGATGCCCACGCGTAGAGGAGTATGAGGGTTCATTGGTTCGCTGCGGTGTGAGGCTGCCGTCGCCACAGAATAACAGGGGGTGTGGGTGAGTAGAGGGATGGCCTGGCCAGTGGTGGGAGTAGTAGGGGGCGGTGAGGCCTCCGCTGCATCGCAGCCGGCCACAGGAGGCAGGAGCATGAGGCACGACCGGCGCTGGTTTGGGCGGCTGGAGCAAGAAGACCAGAGGTTGAAGAAGCACTACGGCCATTGGATGGACATCGTACGGTCACTAGAGCGAGAATCGTGCATATTGACTAAGTTGACAAAGCCCTTCGTCCCCGTCAACTTAGTAGGCCCACAAGTTAGCCTGCCACTATACTAGGTCCCAGGTAACAGGGGGAGTATTCATTTTTTTGTGCATACTAAGGAGGCACTTCCTTGCGTGCGAAGATATAACTGGTGGGTCCGAGCTGTCAGCGGTGGTAACATTTTTTTTACGAAATACAGAGGCCCTTTCGGTGGGTCCCTGATGTCAGGTAGAGGAATCATTATTTTGCGTGTAATAAGGAGGCATTTCCTTGCGTGCAGCCGTGGACCCAGCTGCCGGCCTCCACGTACAGTCCACTTCAGATGCATGTCAGTCATTGACCATGTTGACCAGGCCGCGCCAAGAGCACCAGGGCGGTGGACGACGGCGAGGCCTAGGAAGGGAACGACATGGAGGCAGGGAAGACTCCGCAATTGTTTCCCATGTGGAGGGGAGTACAACTGTACGAGGGTTTACTGGTTCATCTGCCGTCGCCGGAGAATAACAATAGGTGTGGGTGAGTAGAGGGATGGCTAGGCCAGCGATGGGAGTATGGTGGGGCGGAGAGGCCTGCGCGGCAGCTGAGCTGGTCGCGGGGAGGAGGGAGCAGGCAGTCCCGCCGACGCTTGTTTGAGAGGCTGGAGCAGGAAGAGTAGAGATTGAAGAAGCACGACGGCCGTTGGATGGCCATCCAACAGTCACTGCTTGTGCGTCAACCTTTTTTAGGAAAGCCTCAAATCTATGGAAAACAGCATACATCCCATATGCCATTATTTCTAATAATTTACAGCGCATTTGCTAATTATTAAGGTTTTTTTGGAGCCCATATTCTTTTTGTTAGCATTACAGCCCATATTGTGGCCACGGTTAAAAAATTATACGAAATTTTGCATATTTCGGTGCGGTCCGAATTGTTTTTAATCCCGAAATTTCGACTCACATTCAAACTAATTTTAAAAATAAATGTATATCAATATAAAATCCAACAAATTCTCCACGCATAAAAATTAATGTAATTTAAAATCTCGAAATGAAAAAAAAGATATTTGAAACTAATTATTGCCGGTTTGATGTGTTTTAAAAATGTACAACCCATTTCTCATTACTAATGGGTCATTTTCTCGGCTAGCCGAATGAAACCTCTCCTCGTCTTGAAAGATTTGCAGCCCAACGGGCCTGACAAAGCGACTTGGAAAATCACAAAAAAACTGGGCTGTGGCCGTGGACCCAGCTGTTAGCCTCTCCACGTACAATACTCTTCCGATGGAATGTCGTTGACCACGTTGACCACGCCGCGGCGAGAGCACCAAGGCGGTGGACGACGGCGAGGCCTAGGAAGGGGACGACGTGGAGCTGGGGAAGACGCGGCAGTGGATGCCCACGCAGAGAGGAGTACGAGGGTTCACTGGTTTAGCTGCGGTGTGAGGCTGCCGTCGCCGCAGGGCCTGGCTTGCAGTGGGAGTAGTAGGGGGCGATGAGGCCTCAACGGCAGCACAGCCGGCCGCTGGAGGCAGGAGCAGGCGGTCTCCCCGGCGCTGGTGGCGGCTGGTGCAAGAAGAGCTGCGATTGAAGAAGCAGTAGGACCGTTCGATTCAAATCCAACGATTACTGCTGCTAGAATTGTTTGTTGACTAAGTTGACAAGCCCTGTGTACGCGTCAACTTAGTAGGCCCACAGGTCAGCCTCCCAACCGGTGCGCCCCAGATGTCAGTGGGAGGAATCATTTTTTCATGTAATAAGGAGGCAATTGATTGCGTCCGGCCAGGCCAGCAGAGGGAGTAGGGTGGGCCAGGGAAGCCTGCGCGGCATCACGGCGGGCCACAAGAGGAGGGAGCAGGCAGTCCCGCCGGTGCTAGTTTAGGCAGCTAGAGCAGGAAGATCAGAGATTGAAGAAGCACGTCGGCCGTTGGATGGACATCCAACAGTCACTGTTGCTAGAATCGTGTGTTCACTGACAAAGCCTTGCGTAAACAAGTCAGCCTCGAAATCTGTGGCGTGTACAGCCCATTTGCTATTATTTTTATAATTTTTACTCATTTTCTAATTCATATGGAATTTATTGCAGCCCGTTTTCCATCTTTAGAATTCCTGGCCATTTTCTGGTTAGTACGAGGGTCAAAAAATTAACTAAATATGTGGGAAATTTTGAAAATTCGCAATTTTTTGCTGGGGAACGAAATATTCTTAATCCAAAAATTAATAGCCATACTAAAACAAATTTAAAAATAAATTAGTACTATGTCATGTTAAATCCAATGAAATACATATAAGATATCAGTGAAGAACAAAAACAAAAAAGAAACTTATATCCCATTTGCTATAATTTTTTTGGAATTTTTGACCGCTTTTGATATTACTTTTAACAGACATTGACCATACTCTTAAGCCAGGCCGGAATGCATCCCTCCTCGTCTTGAAAGATTTGCAGCCCAGTAATTCGGAGAAAACAAATAGGCCTAGCTTGGGTATTCTTCAAAATGAAATACTGGGCTACCTATTTTCCCAAAGAACTGGTGCATGAGCATTTAGCTTTATTTATTTATTTATTTATTTACTTATTTATGTTTAGGGGACCATGAGCATGTACCTGGGCCAGATTCATGTGAGAGACTCTCTTCCAGTTAATTATGGGCTTCTCTATTGGGCCTTCATCAGTGGGCTGCATGTTATCAACAAGTGGAAAATGTGTTCCGTACGAAAAATAGTATGCGCTACGTACAGTATGGGGCACTAAAGGATCGAACCATGCAACGAATTTCAAAACATTGTGTTTGTCGTTCTAACACCACATTTATTCAACCAACAGACGAAATATACTACTGATTGTACATTGAAAACAGCAGCAGCAGCAACCAGGGCTGGGGGTGCAACAGAAGCAGTAAGCAGGCCAGAAGAGTGAAGACGCAACTCTCTCTTCCAAACCAAACATCAGCCATCATTACAAAAGGGCTACCAAAAAAGAACAAGTGTATGCATTAAACTAAATAAAGATCCTACTACACCAAGTGTACGCATCTAACTAACTGGCTCAGTTAGACGTTACTATTTATTAAGCTGTGGAGATTGGCCGACGGCTTGAACCAGATGGGTGCCTGACGGGGGAAACTCCAGCCAGCAGGTCGAAGTTTGACACTTGCGACCCTCTCTCCTACTTTGGGTTGCAGAGCGTGGCGGCACATATCAGGATATGGTGCATGCAGAGACGCATGGTACGATGTGTACACACAGTTTTGCCTAATGAACGAAACCGTGCTGCCATCATGATCCTTGTCGTCGATTATCTCCTGGTTAATCGGATAATTCAGTCCGACAAACAAAGAGCGTGTACCAAGGCTACTTACCAGCCTCTAGTCAAAAATTCCTGAAGGCCCAGAGAAGCTGGGATCCTGCTCAAAGACCTTGCAGTGTCTGTGATTGTATTCCGCGAAACAACACATCCAGTATGTGCGAATGGTCATCAATCTTTCGCTGTCGTCTGATCAAGCCAGGAACCACCTGCAACTGCCATGCCGATTTTCTTTGAAAGGTTCTGGGATTAGGAAGGGTAGGGACACCAGGCGGCCTACAACATCATATCAAGTTGGAGTCAAATAAAAAAGGGCTCTTGATTTAGTCAATCTTAAGAACATCATGTTATGAGCATGAATATTTCTTCAGCAAATGTTGATAGTAATATAAGCAAGCCATCATGATATCATAGGAAAGTAACATACTTCTGTAACAGCCGTTTGTAGAGATGACTGGAGTAGGCCAGCAATACGTCCAGCCATAGAAGGAGTCGACAGCGTAAATGAAGCCCTTGTGTTCAATGGCATCAGAGAACCATGGAGGATGTATGATCCTGCGATGGACGTGCAAATTTATCCACTTACCGCAGTGACCTGTCAGATAGGCGAGACCGTGGCTGAAGAACGCAATTAGCCTGAAGTCTTTTTCGCAGATCTTGTGGGCACTTGGCAGATTACAACCTTGAGCAAATCAAACTTGGTATCATGTTGGCTACTGTAAGATTCCGAGTATTCTGGGCCGCGGTGCCAAAGCAGTGCAGTGTTAATCGAAGGAAGGGGGATCAATCACCAGGTGTAGACCTCCACGAGCATCCAGCTACCACGATCGTCGACGAGCACCATCCAAGACGTGTTCATGCCGACCCAGTACATACCGTTAATGTAGTTGAGGCTGACGGGGATCGGGTCGCAGTCAAGGGGGTTGATGCTGGCCACCCTACGATCGTTATGCTGTGTGACATGCTGTTTCTGAAGATCAGGCGGCATCAACAAGCAAGGAGCTGGCTTAAAAAGCTCCGACTTAAGGGCTTTGAGTAAACGGTACAGCCCCGACGAGCACGCGGCGAGCGGCATGGTACTAAGATTGTCCACACGCGAAACAATGAGCTTGATTACCTCTGCGGGGAGCGAATTCCAGCCACTCTTTCGGCGGACGCTGCTCGGTTCTGCCATTGTTAGTGCTTAGGTTTCGGACAAGGGGTGGAGGCACCTTAGCGGGGATGCAAGATTGGATGAGATTACATGCGGACAAAGGTGGAGAAGCGAATATGTGATGATGACTATAACACGCCGCTTGACTTACGAGACACATACCGGCAGCGTAGGGTCATGTCGATGCCAGACAACTTGCTTGAGTGATCACAGTACTGGTACTCCCTACAGTGCTATGCCCTAACTTGCTTGAGTAGAGTAGTAGAGTAGGACTCTGCTCTACTACTAGCACCGGAGGAGTAGTATATTCTAATCTAAAATAGTTACAAACTTCAATACCCGAGCATGGAACGACTATGAACCGTGCTCAAAGACCGTGTCTACGTGGTGTTTGGACATGGGCGACAACCTCAACGCTAACGGTGCTGCTCCCGTTGCACCGTATGTGTTTCTGTCCTTCCTGTTCGAAATCGCAGTAGAATTCATGTTCCTACTCTGTATCCTACTACTATGCAAGTCCACATGATTAGTGTCATCTCTGTTATAGCCGTCATGATTTATTTTTTGCTTATTCAGATTAAATCTCATAGTAACTTGCTCATATATTCAACTAGCGCAACGTCCCCTACAGCCACTCCCGTTTCATGGACGGCCTGGTCGATGCCTCCAAGGAGCCCTTCGTCCACTGCTATGAGTGCCCGATGCCGTTTTGTGGCTCGCCGGCGGACATGGTGCATCACCTCACGGATGCGTGCAGCGGTCACTGTTGGCCCTTGGCGGAGAACATCAAGTACGAGACGTGCTACCCGTTCACCATGCCGGAGTCGCTGGAGGATCACCGCCGCCTGCTAGTCTCGGAGGAGGACGGCTGCGTCTTCCTCTTGATCGTGGGCGCCGGCGAGGCCCGCGCATGCCGCCGCCCCGTCTTTGTAATGTGCGTCAGGGGCGACGCCGCTGACGCTGACACTGACACGAGGCCGATGTACGGGTGCTCGTGGTGCGGCAGTAAAGCTGTCATATCACAAAACCCAACCACTCCCAGTAATAAGTGGCCTGGTAAAATAAACGGAAAAGCAACCATCACATCCCTCCGTCTGTTTTGCATTTCATCTCTCTGCATTTACTTTCTCCAGTTCATCTCGCACACTCGATCCCTAGCTACTACTCCTAGGGCCAGTTCTTTTGGCAGCTTCCCCAGCTTTTCCCACAAGACTAGTCACAGTGCAGAGTACTACTCATTTATTTGGGCTTCTAAACTACTACTCCGTCCTGGTTTATTCCTCACCATTGTAATTTGTGCTAAATTTTTACCAAAGATTTAACTGGTTTATTCCTCGCCATTGTAATCCCTCCGTCTAGGTGTGTAAGTCATCTTACGAAAACCAAATAATCCCAAAACACTTAGGCGCGGTGCATTAACTTCTACCTCGTTTCTTGTTTCTTGACATATCAACCAATAAGAGATAAAGGGTGTGCATGCTTTTAATGACCTGAGATATCAAACATGACATGCAGTGGTTAGTTCATTGCATGTAATACTATTAATTAGCAAATAAACATTAGTGTTTCTCGTTTTCTCCTCCTCCTCGGTCACGACGCACAACCTAAGATGACTTACTCACCTAGACGGATGGAGTAGTGCATGTGACATGCACTAACATTTCATTAGTTAAATTTATGATCAAAATTTAACACAGATTACAATAGGGACCAATAAACCAGGACGAAGGTAGTAGTTATGGGATTACTAATCTAGAAGCCTAAAATAACTGGCCCCTGGTACTCCTACTAGTAGTAGTACTCAAGTTGGAATTCCAATTGCACGACACAACTTGTTAGGCAAAAAATTCGATACACGGTGTAGGAAGCGGTTTGGGAATTTGCATGCCTTTCCAACCAGTGAGATACTCCATACAAAGTACGACAGAGAAATAACCACAGAGAAGGAAGCTAAAAGTAAACAATCAAACGAGCATTTTTGCATTTGTTTTGCATTGAATCATTTCACAAGCTTGAGTAGTGTTGTTTTTCTACTTTTACAAAAACCGCATCGTAATGTTAAAACGTGCATTTGCACGTACTCCCTTCGTCCGGGTTTATTAGGCCTAAAGACAACTTCTCTTAGACCAAGACACATAGTAATTTGCTCACATTAATTCTTCCATTCCACTCCCAATGCACTCTCTCACATGCATGCAGCCAATGAAAAAGCACACATGAAGTGTATTAACTTTTCAGCCATGGCACCAACAACAATAGCTTCCAATACAACCAATGAAATGGTTGCATGCATGCACCTTTCCAACGCGGGGCCTTATAAAAGGGGACATGCTTGTGATGCTGAGAGGCCGTAGTACTCCCTCTGTCTAGGTGTATAAGTCTTCCCTCCTTCTAGGTCACGGTGCACAACCAAAGATGACTTATTGACCTGGACGGAGGGAGTAGCACAGTCTGCAAGCATATACCGAGAGAGACGTGTAGTGCGACAGTATATAGTAAAGTTTGTGCTATATGCACGTACTTGCAAAATACGTATGAATACACAAGGTTTCCAAACTTTCCCTTTTACATACTTAATTAAGGACGCTAAAAATTCCTGAACATTCGGGATTTATCATTGGCGTCCCAAAACTAATGAGATCGCCTTATGAAACAAAAATTATACTCCTCCTAAAAGCCACTGCGCTCGCAGGAGCGCTTGCGGCGCGCCACGAGTGCCCTGGTGCGCGACCGTTTCCCAGCGCGCCGACACAACGCCTCTTCCTCAGCCTCGCAACTCGCGAGGTGCTGATTGGCGGCGGCGAGCGCGATCTCAACGGTGTGGTGATCTGGCGCCAACAGGTACTCCTCCTTGCTGGAAGCGTGCACCCGGTCCATGTACCACCAAGCGTAGATGAGGCGCTTGGGCCCGACTGCACTCAGGGCATCGGCACGGGCGTCCTCCGCCACCCTCACGGCACTCGCACGAGCCTTCTGCCAAAGAGCCAATTGCCTGACTCTGTCGGACGCGACATAGGCCTCCCAGGCAACTTGTTCCACGGTGCGCTTCTCTTCCTCGGCCTTCTTCTCCGCCTCTATTTTGGTGCGCTCTGCTAGAGGCAAAGCATCCCACAAGGCGACATCCATTTCTTTCCAAAGCTCCTCAAGGCTGGGGGCTCGACGGGCGGCGCGGTGTTCTCCTCGTAGCGGGGAGCCGATGCGTCCTCCGGCGCGCGTGCTGGTGAGATTGGGAACGCCGACGCGTCCACCTCGACGCGTCATGGCGAGGAGCAGAACGCCGATGCGTCCTCCTCGACTAGTGGCGGCGAGGAACGGAACGGCAACGCGTCACGTCACGGCGAGGAGCAGAACGCCGAGGTGTCCTCCTTGACTAGTGGCGGCGAGGAACGGAATGGCGACGCGTGATCGTCCGCGCAGTGCAGCGAGGGCTCCTAGAGCTTGGGAGGGGCGATGCCATGGTGGTCGACGTGAGAGGGAGGGGGAGGAGATAGCGATGAACGTGAACGTGAGGGGGAGGAGATAGCGATGTCAGGGGAGGCGCAGTATTTATAGCGAGCAATGGCACACCTACGTAAGATATGGACTGAGCTGCACTAACTTAACTGCAGGTCCAGTTGCGTCACTGACATGTGGGCCAGACCCCTATTGGGCCCATATGTCAGTGACCCAATGCACCTACAGTTAAGTAACAGCTACGTGGGCATATTTGTTGGAGTAAATTACGGGGGAGCGAAGGGGTGGAAATATTGCTGGTCACAACGGATTGGACGAGCGTGGGGGAGGAGAGTCATGCATGCAGATTTTTTCACACGGGCTTCCTGCAGGTATGGGGAACGGTGCATAATAAGTCATCTTGCATGCCGGGCTAGGTATAGTCTCAAGTCATTAAAAACATACACGCCCCACACATGTTCATATTTCAAGGTGCACTAAATTATTGCATGCGATGATTAAGGCTGGCCATAATGGTGGTATCTTAGCTGGTATCATGCACACGGGAATAGCAAACATGCTGATGTGGCAAAGAATTAAAGAAGAGAGGGGGGTTAGATCTAAACCATAGTATTTGCCCTAGAACTACCAAGTTCAACATCTCGCAACATAAACCCATAAAACCTCCATCGCAAAAAAACCATACAACCATACACCAAGGAGGTACGTAGTACTATGAAATCCAATTTCGCTCCATACCAATCGTTCTAAAAACTACTTACTACTTATAACGCGCCATTGAAAATCAGAACTCTTAACCCCGCTAAAAAACGATATTTCAAATGTGGCTACTCGATCTGTGGCAACTGGCGAGCCACCGCGCTCCAAGTCGTTCACCTGTGGTCCCGACCATCAACTCCTACGGATCAAATTATCACGCGAGCTGAATATTCCTATAAAGGTGCTCCACCACGTACCCGGTACCCGCGAATGCAGCAATCGTGCACCTAGGGTTTTAGGGTTTATTTATTAACGTCACCTTTACGTAACACTCATGTGTGCGAGATAGCGAGAGGCCGACTGCGTGCGTGCGCCTCTTCTCTTCGTATATGTAATCCACCGTTTGTCTGGTGTCCAAAAAATTATAATAACTACTAGCAATGTGCCAATGCGTTGTCACACGATCAAAGTAGATTAATACATATTCACCGATTTGATAGAAAAAAGTATAGTTTTGAAATACGTATATCACTAAAAATATGTTATGTTTCACTCAAAATATATTCCTTTGGCGGTTTTGATGAGATAAGGGAGGAATGTTGTTGGTTTCAAGATTCGAGAAGTGGTATATGTCTAATTTCTACTCTTACTAGCAAGATGCCAATGCATTGCACGGAACATCAAGATCTTGTGGGAGAAAAGGATGAACGAGGGAAGGCCTTATCTGCAAATGTGGTGAAGAGTGCGGGTAAATTGCCATACTTTCCCTCCTATCCGTCAGATATAAATCGGACGACCTACATTGCAGGATGGTAGGCCCACCATCATCACCAACTCTATTTTTTATCCCTACTCTTATAAAAAGCATTGTCGGTTGAGGGAGTCCTAGATTAGGGGGTGTTCGGATAGCCGGACTATACTTTCAGCCGGAGTCCTGGACTATGAAGATACAAGATTGAAGACTTCGTCCTGTGTCCGGAAGGGACTTTCCTTGGCGTGGAAGGCAAGCTTGGCGATACGGATATGCAGATCTCCTACCATTGTAACCGACTTTGTGTAACCCTAACCCTCTTCGGTGTCTATATAAACCGGAGGGTTTTAGTCCGTAGGACAAGATACACAACAACAATCATACCATAGGCTAGCTTCTAGGGTTTAGCCTCTCCGATCTCGTGGTAGATCTACTCTTGTAATACCCATATCATCAATATTAATCAAGCAGGACGTAGGGTTTTACCTCCATTGAGAGGGCCCGAACCTGGGTAAAACTTTGTGTCCCTTGCCTCCTATTACCATCCGCCTAGACGCACAGTTCGGGACCCCCTACCCGAGATCTGCCGGTTTTGACACCGACATTGGTGCTTTCATTGAGAGTTCCTCTGTGTCGTCGCCGTCAGGCTTGATGGCTCCTACGATCATCAATGGCGATGCAGTCCAGGGTGAGACCTTCCTCCCCGGACAGATCTTCGTCTTCGGCGGCTTCGCACTGCGGGCCGATTCACTTGGCCATCTGGAGCAGATCGAAAGCTATGCCCCTGGCCGTCAGGTCAGATTTGGAAGTTTAAACTACACGGCAGACATCCGCGGGGACTTGATGTTCGACGGATTCGAGCCACTGCCGAGTGCGCTGCACTGTCACGACAAGCATGATCTAGCTCTGCCGCCGGACAGTGCCCTGGAAGCCGCACCCGCATCGGCTTCGACCCTTAATTCAGAGCCAACTGCGCCGATCAAGGATGGGTGGTTGGGCGCCGCCTCGGGGGCTGTGATCCCAACGGCGATCGAGCCGAACACCAGCCATGCACTCTGCGAGACTCATGACTCCAAGGAGCCGGACTCCTCTCCGGACTCCGAACCCTCCGCGCCCCTGCCGATCGAATCCGATTGGGCGCTGATTATGGAGTTTACTGCCGCGGACATCTTTCAGCACTCGCCTTTCGGCGATATTCTGAAGACACTGAAGTCTCTCTCTTTATCAGGAGTGCCCTGGCCGGACTACGGTCAGCAAGGTTGGGGTTCGGACGATGAAGAAATTCAAAGCCCACCCACCACCCACTTTGTAGCCACTGTCGACGACTTAACCGACATGCTCGACTTCGACTCCGAAGACATCGACGGTATGGACGCCGATGAAGGAGACGATGAAGAACCAGCGCCTATCAGGCCCTGGAAAGCCACCTCGTCATATGACATGTACATGGTGGACACCCCAAAAGAAGGAGATGGCGATGGAACAGCGAAGGATGACCCCTCCAAGAAACAGCCTAAGCGTCGGCGTCGGCGGCGCCGCACAAAATCCCACCCAAACAAATACGGTGATTCCAGCACGGGAGTTAATAATACTCCTGAAAGTGCCGAAGAAAACCCCTTCCAGCAAGATTTAGCACAGGAGGATGGAGAAACCAGCCCTCATGAGAGAGCGGCAGATAGAGAGGTCGAGGACGATAATTATATGCCTCCCTCCGAAGACGAGGCAAGCCTCGACGACGACGGATTCGTCATGCGAGAGGATCCTGTCGAGCAAGAGCGTTTTCAACGCAGGCTAATGGCCACGGCAAGAAGCCTCAAGAAAAAACAGCAACAACTTAGAGCTGATCAGGATTTGCTAGTCGACAGATGGACTGAAGTCCTTGCGGTCGAAGAGCATAAACTCGAACGCCCCTCCAAGAGCTACCCAAAGCGCAGGTTGCTACCCCGATTAGAGGAGGAAGCACTTGATGCGGCCGACCGGCCACCTCGTGGCCGCGACAGAGAGGCCTCTCGGCCCTCCACTCAAGCCGCACCCCGTACCAAGGCATGGGAATATGCGCCGGACTTACGAGATATGTTGGAGGACAAGGCAAGGCAAACAAGATCGATCTACGGATCACATGGGCGCCCCACGGCTCGAGAAAAATTCGGCAGGGCCAAACACAGTAGACAAAGCTCATTGGAGCTACATCGCGATATAGCCCAGTATAGAGGCGCCGCACACCCACTATGCTTCATAGATGAAATAATGGATCATCAAATCCCCGAGGGTTTCAAACCCATAAACATCGAATCATATGATGGCACAACAGATCCTGCGATATGGATCGAGGATTATCTCCTTCATATCCAGATGGCCCGCGGCGATGATTTCCACGCCATCAAATACCTCCCACTCAAGCTTAAAGGACCAGCTCGGCATTGGCCTAACAGCTTGCCAACAGGATCAATCAGTTGTTGGGAGGACCTAGAAGCCGCATTCCTCGACAATTTCCAGGGCACTTATGTGCGACCCCCAGACGCCGATGACCTAAGTCACATAATTCAGCAGCCAGAGGAATCGGCCAGGCAATTCTGGACACGGTTCCTAACAAAGAAAAATCAAATAGTCGACTGTC
Source organism: Triticum aestivum (assembly GCF_018294505.1). Lineage (NCBI taxonomy): Eukaryota > Viridiplantae > Streptophyta > Magnoliopsida > Poales > Poaceae > Triticum > Triticum aestivum. Next base: position 130,256,072 of record NC_057794.1, read on the forward strand.
CGGACGCTGAGGCCCTAGCAGCCTTCAAGCACAATATCCGTGACGAGTGGCTTGCCCGGCACCTTGGATAGGAAAAGCCGAAGTCTATGGCAGCACTCACGATACTCATGACCCACTTTTGGGCGGGAGAAGACAGCTGGCTTGCTTGTAGCAACAATATGACCAAGAACCCTAGTAATTCGGATACCAGGGACAGTAGTGGCAGGTCGCGTCGCAACAAGCAGAAGCGCCGCATTAACGACAACAATGCTGAGGATACGGCAGTCAATGCCGGATTCAGAGGCTCTAAATCCGGTCAGCGGAAAAAGCCATTCAAAAGGAATCCTAGGGGCCCGTCCAGTTTGGACCGAATACTCGACCGCTTGTGCCAGATACATGGCACCCCCGAAAAGCCGGCCAATCACACCAACAGGGATTGTTGGGTGTTCAAGGAGGCAGGCAATTTAAACGCCAAAAATGAAGACAAAGGGGATGCATAGCGATGACGACGAGGAGCCCCGGCCGCCGAACAACAGTGGACAGAAGGGTTTCCCCCCACAAGTGCGGACGGTGAACATGATATACGCAACCCACGTCCCCAAAAGGGAGCGGAAGCGCGTGTTAAGGGACGCATACGCGGTAGAGCCAGTCACCCCAAAGTTCAACCCATGGTCCTCCTGCCCGATCACCTTTGATCGAAGGGACCATCCCACTAGCATCCGTCATGGCGGATTCGCCGCATTGGTTCTCGACCCAATTATTGGCGGATTTCATCTCACTAGAGTCCTTATGGACGGCGGCAGCAGCCTGAACCTGCTTTACGAGGATACAATGCGAAAAATGGGCATAGAACCCTCGAGGATTAAGCCCACCAAAACAACCTTTAAAGGCGTAATACCAGGTGTAGAGGCCAACTGTACAGGCTCAGTCACACTTGAAGTGGTCTTCAGATCTCCGGATAATTTCCGAAGCGAGGAGTTAATCTTCGAAATAGTCCCATTCCACAGTGGCTATCACGCACTGCTCGGGCGAACCGCATTCGCCAAGTTCAATGCGGTACCGCACTACGCATACCTTAAGCTCAAAATGCCAGGCCCTCGAGGAGTAATTACGGCAATGGAAACACCGAACGCTCCCTCCGAACGGAGGAGCACACGGCGGCCCTTGCAGCAGAAGTACAAAGCAGCCTCTCCAGGTAGTTATCCAGTCCGGCCATTAAACGACCGGACACCGTCAAGCGTGCCCAGAGTAACCTACAACAAGACCGCCTGGCACGATCCGAGCAGGTGTAGCAATGCGGCCCCAACCCCAACCCTCGCAAAAATGCGATACCGGTACTTCGCGTACATCACTACGCTCGAGAAATACCATGGGTACAGGGGGAGGGGCACCATCACGGCATGCCCGAAACATGGCTTAAACCGCACCAGGGGCTACCAATTTTTTAATTTTCTCTTACTTTTAGGACTCCACTCTTCAGAAGGCCTGTTCGGCAGCTCAATTGCCGCACAAACGATGCAAGAACCAGGGAAGCAGACAAGCCACGCCGCGTTACGGAACTCCCAGGTGGTCTCTATCACGAGCAGTATACCCGTTTCGCATACTATTCCACAGCTTGCCCCTGGAACGGACATGTTACATAGTCCAACCTTTTGCTTATCACATTATTTGTATCATTCTGCTTTGATCGCAGCCCTCTTTAATAAACAATGCATATCTTTTGTCTATTTTTGCATTACTCTTTTTTAATATATGTTCCTTAAACGACATGTTGCATCCGTACACTTTGGTATGACCAAAATACGCCAGGGGCTTTTGTACCCCTCAATATGGTGTGAAAAGTCCGAACACTTTAACAAGTGCGGCACCCCGAACTTATAGCATTATATGCATCGGCTCCGAATCATGTCTTGGGTCAATAGTTGGGTTTGCCCGGCTCCTATGTTTTGGTGCCTTACGCTCCGCTATATAGGCTAAGGTAGAGCTACGAGAACCACTGCGATTGTGCCCCAGTTGAGCTGGGTCGAGCACCTCAGTGGGGAAAGCTAAAACTGACTGTCATGATGAAGCGAGAGCTGGTCGCTGTTCGAGAGGTTTTTCGAGTCCATAAAGACTTATGCCGTTTAGAGCGAGGAGTCGGCTCTGTCCGGCCAAGGCGTGGATAGCGCCCCGAACTCGGTCTTCCGAATACCAGGGGCTTCGCCGAAATTTAAAATTATAGAATTCTATGGCTAAGTGAGAGTGTTCACGCATTATAGTCCGATTGCCTTGTTCGTTGGGCTGAGCGCCTCCCTCGAAGGACCCAAACATGGGAAAAAGAGCGCTCAGGTTTATCACCGAACACCCCAGCACTAGTGGCACGGGGGCAGAAGCCGACGACTCACCATCTCTCAGAATTGATAAACAGCCGCACAGAAGGTAATATTTTAAATTCCAATAGCATTGCTTAGCGCATATGAACAAGTTTTCAGCGCACAAGACAAAATGAGAAAGTTTCACTCAAAAATTACATCCCTAGAACATTCATCTGCCACAAGGCAGGCACCCTTCAGAACATCCTTATAATAATTCTCGGGCTTGCGATGCTCTTTCCCCGGCGGTGGCCCGTCCTTCACAAGCTTCTCAGCATCCAGCTTGCCCCAGTGCACCTTAGCACGGGCAAGGGCCCTACGGGCACCTTCAATGCAGACGGAGCGCTTGATGACTTCGAGCCTTGGACAGGCCTCCACCAGCCGCCACACCAGCCCGAAATAGCTCCCAGGCAGAGCCCCTCCAGGCCACAGCCAAACTATGAGGCCCTTCATGGCCTGTTCGGTCGCCTTGTGAAGCTCGACTAGTTGCTTCAGCTGGTCGCTCAGGGGCACGGGGTGTCCGACCTCAGCATACTGAGACCAGAACACCTTCTCTGTCGAGTTGCCCTCCTCGGCTTCATAGAATGCGGCGGCATCGGACACACTCCAGGGAAGATCTGCGAACGCTCCCGGAGAGCTCCGGATTCGGGTAAGTAACAAGTAACTCATGTTTATGTGTTTGCTTTGCATAAAGAATGCCTTACCCGCCGCTATCTTCTTCACCTCATCCAACTCCTGGAGGGTCTTCTGGGATTCGGCCTTGGCAGACTTGGCATTTTCAATAGCCACCGCGAGCTCGGACGCTCGCGTCCTTGAGTCAAGCTCCAAACTCTCATGTTTTTCCATGAGAGCCTGGAGCTCTTGCCGTACCTTGCCAACCTCGGCCTCATACTTCTCCCACTCGGTGCGCTCCATGGCCGCCCTCTTCTCGGCCTCGACCAGCGCTTGCTTAAGGGTCGCCACCTCAGACATGGCCCCTACAATAGCCACGATAATCCTGTCATTTTTTGCAATTGCACCTTTTTATATATATTTAAACAAGGCATTTCTTACCTTCATTGTCCTCGAGCTGCTTCTTGGCACGCCCGAGCTCTTGCTCGGACCGCTCGAGGTTCTGCTTTAGCGTGTCCACTTCCGTAGTCAGTGCGGCGGACGCAAGCAGAGAAGCCTGCATACGCATATTGACTCCTTTTTGTTAGACTCATGTGAATTTTATTTGATCCTCTATTCGGCTTTTCTTCCCCAATGCCAAATAGAGCATCAGGGGCTACTGTCTATGCGGTAATATTATTTACACATTCTTTACTTACCTCAAGGCCTGTTAAAAGGCCAGTACAAGCTTTAGTCAATCCGCTCTTGGCGGACTGAACCTTCTGGACCACCGCACTAATAATGGTGCGGTGATCCTCGTCGATGGAGGTGCCTTGGAGTGCCTCCAACAGATTGTCCGGTGCCTCCGGTTGGACGGGGGTCACCGGCACGGTGGGCTTGCTCTTCTGGGAAGGAGGTCCACCGCCGGACTTTGGAACCTTTGAAGGTTCTGGAGCGGTGTCCGGCCTAGAGCCGGACTTGGAGCCCTGGGGGGGGGGGTTCATCCCCTTTACTCCTGGAGTCCGGGAGGTCGCCTTGCGGCGCCTCCAGGACCACCTCCTCCCGGCTTGGAACCTGTTGGGACAACACTTCGGTGTCGTCCGTAGGGCGGGGGGAGGAAGCCGTCGGAAGCGAGTTCACATCCGACGAGTCCAGTGAGCCGCTCGACTAAGCGTTGAGCCGGTCTTTGGGTGGGCTGCATAAACATATTCGACATAAGGGAAAGCTATGCAATAAATAAATACTATGAATTACTCTGGTATCCGGATACTTACGATTTGGCCAGGGGCTTGGCCCTGGGCAGCCACTCCTCTCCGCCGTCGTCGGCGTCTGTGGAGTAGTCCGGAGGAAGGGTTTTCCCCTTCTTGGACCCTCCGGCCTCCCCAGAGAGGGCGGCCTTCCTTTTCTTCTCTCCTCCCGCTGGAGGGGGAGAGGTCTCTTCTTCTTCCTCCTCGTCTTCGTGGGAGGAATGCGCCTCGGAACCGTCCGATGATGGATCCGACACCTCCTGGCACCGGGCACTCTTTCGAGTCCCCGTGGCCTTTTTCGCGGCCTTCTTCTCCGGCACCACATAGGGTGCCGGAACCAGCAGCTTCGCCAAGCGAGCGTCCGCTGGGCCTTCGGGCAAAGGAGCCGGACAGTTGATCTGTCCAGACGTCACCTGCCAATCCTGTCAAAGGTAAGGGAGCTTAGATCCCGCATGGAGTCAAACTATGAAAAACTGATACCCTGTAAAAGGAAAAAAAAGCTTACCGCATGAGTGTAACGCTGCGTACTGAATCCGCGGTCCTCGGTAGTGGATGCGGGGGCCTCGGCGCCCTTGAAAAGCACCTTCCAGGCATCTTCGTACGTTATGTCGAAGAGCCTGCTCAGAATTTGGTGCCGCACCAGGTCGAACTCCCACAGGTTGAAGGCCCGTTGTTTACACGGGAGGATCAGGCGGATGAGCATAACCTGGACTACGTTGACAAGTTTGAGCTTCTTGTCCACCAGGGTTTGGATGCATGTTTGGAGTCCGGCCAGCTCTCCTTTTTTACCCCAAGACAGGCCCGTATCCTTCCAGGAGGTGAGCCGCGTAGGGGGTCTGGATCGAAACACGGGGGCTGCGACCCATTCGGGGTCGCGCGGCTTGGTGATGTAAAACCACCCCGATTGCCACCCCTTTAGGGTCTCCACAAAGGAGCCCTCGAGCCATAAGACATTGGCCATCTTGCCCACCATGGCGCCTCTGCACCCCGCCTGGTTGCCACGCACCACCTTCGGCTTGACATTGAAAGTCTTGAGCCATAGCCCAAAATGGAGGCGGATGCAGAGGAAAGCCTCACACACGACGATAAACGCCGAGATGTTGAGGACAAAGTTCGGGGCCAAATCGTGGAAATCCAGGCCATAGTAGAACATGAGCCCCCGGACAAATGGGTGAAGAGGGAAGCCCGGTCCGCGGAGGAAATGGGGGAGGAACACCACCCTCTCATGGGGCCTAGGGGTGGGGATGAGCTGCCCCTTTTTGGGAAGCCGGTACGCAATGTCATTAGACAAGTATCCGGCCTTCCTCAGTTTTTTGATGTGTCCCTCCGTGACAGAGGAGACCATCCACTTGCCTCCCACTCCGGACATGGCTGGAGAAGGTTGAGGTGGGGAGTGCGGACTTGGGCGCTGGAGCTCGAGTGCGCGAGAATGGATAAGCAAGGGAGGAAGAAGGCGTAGGTGAAAAGGTGGATCCTTACCCCCTTATATGGGTGGACGCAACTACGTGTCCCCACCAGCCCGGTAAAACTCGCTTATCTCCAAGCGCCGTAATCAATGGCGCGGTTGGGTTACCCATGCCCGTATTGATGAGAATCCCGGAATAAGGGGACACGATCTCTGCTTTAACAAGACGTGCCAAGGAAACCGCCTCGCATGACACGCTGAGGTGGGATAATGAAACGACTCGGATAAAGGCTTGGTCGTGGTGTGTCACACTACGGAATACGTCTGCAGATTAGATTTGTGTAAATATTATTCTCTCTATGGCAATATGTGGAAACTTATTTTGCAGAGCCGGACACTATCTTTGTGTTCAAAATCTTCTATGAAGTACTTGGAGGAGGAATCCGCCTTGCAATGCTGAAGACAATTTGCGCGCCGGACTTGCCGTCATTGAAGCCTGGTTCAGGGGCTACTGAGGGAGTCCTGGATTAGGGGGTGTTCGGATAGCCGGACTATACCTTCAACCGGACTCCTGGACTATGAAGATACAAGATTGAAGACTTCGTCCCGTGTCCGGAAGGGACTTTCCTTGGCGTGGAAGGCAAGCTTGGCGATACAGATATGCAGATCTCCTACCATTGTTACCGACTTTGTGTAACCCTGACCCTCTCCGGTGTCTATATAAACCGGAGGGTTTTAGTCGTAGGACAAGATACACAACAACAATCATATCATAGGCTAGCTTCTAGGGTTTACCCTCTCCGATCTCATGGTAGATCTACTCTTGTAATACCCATATCATCAATATTAATCAAGCAGGACGTAGGGTTTTACCTCCATCGAGAGGGCCCGAACCTGGGTAAAACTTCGTGTCCCTTGCCTCCTGTTACCATCCGGCCTAGACGCACAGTTCGGGACCCCCTACCCGAGATCCACCGGTTTTGACACCGACATCGTGATGATCGTGTGCTGCCATCGCATATAGGCCCCGATCTATTTGCGATAGGAAGAACTATGGCATTTGCAAAAGATACCCACACCCTCTCACTTTGCAATAAGGCCTTCCTATCCTTTTCCCCACAGAAACTACTCATGCAAGCATTGATGTTCCGTGCAATGCATGGCATCTTGCTAGTTGTTGCAAAAAGCCCATGTGTGTGGAAGAGAGGAGAGTGAGGAGGCGGAGTCTTGTGGACAAAGACACAAGAGTTGTGTGCGATGGTATCAGCTTAATGAGCGATAGTGTGGGCACGACGAGGGCGTGTCAAGAAGGAAGAAAATTACTAGATCAAGGACGGGAGAAGACATGTAGCGATGGTGGAAGCAGAGTGTGCGGGTGTATAAACCTATCTAGAGGCTAGCTAGTCGATAAATGTTTGTGAGAGAAATATGAGTCGGGGTGCGAAAGCGAGAGTTTTGTGTGTGTGAGAGAGAGACGGTAGTCGGGAAGGGGAGTGGAAGCAGGAGTTGAGTGTGTGTGTCTGTGAGAGAGAGAGAGAGGAGACAATAGTCGGGGTTGTCTGATCGGTAAACAAATGAATAATGTCAGTCTGGGATGGAGACGAAAAGGAGACCGCAACAAATGTTGTGTCTATAGTAGAGAGAGAGAGAGTAATTGTAGTGGTATGAGTCATATGTAGAGACATATAGGGTGTGTGAGAGAATCCCATAGAGAGAAAGACAAAGTGAAAGACGAGTGGAGACTGTGTGTGTGGCAGTGAAAAAGAAAGCTTAGGTACGGAGTGATACCAGAGAACAGTAGAGACGTGAGAGATAATGAAAACCGTGTAATGTATAACGATAGGGAGAGTGTGACACTTCTCAAGGGAGACGTCGAGAGACCATGTTTGCGAGGATAGGAGAAACATGAAGTGAGCGTGCGGGTGAGCTGGAGAAAAGAGAGTGATAGCTACCTGAAGGGGCATGCATGCGAGAGAGATGGGCGTGAAAGGAGTGAACAAAAAAGGATTCAAATATTTGAATTCGAGATGATGATACATGTAATCCATACTCGAACCAAAATTGATCTATCAAACATGCATACTCATATGAATTCACGCACATCTATGTTATTTAATATGTAGATATTACTGATCCATACATTTTAGTAGAACATAATTTGGTTAAATTTTTTCGAATTCAACGTTAAGATTTTGAGATCGTTGTATTTGTAAATCATATTATACATATAAAGGAGCAGAATTCTTTGTTGTGCTTTTGAAAGTATATATAAAAAATGATGTATATAGAATGTAATTCCAATTGAAAATGGATCACGCCCGAAAAAAATAGAATACAAACGGGATTCGAATTGAGTTGGCACGGTAAACGTGCACTCTGCAAAATTTGAACGAAGCGGGGAAAGTCGCAGTAACCGCCCAAAACCAAAATCTACGAGATGGAAATCACTACTGCATATCCCTGCCACCCAAAGCCTATCTGCTGGATTTCTATAGGTTTCGATAGGGGTAGATTTGTAATTTCACCCAAACGTGACGTAACCACCTCTCACCCGGATTCATACACGGTGGGCACCAAAACACAGTGTGTCCTCGGCCGAAATAGACTCCCTCCCCGATTCATATTCATACAAGGTGGGCACCAAAAACAAACTCTCGTCGGCAAATATTCGGTGTATGCGAGATTACCGTCCTATCCCCAACTGACTAATGTTGCTGTGATGTAGTAGAAATTTGAAATGGGGGCTAAGTTTGTAAATTTCCTCGCATTTGAGACAAGCGCGCCATGAATACATGGTTCCTCCTTCCTCTCTACCTCCCTTTTTCCCATTCGTACTCCGTGGGCGCCAAAACACCCTCTCCACCCTACCCTCCTCCGTCCGCCGCCGTCTGCCACCCCATCCACCGCCGTACTCCTACACCATGCCGGAGCTGATACCCCGACGTCGTCGTCCATTACAAGAGATCGACCTCTCTCATCCACGGCTTCGGACCGGGATCCTTGCATCTGGTCCCCTTGCTTCATCCCCGCCGTCGTCCACCTTGCCGGCGCTGCTCCTATGACCGCCTCATCCACCATGCCCCGCCGCCATCGTCTACCCTCCTAGATCTGCTTCCACGCTGCCGACAGCCATCGCTACCGCAGCACCGTCAAATTCTCAGCAGATGCGTACACGGCGCCGCACCAGAGGCGGTACACTTTCGTATCTGCTCAACTTATTTATCGCAGCAAGAAAATAGATCGCCACTTCTTTACTATGATTTCTTGTCTTGGTTGCGAAGTTGCCTTTGTCCGGTTTGCACCTTCAGATCCGCCATGGCACGCTCAACACTATACTCCCAATGCTTATGGTTTTTCCCCTTTTATATTCCACACTAGTTAAATCACAGTAGACTAAATTTCAAAATTGGGTCAGTCAATTTTTCAGAGCTCGCCGGAGTTCGCCGGTATGATCGAAGGGGCTCGACTGGTTGTGGGGCCTCGCCGAACAAAGAAAACTCGATGCGGGTGGGGGTTGGGGTGGGGTGGGGGTGGGGGTGCCGGAGGAACACATGCGGTGGGGGCCGGTGGTCCGGCCGGCGGCCCGTGCGATGTTCTGTACCGGAAGAATTAGAGACGAGGAAGAAGAAGGGTTAGGAGACGTAGGATCTTCATCCAACCGCCTGGAATGGTCGAGAGACAGCTGGGAGTTGCATTCTTAATGCGCTCTAGTTCATCATGTGTGGGCACTGCGCAACCAACATTTTATTATCCAAAATCTGCTTGCTCTTCTTTACCATGTTCCTCTTCCGTTCTTCTTTAATATGTACTCTCTCCGTTCCTAAATACAAGTCTTTGTATAGATTCCACCATGGAGTACATATGGAGCAAAATGAGTGAATCTACACTCTAAAATGTATCTGGATACATCTGTATGTGATCCATAGTGGAAATCTCTACCAGGACTTATATTTTGGAACGAAGGGAGTATGATAGTAGTACAGTATGTTCCTTGTACTAAAGATGAGCAGGGACATTTGCAGTGTAGAGGTCTATACGGTCGGTTGTGGTGGACAATTTGAGCTTCTTTGATTCGTAGGGTCTTGTAAACATAGGAATAGGATTTGTAGTGGCCTGCCCACTTGAATCCTATAAGAATAGCAAGGAAATGCGGGGAGCTGTGTCGCCTTTGAGAGTTACACTGATATTAATAGTACCGCACCTTCCCTTGAAGAGAGCTGGTATTCGAAGCCTTTCTAGCCGTACCGGCAATACTAGCACATATATTCCAGCAAGTTCCACTTTGCTGATTTTACTCTGATGCTTAAGGTTTTCCTGTTATATCTACACTATGATCTGTGTAGCTGCTTTGTGTCGCACTAGCAGCAGTCCACTATTGAAGCTAAACACTGCAATGCCTTACAAAATTGGCACCAAGGCATTGAGTGCCATTCTGGATGCAATGAAACTCATATGCTCCCCACCTGTTGATTCTTGTTCAGAATATGATCCTAATGACTATTCTAACCTCGAGGAGTCAAAGGCAGATGGCCTGTCCTGTTCACCCATCAAGGTGCCTGTTCTAATTTGGCAATGTTTTATTGATTGCGGGTATCTTGCATATGTTGTCTTGCATTTCTTCTACTTTGTTGCACCACCATCTGCTTAGTTTACTCATCATATATGTCGAGATGCCATGCCCATCCATTATCAATACATATTCCATCTGTCATCATACCATGTTGTTCCACTCAAATGTTGTTCTTGTGCATCAGACATCAAAAAGGAAGAGGGTGATTGCCGAACCTGAAGGAGCACCAGCAAAGTCCTTGAAAAACGTGGTGGTGCCGGAGAAATCAGACATCACCCCACTTATATTGGCTATACAACCAGTGACACAAAACGTAGGACCGACTCCAGCAGATTGTACCCATACTTCACTGGCCACACCACTAGCCCCACCACACAGGACCTGCACTCCAACAAAAGGTATACCGATTTCATTTGCCATAGCACCAGCTGTACCACAGAAAAATCCGACTCCAGCAAAAAGTACAGCAAGTTCACCGGCCTAAGACCTATCCCAACTACAGAGACGGCCAATTCCTGCAGATTGGAACCCCATTCCATTTATTCCCAGTTTAAAAGACAATGCTTTCAATGTTGTTAGGTGATAACCCACGAGTATAGGGGATCGCAACAGCTTTCGAGGGTAGAGTATTCAACCCAAATTTATTGATTCGACACAAGGGGAGCCAAAGAATATTCTCAAGTATTAGTAGCTGAGTTGTCAATTGAACCACACGTGGAAACTTAGTATCTGCAGCAAAGTGTTTAGTAGCAAAGTAATATGACAGTGGTGGTAGCAGCAACAAAAGTAAAGACAGCAAAAGTAATGTTTTTGGTATTTTGTAGTGATTGTAACAGTGACAGCGGGAAAGTAAATAAACGAGAACCAGTATATGGAAAACTCGTAGGCACCGGATCAATGATGGATAATTATGCCGGATGCGGTTCATCATGTAACAGTCATAACATAGGGTGATACAGAACTAGCTCCAATTCATCACTGTATTGTAGGCACGTATTCCGTATATAGTCATACGTGCTTATGGAAAAGAACTTGCATCACATCTTTTGTCCTACCCTCCCGTGGCAGCGGGGTCCTTTGGAAACTAAGGGATATTAAGGCCTCCTTTTAATAGAGAACCGGAACAAAGCATTAGCACATAGTGAATACATGAACTCCTCAAACAATGGTCATCACCGGGAGTGGTCCCGATTATTGTCACTTCAGGGTTGCCGGATCATAACACATAGTAGGTGACTATAGACTTGCAAGATAGGATCAAGAACTCACATATATTCATGAAAACATAATAGGTTCAGATCTGAAATCATGGCACTCGGGCCCTAGTGACAAGCATTAAGCATAGCAAAGTCATAGCAACATCATCTCAGAACATAATGGATACTAGGGATCAAACCCTAACAAAACTAACTCGATTACATGATAAATCTCATCCAACCCATAACCGTCCAGCAAGCCTACGATGGAATTACTCACGCACGGCGGTGAGCATCATGAAATTGGTGATGGAGGATGGTTGATGATGACGACGGCGACAAATCCCCCTCTCCGGAGCCCCGAACGGACTCCAGATCAGCCCTGCCGAGAAGTTTTAGGGCTTGGCGGCGGCTCCATATCATAAAACGCGATGATTTCTTCTCTCCGATTTTTTTCTCTCCGAAAGCAAATATATAGAGTTGGAGTTGGCATCAGAGGGCATCCAGGGGGCCCATGAGGTAGGGGGCGCGCCCTAGAGGGGGGCGCGCCCCCCACCCTCGTGGACAGAGTGTGGGCCCCCTGGTCTTCATCTTTGGCGAGGATTTTTTATTATTTTTTCTAAGATGTTCCATGGAGTTTCAGGTCATTCCGAGAATATTTGTTTTCTGCACATAAAACATCATGGCAATTCTGCTGAAAACAGCGTCAGTCCGGGTTAGTTCCATTCAAATCATACAAGTTAGAGTCCAAAACAAGGGCAAAAGGTTTTGGAAAAGTAGATACGACGGAGACGTATCAACTCCCCCAAGCTTAAACCCTTGCTTGTCCTCAAGCAATTCAGTTGACAAACTGAAAGGAAGAAAGAAAAACTTTTACAAACTCTGTTTGCTCTTGTTGTTGTAACTATGTCAAGCCAGCATTCAAGTTTTCAGCATATATCATAACTATCCACATTTGCAATAATTCTCAGGTAATCAACTAGCAAGCCATAATAATAAATCTCGGATGACAACACTTTCTCAAAACAATCATAATATGATATAACAAGATGGTATCTCGCTAGCCCTTTCTGAGACCGCAAAACATAAATGCAGAGCACCTTTAAAGATCAAGGACTGACTAGACATTGTAATTCATGGTAAAAGAGATCCAATCATACTCACACCCAATATAAATTAATAGTGATGAATGCAAATGACAGCTGTGCTCTCCAGCTAGTGCTTTTTAATAAGAGGGTGATGACTCAACATAAAAGTAAATGGATAGGCCCTTCACATAGGGAAGCAGGGATTTGTAGAGGTTCCAGAGCTCGGTTTTGAAATAGAGATAAATTGTATTTTGAGCGGTATACTTTCATTGTCAACGTAACAACTAAGAGATGATGATATCTTCCATGCTAAACAGATTATAGGCGGTTCCCAAACAGAATGGTAAAGTTTATACTCCCCCTCCACCAACAAGCATCAATCCATGACTTGCTGGAAACAACGAGTGTCTCCAACATACTTCAGGTCCTAGGGGGAGTTTTGTTTGCAATTAATTTTGATTTAGTTTGCATAAAGCATGGGACTGGGCATCCCGGTGACCAGCCATTTTCTCATGAGTGAGTAGCAGAGTCCACTCCTCTTGAGAATAACCCGCCTAACACGGAAGATAAGGACAGCCTTGGTTGATACATGAGCTATTCGAGCATACAAAACATAATGTTTATTTGAAGGTTTAGAGTTTGGCACATACAAATTTACTTGGAACGGCAGGTAGATACCGCATATAGGAAGGTATAGTGGACTCATCTGGAATAACTTTGGGGTTTAAGGGATTGGATGCATAAGCAGTATTCCCGCTTAGTACAAGTGAAGGCTAGCAAAAGACTGGGAAGCAACCAACTAGAGAGCGACAACATCCATGTACATGCATTAAAATTAATAAACATTGGATGCAAGCATGAGTAGGATATAATCCACCATGAACATAAATATCGTGAAGGCTATGCTGATTTTGTTTCAACTACATGCATGAACATGTGCCAAGTCAAGTCACTTAAATCATTCAAAGGAGGATACCACCCCATCATACCACATCATACCACATCATAACCATCTCAATAGCATGTTGGCACGCAAGGCAAACCATTATAACTCATATCTAATCAAGCATGGCACAAGCAACTATGATCTCTAATTGTCATTGCAAACATGTTTATTCATAATAAGCTGAATCAAGAACAAGGGGCTCATCATATTTACAAAAAAAAAGAGGTCGAGTTCATACCAGCTTTTCTCATCTCAGTCAGCCCATCATATATCATCATAATTGCCTTTCACTTGCACGACCGAACGATGTGAATAATAATAAGAGTGCACGTGCATTGGACTAAGATGGAATCTGCGAGCATTCAATAAACAGGAGAAGACAAGGCAATATGGGCTTTGGGTTAATTCAACAATAATGCATATAAGAGCCACTTCAAAAATTTAATTCTAGTCTTCTCCTACTGACCCCCGAAGAAAAGAAAAGAAATAAAACTATTTACACGGGAAAGCTCCCAGCAAGCAAAAGAAGAACGGGAAATATTTTTGGGTTTTATTTTTAATTATTACTACTACAACAGAAAAATAAACTGCTACTATTTTTTTGGTTTTTCTTAAGGTTTAACAAACACACAAGAAGAAAGCAGGAAAAAGAAAATAAACTAGCATGGATATTACAGTGAAAGAGTATGAGCACCGACATCTAGCAATGAGTGTGTGCGAACATAAATGTAATGTCGGTGAGAAATACGTACTCCCCCAAGCTTAGGCTTTTGGCCTAAGTTGGTCTATTGCCAGGGATAGCCTGGAGGATACCCGTAAGTGTAGCTGGGGTCGTACTGCGACGAAGAATAGTTGGGATCATACTGTGATGAAGAAGAAGACTCTGACTGCCACTGGCTGACAGTCATCTCTGGATCCCAAGAATAAACAGATTGTCGTGGAGGCTCATCTTGTGGTTCCTGTTCCGGGGCTGGTGCAGGATTCTTGTAAGCTTGAACGGCAGCCCACATAACGAGGTAGGGTCCTACAAAATTAAACAAAGAAGGAGCAGGCAACGTAATACTTTTAGGATAATGTTTATCAAAGTATAACCTATATTTGAGCTCTCCATTCCTGTCCTTAACAAGAAAATCATGGGCTATCATGCTCTTATAGTCTAGATAAGCATTAGGCAGCAATTTTTCTTATTTCTCATAATGCCTAATAGCTATGTTAAAGTGTGCAGCAAGGCGAGAAGCATAAATGCCTCCAAAGATGGGGCCTTTAGTACGATTCAGACTCAACCGCCTAGCAATAATTCCGCCCATACTGACAGTGTTGTCGTGGTATAAACCATGGAACAGAATAATAATATCAGGAACACTAAGGTTCCCACAGTTCCCACGACCAATCAAGCATCGACTAGCAAATAAATCAAAATAGTGTAACATAGGAAAATGTATGCTAGTGATTCTTGCATCAGAAACCTTCCTGGTTTCTCCCACAGAGATAAGGTTAATAAATGGTTCCAACTCTTTACGAGGTGGTTCCTCTAAGATACCATCAGGAGGTATGTTGCAGATTGCGCAAAATTCAGACAATGGCATTTTCTTCACAACGTCATATAAATGAAACTCTATTGAAGGAGGTGACTCTTTAGGGAAAAAGTAGAAGTTTTGCACAAAAATATTTGTGAGTAAGAGATACTGTGGACGTTGGTCGCGGACGAAGTCGGTGAGGCCAGCATTCTTAATCAATGAATAGAAATCCTCATAAATCCCGACCTCTCTCAAGAAATTATCAGAAGGCCATTCACACGGTCGGATCTCCGCGGTAAGAGGCAAATTATATTTGGGCCTCTGAGCTTCTTCATTTTGTTTATCCTTTGAGCTTCGGCTCGATGAACGCCTCAAAAGTCTCCTCATTATTTTTCTGAAATAATCTGAAATTTTTAGTAACTTCAAACAAAAGTGAACCAACTTCAATAAAACTGATAGCAACTGCTCCTACAAGTGCCTAGAGCCTATATCAAGCATTAGAACTACTTGGAACCATATAAATTTGGCATGCAAGCTCAAGAACATGGTCACCTATGCATCACAAATTTGCAAAGAATAAAGCACTAGAACAAAAACTAATTGGACCAATGGAGGAGTCTACCAAGGAACAATCTCCCCAAGCAGTTTTGCGAGAGGTGCTTTGAGCAAGGAGATCGAAAATCACAGCAAAAGTGGCTGGAACTCGTTCTTGAGTTGGTGTTTCGGTTTTGTGTGAGACAAAGGAGGAAGATGGGTGCTGGGATAAGTGGAGGAGGGCCACTGTGGGCCCACGAGGTAGGGGGCGCGCCCTAGAGGGGGGGGGGCGCCCACCACCCTCGTGGCCAGGTGGCAGCTCCTCTCGCGGTAATTTTTGCATAGTAAATCATCAAATATTCCTGAAAAAATCATATTAAATTGGCATGTCATTCTGAGGACTTTTATTTTCGGGATATTTTTATATTGCACGGATAAGCCAGGAAACAGACTGAAAATACTATTTTTATTTTATTTAATATAAATAACAGAAAGTAAAAGTGGGGTACAGAAGTTTGTGCTTCTAGTTTCATCCACCTCATGCTCATCAAAAAGAATCCACTAAAAAGGTTGATCAAGTCTGGTTAACAAACTCATTCCGATAATCATGAAACCGGAGAAATTTCGAATAACACTAAGTTACCTCAACGAGGATATGCACATCTCCAATAATAAGAATATCATATTTCTTCTTGACAGTAGGAAGAGGAAATTCAAAACCTCCAAATATAATCGATGGAATTTTTCCAATAGAGTTGATACTATGAACTTGAGGTTGTTTCCTCGGAAAGTGTACCGTATGCTCATTACCATTAACATGAAAGGTGACATTGCCTTTGTTGCAATCAATAACAGCCCCTGCAGTATTAAGAAAAGGTCTTCCAAGAATAATAGACATACTATCATCCTCAACAGGCACAACAGGCACAACCTCACAGAATAACAAAGTCCGTTAAAATAGTAATGTTTGCAACCACAACAGGCACATCCTCACAGATACCGACAGGTATAGCAGTTGATTTATCAGCCATTTGCAAAGATATTTCAGTAGGTGTCAACTTATTCAAGTCAAGTCTACAATATAAAGAGAGAGGCATAACACTAACACCGGCTCCAAGATCACATAATCAGTTTTAATATAATTTCTTTTAATGGAGCAAGGTATAGTAGGTACTCCGGGGTCTCCAAGTTTCTTTGGTATTCCACCCTTAAAATTATAATTAGCAAGCATGGTGGAAATTTCAGCTTCTGGTATCTTTCTTTTATTAGTAATGATATCCTTCATATATTTTTGTTTTGAGCACATCAGTTAATCGCATACGCAAAAAGATAGGCCTAATCATTTTAGCAAAGCGCTCAAAATCCTCATCATCCTTTTTCTTGGATGGTTTCAGAGGAAAAGACATGGGTTTCTGAACCCAAGGTTCCCTTTCTTTACCATGTTTCCTAGCAACAAAGTCTGTTTTATCATAACGTTGATTCTTTGATTGTGGGTTATCAAGATCAACAGCAGGTTCAATTTCTACATCATTATCATTACTAGGTTGAGCATCATCATGAACATCATCATTAATATTTTCATTAGGTTCATGTTCATTACCAGATTGTGTTTCAGCATCAGACATAGAGATATCATTTGGATTATCAGGCGGTTCAGCAATAGGTTCACTAGAAGTTTGCACAGTTCTATCATTTTTCTTCTTCTTTTTAGAAGAACTAGGAACATCAATATTATTTCTTTGAGAATCTTGCTCGATTCTCTTAGGGTGGCCTTCAGGATACAAAGGTTCCCGAGTCATTCTACCAGTTCTAGTGGCCACTCTAACAGCATAATCATTTTTCTTACTATTCATTTCATCAAGCACTTCTTTTTGAGCCTTAAGTACTTGTTCTACTTGAGTGGTAACCATAGAAGCATGTTTGCTAACAAGTTTAAGTTCACCTTTAATATTAGCCATATAATCACCCAAGCGTCTAATCATATAAACATTTTCTTTTAATTGTCTACCAAAATAAGCATTGAAGTCGTCTTGCTTAAACATAAAGTTATCAAACTCATCCAAGCACTGACTAGCAATTTTAGTAGGAAGGACTTCACCTTTACTACATGTGTCGGGATATCGGGATCAGGAGGTTCTTCAGTAAATAAAGAATTGAGATCATATGTTTCTTCAACAGGCGGTATATTAAGACCATGTATTTCTTCAATAGGAGGTAAATTCTTAACATCTTCAGCTTTAATACCTTTTTCTTTCATAGATTTCTTTGCCTCTTGCATATCTTCGGGACTGAGGAATAGAACTCCTCTCTTCTTCGGAGTTGGTTTAGGAATAGACTCAGTAATTGGAGCGGGAGCTGGCTCAGGAGGTGCCCAATTATTTTCATTTGTCAACATATTATTCAATAGAATTTCAGCTTCATCCGGTGTTCTTTCCCTGAAAAGAGAACCAGCACAACTATCCAGGTAATCTCTGGAAGCATCGGTTAGTCCATTATAAAAGATATCAAGTATTTCAGGTTTCTTAAGAGGATGATCAGGCAAAGTATTAAGTAACTTGAGAAGCCTCCCCCAAGCTTGTGGGAGACTCTCTTCTTTAATTTGCACGAAGTTGTATATTTCCCTCAAAGGAGCTTGTTTCTTATGAGCAGGGAAATATTTAGCAGATAAGTATTAAATCATATCTTGGGGACTACGCACACAACCATGATCAAGAGAATTAAACCATATATTAGCATCACCCTTTAATGAGAACGGAAGTAACGCGATCTCTCATCATTAGTAAACAGGGCGGCTATATCATTTAACTTAGTAAGATGTGCCACAACAATTTCAGATTCATAGCCATAAAACGGATCAGATTCAACCAAAGTAATTATATCAGGATCAATAGAGAATTCATAATCCTTATCAGGAACACATATAGGTGAAGTAGCAAAAGTAGGGTCGGGTTTCATTTTATCTCTAAGTGATTCTTTGTTCCATTTAACTAATAACCTATTAAGCTCATATCTATCCCTGCAAGCTAAAATAGCGGCAGAAGATTCCATATCAAAAAGATAACCCTCGGGGATAACAGGCATATTTTCATCATCACTATCATCATCGTATTCAGATTCAATAATTTCTTTTTCTCTAGCCCTAGCAATTTGTTCATCAAGAAATTCACCAAGGGGCACATTAGTATCAGGCATAGAAGCAGTTTCATCATAAGTATCATGCATAGCAGAAGTGACATCATCAATAACATGCGACATACCGGAACGAATAGCAAAAGCAGGTTTAGGTGTCGCTAGCTTACTCATAACAGAAGGTGAATCTAGTGCAGAGCTAGATGGCAGTTCCTTACCTCCCCTCGTAGTTGAGGGATAAATTTTTTTTCTTAGCGTCTTTCAAGTTCTTCATAGTGTCCATCAGATATAAATCCCAAGTGACTCAAAGAATAGAGCTATGCTCCCCAGCAACGGCGCCAGAAATTAGTCTTGATAACCCACAAGTATAGGGGATCGCAACAACTTTCGAGGGTAGAGTATTCAACCCAAATTTATTGATTCGACACAAGGGGAGCCAAAGAATATTCTCAAGTATTAGCAGCTGAGTTGTCAATTCAACCACACGTGGAAACTTAGTATCTGCAACAAAGTGTTTAGTAGCAAAGTAATATGATAGTGTGTAACATCCCAAAATTCTAAATTTTGGAATGTTATAATAAATAGATAGATAGATTGATCGATTGTTTGATTGTTGTGTGATTGATTGCGTGAAATTGAGTGAAATTTGTAAACTTATGAAAGTTAAATGAGAGGGAATAAAAGGACTTACCCAAACTTTCACCTTTTGCATTTTGATCTCCGTGAATTCAAATTCTTTTCAAATACAAAACCCTCGAGAGAAGATGACATGCCTTCTTCCATTTAAATAAATGAAAAGGGTTTTGAAAAGATTTGAATTTCATTCGGAAATATTTTTTAATTCAGAAACTTCAAGCAACTCAATGATTTTCATGAGAGAAGATAAAATGACTTCTTCAAATTATATGAAATATGAGTTGGGAGTTTCAAAGAATTAAATTCAAAGTCCTTTTGGAAATTATTTTCAATTTGGAGTTATTTGGGTTTTATTCAAATTATTTTTCTCCAAAAATAAAATACATGGAAAATAGGGTAACATGATTCCCTACAATAGAAAATTGGAGAGAAATAAATTTGAATTCATTTTGGTATTTTTAAAATGATTTTGTTGGATTTTATTAGACCAGTAGCACTCTTTGAATTATCTGATTTTGTGTGGATTTTATTTGGCATTATAAAAATGTTCAGATTGTAGGAAATCTTTTTCTGAAAATTTTGATATATTATATGCCTATATAAAATTATTAATTATTTTGTTTTATTTATGTTTGTTTTCTAGGAATGTTTTTTTAAAACCTTTCCCTTAGCCGAACTGGGCCGGCCCAGCTCCTGCCAGGCCAAGGCCCAGCCCAGCAGCACCGCCCCTCGCCTTCCCGAGCAGGAGACCCACTCAGGCACGCCGCCGCGCCGCCATGGACGCCATGCGCCGCCCGACCTCCTCCTGCCCCTTCCCCACGCCACCTCCTCGCCCCTCCTCATAAAAGGCGTCGCCCCGGGGCCTGTATCTCGTCCTCCCTCGCCTCGCACCTCGCCGTCGCCACCGGATCTCACCCTGCCGCCTTCTGTCGCTGCCGCCGCTGCCTCTCCTCCGCCTGCGCCGCGCCCCACCGCCGCCTCGCCGCGCGCTCGTCTCCGCGTCACGCCGCTCGCCCACATCGCCGGACGCCGCCGCCCCGACGCCCGCACGGGAGTTCACCGCCGGCCGGATCCACTCCGCCGCCGGCTTTTCACCATAAACCGCTGCCGAACCAGTACAAAACCGCTGAACCGCCTGGTTTTCCGTTTTTATTAGTTTAGGTTTTCTCTTTTAAAACCGATCGGTTTATCTTTTAGTCTAGACTATCTAACGAATGTTCGTCGTTTAGATTTCTGTAGCGAGCGTTCGCCCCATAGATTTTTTTCCTTTTCTTATTAATTTCGGCCAGGGACCTATATGTGATGATTTTCTTTACAGATTAGTCCCTGTTCTTCAATCGATCACTACTTTTTACCCGTTTATCCAAATCCAACGAAACCAACGCCCACTTCTTCGTTATGATCTCCTCTATACAGTAAAACAACTTAAACATATTTTTGAAAGTTTAAATTTGAATTAGACAAGATTTGAATTCAAACTTTGTTTGATCATAACCTGCGTTTCGTAGCTTCGTTTGAGTTGATTCTTTTTGCAAATCGAAGCCCTTGACCTAAAATTTCTGATAAGGCCAAATTCACATAATTTTGGTACTGTTTGAAATTGTTTTATGTTGCAAGAGTTATTTTCTTGGTTTTGATGTTTTCTGAACTGTCTTCTTTGTTCTTCTCGATCTTCTGAGTGATTGCTTATGTGTGGTTACTATTGCTTGCTCACGATAGATTGAACGGAGTGTGACGAGTAGAACTATCAAGAGTTTTGAGTGTGAATCATCTTCATCAACATTGCAGGCAAGTTCACACTTTGATCATATCCCTTTCATACCCAGTTTTATGCATTAGTTTCACCCTCAAACATTGCATGAGTAGGATTGATAACATGTGGGTATTGGGAAGTAGTTGATGAGGTAGGAACCTATTGCCCTGCATTCAAACCTTGGGAGTTACTATTACGTTATGCTTATATTGCCATGCTATGCTCGTAGAGGTGGATTGGGTTTGAGAGTATTTCATGACAGATGTGAGACTGTTAATTAATGGTTTACTTAAGGTGGCAACTTTAACACACATCTGGGTGGATTGAGGCACCTGGGTATTCCAGCGGTTGCATGTCTAGGCACCTGGGTATTCCAGGATTGCCTGTTTTTTATGGACCGCCACCCAGGCTCAAAGGGATCATGAGATTATTCATACTAGAAACTTCCGTGTGCAACCACAAGCTACTATGGGCTCTAGCATAGTTGACTAAGTTGTGCGAACTCTTACAGTGGTGGACTAGCAGATGTAGGGGAAAGTAGGTGTAACGGTCTACCCGATCGTAAGGTGCTAGCGCTTCTGAAAGACGATGTCTCGGTCATCCGTTTATCAAACACCATGTAGTGCGAGAAATCCAATGGAGGATATCGAGTCTTGTGGGGAAAAGTGCGTAAACCTCTGCATAGTGTATAAACTAATCATGATTAGCCGTGTCCCCGATTATGGACGTTTTGAGTATCTAGTATTTGGATTATCATGTGGATCTCATCATGTCACTTTAATTAATCTTGTTGGGTTTTAATGATGTTATTTAATTGGGATTGAGAATGCTATCAACCATTCTCAATGTTCAACAACCACCATGATAGTTAAATAAAAACTTATTCCTTTGCAGTAGGGAAAAATTGGCTTTTCGCAAAACCTTATAACCATAGAGTTTTCCACCAGCCATATATGCATGTAGTGATAGCCATTGTTCATCATTTCTCTATGGTGTGAATTTGCCAGTACATTCAATGTACTGACCCTTTATGGCTGCAACGTCTCATGTTGCAGGAATATCTTACGACGAGTAAGTGATACGTTAGGGTTATGATTTCTACACTCAACTTCGCCGTTGGTGTTGATGGGAATCCATAACCTTGTTACTTCCGCTATTTTGGATTGAGGTAATAGTATTTACGTTACTTTTTACATGTGATTTACCTCTGTTATAAATCCTCGAGTACTTTGTGTGTCAGCATACCGATCCAGGGATGACACTTAAGCACAGAGACTTGACCGTCTGAGGTCGGGTCTCTACAAGATGGTATCAGAGCACATGTTGACTGTAGGACGTGACCCTAGAAACTGGCAAGCCCATAGCAAAGATTTTTCTCTACAACTTTCCTTTTCAAAAAGATCTTTTACCTCTCTTCTCTTCTGAGCTTATTCAAAATTTTCCTTTTAGTGAGACCATACCCCTTTTCCCTTTTGACCATGAAGATTCGACTGATGAGACCACTCCAAGAAGTACAAGATATCGGACAAGTAAGATCATTTCGGAATGAAGAGGATTTTACCATGCATTATAATAATGGAAACTACAATGGGTGAAGATTTTGAAGACTAAGAGAATTTGAAGGCTCTGAAGAATCCCTAGATTTGTATGACCTAGGAAGGCTACCCTTATGGAACTTGACAGATTATGGAAGTTTTCAATGCCCGAGATCAGGGTGTATCGAAGAAAGACCGAGCATGGAGAGTTAAAAACCTCAAAGTTTTGTCAAGAAAACCCTAAGGCAGGAGATATCAACTATGGAAGATAGCTCATGGCAATGACAAGGGCAGAAACACAACTATCCATGATGTTATCACCCGCTTATGCTATTGTCACCATGCTGAGTTAAGCATGCATATGCATGGAAGGATTGGATGGTAGAAGGCTGATGGAGCATCTATCAGCAAGAGGTGAAGTTTTAACCTTAGCTAGTGTATCACCAGGATTTGGAGTGTTACATCAAGAAGTTAAGATGGACCTACAAGAAGTAGTATTTTGACAAGGAAGTATTTCATGAGGAACTCAGGACCCTGAAGATGAGAGTAGCCAAGCTGGAGGAGCAAAACCTCGAGAAACCGGAGATTCGTCAGGAACTAGACCATGGTTCATGCCAAAGATGTTGAAACATAGAAGTTTGAAATGCAACTCCGGAATATTAAAGGATGTCACAAGAGACTTCGCGTCAACAGAGTTAATCTGGCAAAAGAACTTGAGAAAGACAAGCATGATCGGAAGAAGCCATTGGAGGCATGAACAAGGCTTGAAGAGTTTGGAGACGTTGAAGATTTATTGACCTTTAGAAGACCAAACCCCTGTTATATACCTATGTTAGAAGCGACGATTGTGAGCTGTCATTTGTTTGATGTTTTTTGACAGCCACAATAAAATCTATTGTTTGCATTGTGTGTATCCCTCTCTATCTCTCTTATCTCACCCCAAACTCATGGACCCAATAGAGGATGAATATAGATGAGCTTGTATTTTCTGGATCGATGAGTCAGTTGGAGATAGACCAATGGATTCAGAACATGGAGGATCACATGGAGAATTACCCTATAGTTGGAAATGATATGACCCATCATGCTCTTCAGTGCTTTGAAAGAGGTGCTGCTACTTGGTGGAGGATGTACCAAACCATCAATGGATGGCAAGGAGTAACCACTTGGAAAGAATTTAAATTGACTTTGCCAAAGTCTCGGTTTGTGTCCCAGCAATTGAAGCCTTATGGAAAGGATATGAAGAAACCTTGTGCATGCAATATTTGTGGAGAAATAGGACACACCCATAAAGAACACAAGGATGAATGCCCTAATTGTGAAGGAAGTCACCTAGTTGAAGAATGCCCAACTAGGCAGATTACTTGTTTCTGGTGAGAAGGGACTACCCACTATCCTGCTCAGTGTCACATTTACCCCATGGTACGAAGAACCGTACAGCAGAAGAAAGAAGTAAAGAAAGGAGCCTTGTGGAAATTTTAGAAGAACCCGTGATGAAGGAAGATGTTGGGGACACACCCAAAGAGGAACCAATTAAACCCTGCACCAAGTCATGCTATTCATGTGGAGAAGAAGGACACATCTCCCAGAATTGTTTGAATGGGGATCTAGTAGTATTCCCGACAGAGGAAGTAGAGTATGACCCACAGGAAATAGAAGCCCTAATTGGAACGGAAAAGTTCAGAAAGAGAAGCAGAGTGCTTCCAGGAAGGATCTGAGTCATATCACTTGTTATAGGTGCAAGGAGTCAGGGCACTACCTCAGCAATTGCCCAAAAAGGAAACCTCGAGACTTGTCTGAGGTAATATGTTTTCGTTGTAATGGAGCAGGGCATTTTGCCAGAGAATGCCCCAAGGAGAAGGAGACTTGTGATAATTAGTGGTGTCTGTGAGAAGTATAGTAGTAGTAGTGAGAACATTTTCTTTTATATTGAGGTGTTGAGTTGAGACATGTAATGGAAAAGCGAGAGATTGTAATCATTTGAGGATGAATGAAGTTAGCATCGTTGGTACTGACATGGAATTTATGAGTTGTTACTCTATGAAGAAGGATTTTTACCATTCTGACGATATAAGAAATATGATCTATGGAAGATTTGTGCATTTTAAGGGTGGTAGTAC
The DNA here is from genome assembly GCF_018294505.1 of Triticum aestivum. Taxonomy (NCBI): domain Eukaryota; kingdom Viridiplantae; phylum Streptophyta; class Magnoliopsida; order Poales; family Poaceae; genus Triticum; species Triticum aestivum. The sequence goes on from NC_057794.1 coordinate 130,280,669, forward strand.
CCTGTAAGAACCTTGACCCCTGGAAAAGATAAGGATACTCCACTGAGTGGATTTTGGATAAAATGAATACGAGTTTTTGTCTCGATATGTGTGATGCCCCAAGAGTATGTGGGATGAAGTTGAAGACCGTCAGTTGTTTGGACCAAATGTGATCAAGGAGTTAGAAGAGAATGTTAAGTGGATTCGAGGTAGACTGAAGGTAGCCCAGTCCAGGCAGAAGAGTTATGCAGACTCAAAAACGCAAGGAGGTAGTCTAAGAAATTGGAGACAGAGCATGTCTTCGTGTGTCCCCTCTGCGAGGAGTTACACGATTTGGAGTTAAGGGAAAGTTAGCCCCGAGATTTGTAGGACCATACCGAGTTTTGGAGCATATGGGAGAAGTGGCCAACAAGTTGGAGTCACCCGAAGGACTGTCAAGAGTTCATGATGTGTTTCACATTTCCCAGTTGAAGAAGTGCCATGCAGAGATGGCCAATATTCCCCTGTAAGGACGCTTGACCCTGGAAAGGATAATGATGTTCCATGAAGTGGAATATGGACTTCATAAGTATAAGTTTTTATCTCAGTATGTGGGATATCCCACGAGGATGAAGAGATAAATTACTATTGGATATAAAGGAGGTATGATGTCGGAAATATGGATCAATGGAAACTCCATGATGAGTCTGAGTAATCATGTCCTAGTTTGGTGCCAATATAAGGAAGGAAGACAGTACAATTGGATGGATTTAAGAATACTAGGAAGTTGGAAGTTGGAATAATGATCAATTGCCCGATGATAAGTTCAAGGACTACAAGTGATGAGATGGTCCATAACCCATAGGCCCCAGGACCTGCCAAGAAGCAAGCACATTCTTGCTGAAGGAAAAACCCTGGAGGAAGATACAACGTTTATCGGCAGACGATTTTATAGGAGTTTACGCGAAACCTGAGGGTTGTGAAGGAACGATAGATGTTTGTTTGGCTTGCAGAATTAATAGATTTATCCGAACTTGGTTCGTCGACAAGACAAATTCTGCAATGCTTGTGAGGATGACCGAGTGTTAGAATGCGAGATTCACTAAACCGTATACAGGGTAATGATTTGGGTGCAGGATGGATTGATCACCATACCGACTTACTCTTATTATTCGCCTTGCTATATGGGATGGTAAATCTGAGTGACTTACCTATAGTAGAGAGACGATGATCAAAACCTTGTTTAAGCCTTAGAATGGTATAGGTATTTTTCCCTTGTACATGGCAGCTTTTGCCAACCGTAGGTTATACGGTGAGGATCAACCCAGGCCCATTTCCTGCAGGAGAAACCATAATTGGATGGCCGCCATGAGATATCGATAGTTGATTAGTATTGGCACCAGACCCGTCAGCTAAGAAGACCTAGTCATGGAAGAACCTTACCAAGATGAAAGGACAGAAGAATTGTGGTAAAGGTTATGCCACTACCGGAAGAGCCCGAATAAGGAATTATCCTGAAGATCTGAGAAGACCGACACTGTTAACAATATGGATGAAGTATATGAGTTTTGACGGAACCATAACCATGCTTCTAAGGGTGGTAGCACCCCAGACCCCGGAGACGATTGATGAAATTTTGAGGAGACCCCCAAACCCTAACCTTTTTCTTGCTAGCCTCTCCGAATCTCAAGGACGAGATTCATTTTAAGGGTGGTAGGTTTGTAACATCCCAAAATTCTAAATTTTGGAATGTTATAATAAATAGATAGATTGATCGATTGTTTGATTGTTGTGTGATTAATTGCGTGAAATTGAGTGAAATTCGTAAACTTTTTGAAAGTTAAATGACAGGGAATAAAAGGACTTTCCCAAAATTTCACCTTTTGCATTTTGATCTCCGTGAATTCAAATTCTTTTCAAATACAAAACCCTCGAGAGAAGATGACATGACTTCTTCCATTTAAATAAATGAAAAGGGTTTTGAAAAGATTTGAATTTCATTCGGAAATATTTTTTAATTCAGAAACTTCAAGCAACTCAATGATTTTCATGAGAGAAGATAAAATGACTTCTTCAAATTATATGAAATATGAGTTGGGAGTTTCAAAGAATTAAATTCAAAGTCCTTTTGGAAATTCTTTTCAATTTGGAGTTATTTGGGTTTTATTCAAATTATTTTTCTCCAAAAATAAAATACATGGAAAATAGGGTAACATGATTCCCTACAATAGAAAATTGGAGAGAAATAAATTTGAATTCATTTTTGTATTTTTAAAATGATTTTGTTGGATTTTATTAGACCAGTAGCACTCTTTGAATTATCTAATTTTGTGTGGATTTTATTTGGCATTACAAAAATGTTCAGATTGTAGGAAATCTTTTTCTAAAATTTTTGATATATTATATGCCTATATAAAATTATTAATTATTTTGTTTTATTTATGTTTGTTGTCTGGGAATCTTTATTTTTTGTTAAAAACCTTTCCCTCAGCCGAACTGGGCCGACCCAGCTCCTGCCAGGCCAAGGCCTAGCCCAGCAGCGCCGCCCCTCGCCTTCCCGAGCGGGAGACCCGCTCAGGCACGCCACCGTGCCGCTCGGCCTCCTTCTGCCCCTTCCCCACGCCACCTCCTCGCCCCTCCTTATAAAAGGCGCCGCACCGGGGCCCGTCTCTCGTCCTCCCTTGCCTCGCACCTCGCCGCCGAGCCACCGCCCGCGCTGCAAACCGCCGCCGCCGCCACCGAATCTCACCCCGCCGCCTTCTGTCGCCGCCGCCGCTGCCTCTCCTCCGCCTGTGCCGCGCCCCTCCGCCGCCTCGCCGCGCGCTTGTCTCCGCTTCGCGCTGCTCGCCCGCATCGCCGGACGCCCCGCCGCCCCAACGCCCGTGCCGGAGTTCGCCGTTGGCCGGATCCACTCCACCGCCGGCTTTTTGCCATAAACCGCTGCCGAACCGGTACAAAACCGCTGAACCGCCTGGTTTTCCGTTTTATTATTAGTTTAGGTTTTCTCTTTTAAAACCGATCGGTTTATCTTTTAGTCTAGATTATCTAACGAACGTTCGTCGTTTATATTTCTATAGAGAGCGTTCGCTCGATAGATTTTTTTTCCTTTTCTTATTAATTTCGGCCAGGGACCTATATGTGATGATTTTCTTTACAAATTAGTCCCTGTTCTTCAATCAATCACTACTTTTTACCCGTTTATCAAAATCCAATGAAACCAACGCCCACTTCTTCGTTACGATCTCCTCTATCCATTAAAACAACTTAAACATGTTTTTGAAAGTTTAAAATTTGAATTAGACCAGATTTGAATTCAAACTTCGTTTGATCATAACCTGAGTTTTGTAGCTCCGTTTGAGTTGATTCTTTTTGCAAATCGAAGCCCTTGACCTAAACTTTCTGATAAGGCCAAATTCACATAATTTTGGTACCGTTAGAAATTGTTTTATGTTGCAAGAGTTATTTGCTTGGTTTTGATGTTTTCCGAACTGTCTTCTTCGTTCTTCCCGATCTTCTGAGTGATTGCTTATGTGTGGTTACTATTGCTTGCTCACGATAGATTGAACGGAGTGTGACGAGTAGAACTATCAAGAGTTTTGAGTGCGACTCATCTTCATCAACATTGCAGGCAAGTTCACACTTTGATCATATCCCTTTCATACCCAGTTTTATGCATTAGTTTCACCCTCAAACATTGCATGAGTAGGATTGATAACATGTGGGTATTGGGAAGTAGTTGATGAGGTAGGAACCTATTGCCCTGCATTCAAACCTTGGGAGTTACTATTATGTTATGCTTATATTGCCATGCTATGCTCGTAGAGGTGGATTGGGTTTGAGAGTATTTCATGACAGATGTGAGATTGTTAATTAATGGTTTACTTAAGGTGGCAACTTTAACACACATCTGGGTGGATTGAGGCACCTGGGTATTCCAGCGATTGCCTGTCTAGGCACCTGGGTATTCTAGGATTGCCTATTTTTTTATGGACCGCCACCCAGGCTCAAAGGGATCATGAGATTATTCATACTAGAAACTTCCATGTGCAGCCACAAGCTACTATGGGCTCTAGCATAGTTGACTAAGTTGTGCGAACTCTTACAGTGGTGGACTAGTAGATGTAGGGGAAAGTAGGTGTAACGGTCTACCCGATCGTAAGGTGCTAGCGCTTCTGAAAGACCATGTCTCGGTCATCCGTTTCTCAAACACCATGTAGTGCGAGAAATCCAATGGAGGAGATCGAGTCTTGTGGGGAAAAGTGCGCAAACCTCTGCAGAGTGTATAAACTAATCATGATTAGCCGTGTCCCCGGTTATGGACGTTTTGAGTATCTAGTATTTGGATTATCATGTGGATCTCATCATGTGACTTTAATTAATCTTGTTGGGTTTTAATGATGTTATTTAATTGGGATTGAGAATGCTGTCAACCATTCTCAATGTTCAACAACCACCATGATAGTTAAATAAAAACTTATTCCTTTGCAGTAGGGAAAAATTGGCTTTTCGCAAAACCTTATAACCATAGAGTTTTCCACCAGCCATATATGCATGTAGTGATAGCCATTGTTCATCATTTCTCTATGGTGTGAATTTGCCAGTACATTCAATGTACTGACCCTTTGTGGCTGCAATGTCTCATGTTGCAGGAATATCTTACAGCGAGTAAGTGATACGTTATGGTTACGATTTCTACACTCAACTTTGCCGTTGGTGTTGATGGGAATCCACAACCTTGTTTCTTCCGCTATTTTATATTGAGGTAATAGTATTTACGTTACTTTTTACATGTGGTTTACCTCTGTTATAAATCCTCGAGTACTGTGTGTGTCAGCATACCGATCCAGGGATGACACTTAAGCACAGAGACTTGACCGTCTGAGGTCGGGTCACTACATAGTGGTGGTAGCAGCAACAAAAGTAAAGACAACAAAAGTAATGTTTTTGGTATTTTGTAGTGATTGTAACAGTAGCAGCGGGAAAGTAAATAAACGAGAACCAGGATATGGAAAACTCGTAGGCACCGGATCAGTGATGGATGATTATGCCGAATGCGGTTCATCATGTAACAGTCATAACATAGGGTGACACAGAACTAGCTCCAATTCATCAATGTAATGTAGGCATGTATTCCGTATATAGTCATATGTGCTTATGGAAAAGAACTTGTATGACATCTTTGGTCCTACCCTCCCGTGGCTGCGGGGTCCTGTTGGAAACTAAGGGATATTAAGGCATCCTTTTAATAGAGAACCGGAACAAAGCATTAGCACATAGTGAATACATGAACTCCACAAACTATGGTCATCACCGGGAGTGGTCCCGATTATTGTCACTTTGGGGTTGCCGGATCATAACACATAGTAGGTGACTATAGACTTGCAAGATAGGATCAAGAACTCACATATATTCATGAAAACATAATAGGTTCAGATCTGAAATCATGGCACTCAGGCCCTAGTGACAAGCATTAAGCATAGCAAAGTCATAGCAACATCAATCTCAGAACATAATGGATACTAGGGATCAAACCCTAACAAAACTAACTCGATTACATGATAAATCTCATCCAACCCATCACCGTCCATCAAGCCTATGATGGAATTACTCACGCACGGCGGTGAGCATCATGAAATTGGTGATGGAGGATGGTTGATGATGATGACGGCGACGAATCCCCCTCTCCGGAGCCCCGAACGGACTCCAGATCAACCCTCCTGAGAGGTTTTAGGGCTTGGCGGCGGCTCCGTATTGTAAAACACGATGATTTCCTCTCTCCGATTTTTCTCTCTCCGAAAGCAAATATATAGAGTTGGAGTTGGCGTTGGAGGGCATCCAGGGGGCCCACGAGGTAGGGGGAGCGCCCTAGAGGGGGGGCACCCTCGTGGACAGGGTGTGGCCCCCCTGGTCTTCATCTTTGGCAAGGATTTTTTATTATTTTTTCTAAGATGTTCCGTGGAGTTTCAGATCATTCCAAAAATATTTGTTTTCTGCACATAAAACAACATCATGGCAATTCTGCTAAAAACAGCGTCAGTCCGGGTTAGTTCCATTCAAATCATACAAGTTAGAGTCCAAAACAAGGGAAAAAGTGTTTGGAAAAGTAGATACGACGGAGACGTATCATTAGGGAGTACGTGCATATATTCCCATCATGGGAAGATTATTGTGAAGACAAACACCATTTTCACATATTCCTGTCCAACTTACGTGTAAGTGATATTATTCATGGTTATTATTTTCCTGTTCTCTGCTGATTGAACACATCAATGATTTACATTACATTGTTGTAACTAGGCGAGGGTGAAAGTGCAACTATCCCTAGGTGGTTTTGGTAATTCATAACAACATATAGCTCATTGAGCTAATGCTATTCCAAGATGACTATTTCAGGAAAGCTCAATGATTGGCATGGCATGGATGTGAAAGTGGAACCCTCAAAATGCTAAGGACAAAGGATTGGCTCAAGCTCAAAAGCTCAAGACTCTTCATTTTATATTTTAGTGATCCAAGATCACATTGAGTCTTTAGGAAAAGCCAATACTATCAAGGAGGGATGAGGTGTTGCTTAATGAGCCTCTTGCTTCATGTGCTTAGTGATATGCTCCAAAACCCTCAACTACTTTCCCATATCCACATATGACCTAAACCCTAAGCCAAACTCGGTCCCACCGATTCTTTCTATCCGGCGCCACCGAGTTTCACTTGTCATAAGCCACTGCCAAACCCTAGCAATTCGGTTCTACCGATAGGGATCTCGGTCTCACCGAGATGGGATTGCAAACTCTCTGTTTCCCTTTCGTAACTTTTCGGTCTCACCGAAAGAGCGAATCGGTCCCACCGAGATTGCAGTGTAAACTCTTTGTTTCCTTTTTGTAACTTTTCGGTCTCACCGAAAGAGCAAATCGGTCCCACCGAGTTTACCTGACCAACTCTCTGGTTAGCTTATTACCAAACTCGGTCTCACCGAGTTTGTGTAATCGGTCTCACTGAGATTACATTATGCCCAAACCGTAACCATATCGGTCCTACCGAGTTGCATGTCAGTCCCACCGAAAATCTCTAACGGTCACTAGGTTTACCTTTTCGGTCCGACCGAGTTTGTTGATTCGGTCCCACCGAGATTGGAAAACTGTGTGTAACGGTTGGATTTTGTGTGGAGGCTATATATACCCCTCCACCTCCTCTTCATTTAGAGTGAGAGCCATCAGAACACATACACAATTCCAACTCATATGTTCTGAGAGAGAACCACCTACTCATGTGTTGAGACCAACATATTCCATTCCTACCATATGAATCTTGATCTCTAGCCTTCCCCAAGTTGCTTTCCACTCAAATCTTCTTTCCACAAAATCCAAATCCTATGAGAGAGAGTTGAGTGTTGGGGAGACTATCATTTGAAGCACAAGAGCAAGGAGTTCATCATCAACACACCATTTGTTACTTCTTGGAGAGTGGTGTCTCCTAGATTGGCTAGGTGTTACTTGGGAGCCTCCGATAAGATTGTGGAGTTGAACCAAGGAGTTTGTAAGGGCAAGGAGATCGCCTACTTCGTGAAGATCTACCGCTAGTGAGGCAAGTCCTTCGTGGGCGATGGCCATGGTGGGATAGACAAGGTTGCTTCTTCGTGGACCCTTCGTGGGTGGTTGCTTCTTCGTGGACCCTTCATGGGTGGAGCCCTCCGTGGACTCGCGCAACCATTACCCTTCATGGGTGGAGCCCTCCGTGGACTCGCGCAACCGTTACCCTTCATGGGTTGAAGTCTCCATCAACGTGGATGTAGGATAGCACCACCTATCCGAACCACGGGAAAAACATCCGTGTCTCCAATTGCGTTTGAATTCTCCAAACCCTTCCCTTTACATTCTTGCAAGTTGCATGCTTTACTTTCCGCTGCCAATATACTCTTTGCATGCTTGCTTGAATTGTGTGATGATTGCTTGACTTGTCCTACAATAGCTAAAATCTGCCAAGAACTAAAATTGGGAAAAGGTTAAGTTTTTATTTGGTCAAGTAGTCTAATCACCCCCCTCTAGACATACTTTCGATCCTACAAGTGGTATCAGAGCTTTGGTCTCCATTTGCTTTGATCTCCATAGCTTTTGGTGGTCATAGCCTTGGTTTCACAACCTAGGAGAGTATGGCGTCTAGCGAGGGAAATTATCACCGTAGAGGTCCTTACTTTGATGGTACTAATTTTGCTAGTTGGAAGCATAAAATGAAAATGCATATTCTTGGACATAACCCCGCCGTTTGGGCTATTGTGTGTGTTGGTTTGCAAGGTGACTTCTTTGATGGGAAAGAACCAAACCGTGAAGCTACCGCAGATGAGTTGAAGATGTTGCAATACAATGCTCAGGCTTGTGATATTCTCTTCAACGGATTGTGCCCCGAAGAATTCAACAAAATCAGCCGTCTTGAGAATGCAAAGGAAATTTGGGACACTTTGATTGATATGCACGAAGGTACCGACTCCGTCAAGGAATCCAAGTTGGATGTGCTTCAAAGTCAACTTGACAAGTTCAAAATGAAGGATGGTGAAGGTGTCGCTGAAATGTAATCTAGGCTTGCTCTCATCACAAATGAGATTGCCGGCTTAGGAAGTGAAGAGATGACCGATAGATTCATCATCAAGAAGATTCTAAGAGCCTTGGATGGAAAATATGATACCGTGTGCACATTGATCCAAATGATGCCCAATTACAAAGATCTCAAGCCAACGGAGGTGATTGGAAGAATAGTTGCTCATGAGATGTCACTTAAGGATAAAGAGGAACTTCACAACAAATCAAGTGGTGCCTACAAAGCCTCATGTGAAGCCCCTACATCATCAAGTGAGAAACAAAACTTCAATCAAGAATTGAGCTTAATGGTGAAGAACTTCAACAAGTTCTACAAGAGTAGAAGCAAAAATAGAAGCTTCAAGTCAAGGTCCTACAATGACAAAAGATCTTCTAGTCAAGAGCGAAACTGCTACAGTTGTGGAAGACCCGGACACTATTCCAATGAGTGTACGGCTCCCTACAAGAGAAGAGAAGATTCTCCAAAAAGAAGAAGCAAAGAATCACCACCAAGAGAGAGAAGGAGTAGAGATGATCGTTATGAACGAAGATACTCACGGAGAAGCAAGGATTCGGAAAGGAAGGAAAAATCATCAAGAGCTACACAAAACGAAGACATCAAGCTCATGTTGGTGAATGGGTATCTGGCTCCGACTCCGACAGCCACTCCGAGAGAAGTTATCACTCCGACTCTGAAGATACTCAAGATGAAGGTGTTGCCGGTCTAGCACTTGTGTCAACCAACTCCTACGACATATTTGACTCACCAAATGAAGGAATTGGAAGATGCTTCATTGCCAAAGGTCCTAAGGTAACACACCCCGAGTATGTTGGTTTCAATAGTGATGAAGATGACTTGTTAGGTGATGATTTGCTTGTTGACAACTCTAGTGATGAATACTATGATGAAACGTCAATTAATCATGCTAAGCAAGATAAAACAAATGACAATGATAAGGAGAAGATTGAGGCTCTAACTAAAGAACTAAACACTCTTAAGTTAGCTCATGAAACTATCTTCGAAGATCATCGAGAACTTTTAAGAGCTCATGAGAAATTATGCTTTGAAAAGCTCAATCTTGAGCAAGAGCATGAGTTCTTAAAAGCAATCAATGATGATCTCCGCAAGAAAAGTTCTTCTTACATTGCCAAGCGTTTACTCTTATCCACTTACATGCCTCAAGTCAAGTCTAGTAACAAGAACAAGAAAGATTCTTCCTCTAGCAGTAACAATGATCATGCTAAATCCAATATTGTTGCTTCTAGTAGTTCTCTTGATTCCACTAATGATTCTCTTAGCCAAGTTACACTTGAGCAAGAAAATAGCTTATTGAAGGGAATTATAGAGAAAGGAGTGTACAAAAGCCTTGCCGGGAGTAAGCAATTCGAGGAAATTGTGCGCAAGCAAGGAACGCACCGGAAGAATCAAGGTGTTGGTTTTGAACGAAAATTCAATGCCAATGGAGTTGAGTGGGAAGAATATCAATACCCCAAGACAAGGTTTGTTCCTTAACAAGAGAAGTATGATACTTCTTTCAAGGGGACACAAGCTCAAGATGATCTTCCACCACAAGACTACAAGCAAAAAGGCAAGGACAAGCTTCAAGAGGAAATTGATGCATTTGAAGAAGCTCCTAAGACCTTAGTCAAGTGGATTCCCAAGACTACTTCAAGTTCCACTTCATCAAGTACGACTACAACTCCAAGGATTCCCATCAAGATGGTGTGGATCCAAAAGAAGAAGAACTAGAGAGTTCTTGAGGGTGACTCCGCCAACATACTTCACTCTTATCATTTTGGCAAGAACAAGTGCAATCAACTTCCACATCTTGCACTAGTTCAAGGAGTCACAAACCCTCTTGTTGGTAAGACAAGGGACAAGGTAACCTAAAAGTTTTCATGGACATCATCTTGTGTGTGCATCACTCTATGTCTATGGATATCCTTGTTTGTTCCTTGTGGGACTAACCCATGTAGGTATTGAAAGTGCAATTCACTCAAATGGATAGCTCCAAGTGATCTACATCAACATTGAGCATCCACATCTTCAACATCTACATGAAGTCATCATCGACAAAACCCGAGGTTAGTTCGTCCCTCTAAGGGGGGATATCACATCTAGGGGGAGCTTTACTCTAAGACTTGAGCTAAAGCAACTCTAAAGATGTGAACACAACAATGCTTTATGTAAAAGTGGTAACCCCACTTGAGCTTAAACGATGAGTATGACCTATGATCAAGTGTTCTCACTTGACTCCTAAGTCAATATACTCATATATAGATGACCTTGTCATCGCAAATTGCTTGATAGATGCTAGAATTGGTTGTGCATGCCTTGTCACATATTTCATTTGCCATCTTATTGTGTGAGCATGCTGGTTGCATATTTTACTCATTCGAGGACATCCACTTGTTGTTTTGATTGTTTGGTTTTATTTCCTTTTGCCAAGTGGATGGACAAGAATGCCTAAGAACCTCCTCTATCTATCTATGCTTTTATCGTCTCAAACTCTATTCATGCTACATCACAAAATTTGATCAAGTTAGATTCGAACCACTCTGTGTGAGGAGCGCTCAGAGTCCCCGATTCGTCATAGACTTGAACTTCCAAAACCTCTTTATGATTCTCGGTCTGACCGATACCCCACTTTCGGTCCTACCGAGATCATTAAGTTGATCTAGGTTTTCGATCTCAGTGCAACCGATTTGAACCATTCGGTCACACACCGAGTTGCAACAACTGTATACAGTTTTGCATCTCGGTGCCACCGAGTTGTTCCACTCGGTCACACCGGCAGGGTCGGGCTATATATAGTCACGGGCAAAAATTAGGAAATTTCTCCGAACCCCTTCGCCCGCGCGATAGCCTGCTCTGCCAACTTGGTCTCCGGATCGTCTCCTCGCCGCCAGTCGCCTCCAGTCGCTGGTCTCCGTCGCCGTCAACGGAAATTCAACCCCGCCGTTACCGCCGTAGCGAGTCTCCGCCGAACTAGGGTATGGACTCGATCTTTGTGCTATTCCCCAATCCGATTCTTAGCACATTGTGATCATCATGATTCTCGCCATGTTTGTTAAACTTCTATCCAGTCAATGAACTCGTAGATTAGGTTTAATTCAAAAAATTTAGGGTTAGGTTTCCGCCGAAACCATCTCGGACCCACCGAGTTGAAAAACTCGGTCCCACCGATTTGGCTTATGCCATTGCACAAGTGAGACTCGGTCTGACCGAGAATTACTTATCGGTGAGACTGATTTTGGAACTCTGTGAAACCCTAGCAGTCTTGGTGCCACCGAACTGTGACTCGGTCTGACCGAGTTCACTAGTTTAGGTGCCAAAACTGCTTCGGTATCACCGAGTTTAGAAATCGGTAGATCCGAGATGCTTTCAGTGGGAAACTAAAACTAAGTTTTTGAATTATTATTTTGCAAAAATCTCTACATTTTGTGATGCTTATCCACTCTATCTCATCTATAACCTATTCACAGGGTCAGCAGTCAGAGTTTGCATCATGTCAGACCAAAGTGATAGCCAGAACTTGTCAGAGCAGCAAGTGCAGATGAGTGAGGGCACTAGTCCCTCAAGTTCCTCAGATGATGGCAGCCGGAGCACCCCTAGAAATCTGCCTAAAGCTACCACAAGACAGAGAAAGAAGAGAACCTCAGACTCAGAAGATGAGGATTATCTGGCAGAAGAGGAAGCAACTTCCATGAGAGTTGAGCCAGCACAGGGCATAAAACCAGGGATGAAGATCAAAAGGCCAGCAGGCAGGCAGCCTATGTCAAAGGCCAGAGCTTCAACTGAGAAGCCCACTCCCATTGAGCCAAGAAGGAGAAGGCAAGGAAGGAGAAAGCTGCCAAGATGCCTACTCAAGAGGAGGCATCTGAATATTTCCTGAAAACCAAACAAGAGCAGCTTGGTTACTTGATTGCATCCACCCTGCGGATTGAGCAAGGACTAGCTACCCTAACTCAGAACCAGGCAAGCTTAGAGAGGATCATGGAACAAAAGTTCTATGACTTGGATGTCAAAGTGACAGAGATTCAGACTGCAGTGGAGCAGCTCCAGGATGACATGCAGGAGAGGAGAGGCAAGACTACAACTGATGCCTTTGCCAGAGTGCCACGAGGTCCGAGGTCGTCTGCAGTGCCAGTTGCTGACCCCAGAGCCACCACGTCTGCACCAGCTACAGCCTCAGTTCCACCAGCTCCAGCGTCCACTTCAGCCTCGACTCCGACCACGTCTACAGAAGGCTTCGTCCTTGGAGTGCTCCGGACTCCACCACCACCTGAAGATCAAGCCTGAGTGTCGACTTAGCACTATGCATTTTCTAGGAACTTTTTGGTAACTTGTTGCCAAAGGGGGAGAAAATGTATAGATCATAGGCTTCGAGAGAGAGTGTTGCTTTTATTCTCTCTTGTTTTATTTTGTGGTTTTTCGAACTTTGTTTGCTTTTGTGTGAGATACTATGTCTTTGCTCGTGAGACATTGATGATCATGTGTTTGATCATAAGCTACACTAAATGTTTGCTTAATATTATCATCTTATCTATCTTATGTGATCATTCACTATTCTTGGTGATGAGTGCATGTATTTCATTCTTATCATTTTAAGCGCTCCACCAAGATGTATGTGACATGGAAGAGTAACCCATGACTCTAACTCTTTGTGCATTTGCAGTCCAAAGAAAATTTTAAATATGCACAAATTTAGGGGGAGCTCTTACTTGTCACATACTTCTCAAAGCGACGATATATTTCATGCTTATTATCATTTGTCGAAGCTTTGATCTATATGTTGTCATCAATTACCAAAAAGGGGGAGATTGAAAGTGCAACTATCCCTAGGTGGTTTTGGTAATTCATAATAACATATAGCTCATTGAGCTAATGCTATTCCAAGATGACTATTTCAGGAAAGCTTAATGATTGGCATGGCATGGATGTGAAAGTGGAACCCTCAAAATGCTAAGGACAAAGGATTGGCTCAAGCTCAAAAGCTCAAGACTCTTCATTTTATATTTTAGTGATCCAAGATCACATTGAGTCTTTAGGAAAAGCCAATACTATCAAGGAGGGATGAGGTGTTGCTTAATGAGCCTCTTGCTTCATGTGCTTAGTGATATGCTCCAAAACCCTCAACTACTTTCCCATATCCACATATGACCTAAACCCTAAGCCAAACTCGGTCCCACCGATTCTTTCTATCCGGCGCCACCGAGTTTCACTTGTCATAAGCCACTGCCAAACCCTAGCAATTCGGTTCTACCGATAGGGATCTCGGTCTCACCGAGACGGGATTGCAAACTCTCTGTTTCCCTTTCGTAACTTTTCGGTCTCACCAAAAGAGCGAATCGGTCCCACCGAGATTGCAGTGTAAACTCTTTGTTTCCTTTTTGTAACTTTTCGGTCTCACCGAAAGAGCAAATCGGTCCCACCGAGTTTACCTGACCAACTCTCTGGTTAGCTTATTACCAAACTCGGTCTCACCGAGTTTGTGTAATCGGTCTCACCGAGATTACGTTATGCCCAAACCCTAACCATATCGGTCCTACCGAGTTGCATGTCAGTCCCACCAAAAATCTCTAACGGTCACTAGGTTTACCTTTTCGGTCCGACCGAGTTTGTTGATTCGGTCCCACCGAGATTGGAAAACTATGTGTAACGGTTGGATTTTGTGTGGAGGCTATATATACCCCTCCACCTCCTCTTCATTTAGAGTGAGAGCCATCAGAACACATACACAATTCCAACTCATATGTTCTGAGAGAGAACCACCTACTCATGTGTTGAGACCAAGATATTCCATTCCTACCATATGAATCTCGATCTCTAGCCTTCCCCAAGTTGCTTTCCACTCAAATCTTCTTTCCACAAAATCCAAATCCTATGAGAGAGAGTTGAGTGTTGGGGAGACTATCATTTGAAGCACAAGAGCAAGGAGTTCATCATCAACACACCGTTTGTTACTTCTTGGAGAGTGGTGTCTCCTAGATTGGCTAGGTGTTACTTGGGAGCCTCCGACAAGATTGTGGAGTTGAACCAAGGAGTTTGTAAGGGCAAGGAGATCGCCTACTTCATGAAGATATACCGCTAGTGAGGCAAGTCCTTTGTGGGCGATGGCCATGGTGGGATAGACAAGGTTGCTTCTTCGTGGACCCTTCGTGGGTGGTTGCTTCTTCGTGGACCCTTCGTGGGTGGAGCCCTCCGTGGACTCGCGCGACCATTACCCTTCGTGGGTGGAGCCCTCCGTGGACTCGCGCAACCGTTACCCTTCATGGGTTGAAGTCTCCATCAACGTGGATGTAGGATAGCACCACCTATCCGAACCATGGGAAAAACATCCTTGTCTCCAATTGCGTTTGAATTCTCCAAACCCTTCCCTTTACATTCTTGCAAGTTGCATGCTTTACTTTCTGCTGCCAATATACTCTTTGCATGCTTGCTTGAATTGTGTGATGATTGCTTGACTTGTCGTACAATAGCTAAAATCTGCCAAGAACTAAAATTGGGAAAAGGTTAAGTTTTTATTTGGTCAAGTAGTCTAATCACCCCCCCTCTAGACATGCTTTCGATCCTACAGAGGGTCAATCTGGATAGTCATGACGAGCAAAGCTTGCTTGTGCTTTTCAAGGAAGCATTGTAGCAGTATCGGTGTTACCTAAGGAAATCACACTTTGATGGCAAGTCTATAAAAGAATTTCCGCTGAAGTCTCCTGTGCTAAATTTAGAAGACATTGAATGGAAAAACCTTGTTATGCACTAGTCTCATTCCCAAGATGAGGTACTGTCTATGAAATCACATGACAATTTGAACTTCTACTTTTCCGCATGTGCCTTACGGATCTTTTTTGCAGGAAATCTGCTCGAAGAAGAATTCCAGTTTGACAAGAACGACAGGATATCACAAATATGCTGCCCGCTACTTTGCTCTTGTTAGTACATGTTGTCCTGTATCGCTATACTTGCATACACACCTAGTTCATTATGTGACAGTAGTATGCATGATAGCTTGCTTATCAATTGTTCGCTCCAAATTATCTGATCTATATGAATGGTTACATTAGTGTAGAATATATCCAATGCCAATGTTTTTTAGCTCTGCATTGTTCTTGTAAGTACATGTTGTCCTTTATCAGTGTACTTATAATGACAGGTAGTTGTTCATGTACCATCACTCTGCAGCTTATTTTCCTTTGCCCTCCATTTTCTGCACATCAGATCTATATTTACTCTTACCATAAGGTTGGTACTGAAGAAGTTTAGCTGTGCATTGCTCTTGGCTGTACCTTTTGCCTGTATCGCTGCACTTACATTTATAGCTGCTTGGTTATGTAGCATCTCTCTTCATCTTATCTTAAATATTCTCCATTTTTTCATATATTATCACATCTATATTTACTCTTAACAAAATGTAGAATAAAGGCACTGCTTTTGAAGAAGATTCTGTGGCAAACTTCTTGAATTGCCCCCCCCCCCCATCAGCATGGAGAAGGCCTTTATAGAGCCTGTCTTCACCAATAATGTAAGTTTGTCCATCTCAAGCCTTCAAACTTTGTTGTATATATTTGGTTAGGCATGACTGCAACAGCTGTTTATTTTTGGTGTTTGCATCAAATTGCTTGTTTAAAGTTTATTATGTAGTTCATAAACAAAAGTTTGTCCTTCCTCAATTTAAGTTTTCAGTTGTACAAACAAGTTCCTTCTTCATGCCATGTAAATTAAACTATACAGAGCAAGTGATCTTCTTTTGCACTGCATGTATGCTTTTGTTCTTCATCTGTAATCCAGTGGTGTGGTGAACCTACCCACTACAGCAAAATGTCATATTCTGCAATGTCTTAACTATGAACAATGTCATATCATTCTACTATTATTTAAACCATCTCTTTATTTTCCAATCTGAAATGGTATAAATTGACAGCACACTAACCATTGATACTTATGAGTTCTTGATCTGTCATCCAGTGGTGTCGTGAAGCTGCCAACTCCTTCACAATGTCATTTCCTGCCATGTCTTGACCTGAACAATACCATATTGTGTTAATGCAATTTTAAACTGTTTCACTTTATTCATCAGTAAGAAATGTGATGAATTGTCAGCACTGATACTTTTATGTGCAAAACCTGTCATCTGTCTGCTTGTTTATATTTCAGAGTGAGGAAGATATAAGTGTTGAACAAGCGCAGTCTCATCATCTTGCTCAGCTGCTTGCACTGCAGCTCCTCAGCAAGGCTAACCTTTCTTGAGCTCTATTGAAGTGCTGTCAGTTTTGTATATTATTTTGTCGGCGTGTTTATTTGCACTGGTGGCGATCTTTGATGCCGAGTGTATGTAATCTGCTGTCTGCTTGTGCTTTATTATCATAGTGGTGAACTTTGATGCCCAGTGGATGTAATATGCCGTAATTTCTTTATTGTATAGTCTAGGTTTTTTCTTATTCACGATGCTGCAGTTATTTTACTGTATATATATATATATCCTATCTTCGCAGTAAACTGGCCAAACAGTAAAATTACGGTACATAATCGGGCTGTCATGCAATCACGATGTAGGTTGGCCCTGAAACATGCCGAACAGCTCACGGGCCGGCAGCAGCCCGAAATGAACTCTGGCCCATGATTGTGCGAATCAAATCATGGGCTTTTAACAGGCCAAAATTGTCTCGGTCCTTGTTTGGCCCAATCAGATATCGGCTGCGAGCAGGCCGGATGCAAACCGGGCCGTAGTTAGGCCCAACTATATGACGCGCTTTTAATAGGCCGAAATTAATATAGGGCCGAAATGTTAAACGGGCCCTTAAGAGGCCAAGACTAATATGAGGCCGAATTACTAAGTGGGCCTTTAGCAAGTGGGCCCAAAAGCATAGTGTCCAGTTGACGGGC
This sequence comes from Triticum aestivum, assembly GCF_018294505.1. NCBI lineage: Eukaryota > Viridiplantae > Streptophyta > Magnoliopsida > Poales > Poaceae > Triticum > Triticum aestivum. The sequence goes on from NC_057794.1 coordinate 130,298,075, forward strand.
CGAATCTGATACGGGCCATAATTGAGCCCAAAGCCTCTTAAAGGGCCGGACCTAATCTGGGCTGTAATTTGGCCCAGAACATGGTAGGCTTTTAACGGGCCGGATCTCATATGGGCCACTATTAGGCCCGGAGCATGGCAGGCCATTAATGGACCGGATCAAATATGGGCCGACATTTGGCCCAAAACATGGCAGCCAGTTAATGTGCCGGCCTACTAGGGTCCTCAAAATCTTGTGGGCCTATAGCTGGGCCGGCCCATTAATGTCAGCAAAATCTCGTGGGTCTTTAGCTGGGCCGGCCCATTATGATCCACAAGAATCTTGTGGACCTTTACCTGGGCCGGCCCATTATGGCACGAAAAAATCTTGTGGGCCTTTACCTGGCCCGGCCCATTATGGCCCGCAAAATCTTGTGGGCCTTTAGCTGGGCCAGCCCATTATGGTCCGAAAAATCTCATGGGCCTTTAGCTGGGCCGGCCCATTATGGTCTGCAAAATCTTGTGGGCCTTCAGTTGGGCCGGCCCATTTAAACTTGATGGGCCGGTCCACGTGTCAACATATTATAGGCGCGTCTCGCCCATTGGATGAGTGACACATGTGCCAACGCGGACCTGACACATGTCTCCTCCAGCCAATGATGATTTTACACGTGGAAAATCCCCATTGGTCGGGGCTGTTAATGGGTTATTGGATCCAAAACCTGACCCGATAGCTTAACGACGTTCCATTACGGTGGATACCACGTGTCAGTCACCCTTGGCGAAAGCACTTCTGTGACGCGCGATTTATCATCATGGAAGTGGACACTTCTGCGATGATAATTTTGGTAATGTCATGGAACACTTCTACGACAGCACAGGTATGACTATCTTGATTCTGTCATAAAATCGTCATGGATGTCATGCATGACAGAAAATGCGACCTACTGTGAAAAACACGTATCATCACGGAAGTGTATTTTTTTGTAGTGTTGCATTTGTTTTGAGATATAAATATGGTGGTATTAAAGTCATGCTAGTGAGTAACTATGGTTTAGTAAGAATATTTGCGTTAAGGTTTGTGATTCCAAAAGCATGCACGTATGGTCTTTCATTATGCTGTGAAATTGGACGACGACTTATTATTGATTGTCATCCTTTGTGTGGAGGTAGGAAGCACGCGATGGTTAACTCCTACCAACCTCTCCCCGAGGAGCATGCGTAGTAGTACTTTGCTTCGAGGGCTAGTAAATTTTCACAATAAGTATGTGAGTTCTTTATGACTAATGTTGAGTCCATGGATTATACACACTCTCACCCTTCCGCATTTTTCTAGCCTCTTCGGTATCGTGCATTGCCCTTACTCACCATGAGTTGTGGTGCAAACTTCGCAGGTGCATCCAAACCCTATGATATGATACACTTTTTCACACATAAGCCACCTTATATCTTCCTCAAAACTGCCACCATACCTACCTATTATGGCATTTCCATAGCCATTCCAAGATATATTGCCATGCAACATCCACCGTTCCGTTTTATTATGACACATACCACCATTGTCATATTGCTTTGCATGATCATATAGTTGGCATAGTATCTGTGGCTTGGCCACCGTTCATATTTTTTATACATGTCATGCTAGATCATTGCACATCCCAGTACACCATCGGAGGCATTCATATAGAGTCATACTTTTGTTCAAGTATCGAGTTGTAATTCTTGAGTTGTACATAAATAAAAGTGTGATGATCATCATTATTAGAGCATTGTCCCATGTGAGGAAAGGATGATGGTGACTATGATTCCCCCACAAGTCGGGATGAGGCTCCAGACTTAAATGAAAAGAATCCAAAGAGCCCCCCCCCCCCAAAAGAAAGAGGCCAAAGAGCCCATAAAAGAGAAAAGAAAAGAAAACGAGATAAGGGACAATGTTACTATCCTTTTCCACACTTGTGATTCAAAGTAGCACCATGTTCTTCATGGTAGAGAGTCCTATTTTGTTACTTTCATATATTGCTAGTGGTAATTTTCATTAAAGAACTTGGCTTGTATATTCCAATGACGGGCTTCCTCAAATTGCCCTAGGTCTTCATGAGCAAGCAAGTTGGATGCACACCCACTTAGTTTTCTTTTGAGCTTTCATACACTTATAGCTCTAGTGCATCCGTTGCATGGCAATCCCTACAACTTGCATTGACATCAATTGATGGGCATCTCCATAGCCCATTGATTAGCCTCGTCAATGTGAGACTTTCTCCTTATTTTCTTCTCCACACAACCTCCAACATCATATTCTATTCCACCCATAGTGCTATATCCATGGCTCACGCTCATGTATTGCGTGAGAGTTGAAAAAGCTGGAGCGCGTTAAAAAAGTATGAACCAATTTCTTGGCTTGTCATCGGGGTTGTGCACGATAAATGCTTTGTGTTAAGAAGATAGAGAATGATAAGATTATATGATTTTGTAGGGATAACTTTCTTTACCCATGATATTTTGAGAAGACATGATTGCCTTTAATATGCTTGAAGTATTATTGCTTTTATGTCAATATTATACTTTTTATTTTGAATCTTATGGATCTGAATATTCATGCCACAATAAGAAATATTACAGTATAAACATGTTAGGTAGCATTCCACATCAAAAATTCTGGTTTTATCATTTACCTACTTGAGGACGAGCATGAATTAAGCTTGGGGATGCTTGATACGTCTCCAATGTATCTATAATTTTTTTATTATTCCATGTTATTATATTATCTATATTGGATGTTTTATATGCATTATTATGATATTTTATATCATTTTTGGGACTAGCCTATTAACCTAGTGCCAAGTGCCAGTTGCCGTTTTTCCCCTTGTTTTTGTCTTTTATAGAAAATCAACACCAAACAAAACAAATCTTTTTGAGGATTTTTCTTGGACCAGAAGACACTAAGGAACCTTTGGGGGAGGTAAGATGGGCCACTAGTTGGCAACAAGCTTGGGAGGCATGCCGTATACCAAAATATTCCTCTAATCCTAATCTTTGCTCTATAAATACCCAAATATTCCCTATATACCAAAGGGCACACCAAAAATACTTTTCCACCGCCGCAAGTTTCTGTCCTCGTGAGATCCCATCTAGAGATTCCGCCGAAGGGGAATTCAATCGCGGAGGGCTGCTACATCAACCTTGCTGCCCATCCGATGATGTGTGAGTAGTTTACCACAGACCTACGGGTCCATAGCTAGATGGCTTCTTCTCTCTCTTTGATCTTCAATACAATGTTCTTGGAGATCTATTGGATGTAATCTTCTTTTGCGGTCCATTTGTTGAGATCCGGTGAATTATGGATTTATGATCAGAGTATCTATGAATATTATTTGAGTCTTCTCTGAACTATTTTACGCATGATTAAGACAGCTTTGTATTTCTCTCCGATCTATTGATCTGGTTTGACCAACTAGATTGATTTTTCTTGCCACGGGAGAGGTGCCTTGTAATGGGTTCAATCTTGTGTGCTCATACCCAGTGACCGAAGGGGACATGACACGTATTTGTCTTGTTGCCATTAAGGATAAAAAGGTGGGGTTTATTCATAAGTATTAGATCTATCCCTCTACATCATGTCATCTTGCTTAAGGCGTTACTCCGTTCCTCTTAACTTAATACACTAGATGAATGCTGAATAGTGGTCGATGTGTGGAGTAATAGTAGTAGATGCATGCAGGAGTCGGTCTACTTGTCACAGACATGATGCTTATATTCATGATCATTGGCTTAGATATCGTCATAACTTTGCGCTTTTCTATCAATTGCTCAACAGTAATTTGTTTATCCATTGTATGGGTTCTTTCAAGAGAGAAGCCTCTAGTGAAAACTATGGCCACGGGTCTATCTTTTATCATATTATTTTTAGATCTAGAAAACCCAAAACCCAAAAATACCTTGCTGCAATTTATTTACCTTCACTTTATTTTGCACTTTTATTTATCTTGTATACCCATCTCTATCAGATCTCATCCTTGCAAGTAACCGTGAAGGGATTGACAACCCCTTTAGCGCATTGGGTGTAAGTATTTGTTTATTTCTGTAGGTGCAACCATTGGTGACTTATGTGTTCCTCCTACTGGACTGATACCTTGGTTCTCAACTGAGGGAAATACTTATCTCTACTTTGTTGCATCACCCTTTCCTCTTCAAGGGAAAAACCAATGCAAGCTCAAGAAGTAGCATTGGCCTATGGACTCGGCTGCTACAAGGCAATCTTCTGTAACAAAGGACGCACTAAACAATTTCCGCACGGTGAAACTTTTTACTCACCATGTGCTTCCTGGGTGAACATCTTGACCTCCTCTAGTTCGGCATGTGCAGCTGCCAACTGTGTTCGGTTCAGCTCAAGGTCCTCAACTAGTTTGTTGTTTTGTTCCATTAGGGCCTGCACCATGTCGCGACATATGCATATTAACGCCCTTAACTCGGCCATACCGCCCAAATTAAGGCTCGGGGGCTACTAGGTCAGGATTTATGTTCTATTGTCAAAACTAATCACATACCTGCATATTGGTCGACAGAAGACGGTCGATTACCTCAAGTCTGGTTTGGGTGGCTCTGAGGTATGCATCCACTGAACTAAGGGCATTGAACTCTTGTTCAAAAAACACTGGATGACGCAGTGACTCCTCTCGTCGTTGGTGATTCATCACACTTTCAACTTTGGAATTGGTAACCAAGACATCCTCAGGATCCTCTGGAAGCAGGTCCGCAACAGGAGACTCTGCATTGACCCTGGCCCTTGCCAAGGATTTCAGTTTGAGATTACCCCCTGGTTCCTCTTTGACGTCGTCGGTCGACAGTGGCGGCACACTCGTTCTACGGGTCGCAGCAAAGATTATGAGTATTCGCAGTGGCCACAATAATGACCGAACTATAAGCTCAAATGTATGACCTCTTGGTCGGGGTGCAGTCGGTATAGTTCTCGTGGCTGCCATGCGCTTGGGAGCTCTACCATGGGTTGGTGTTGACGTGGTTGGCGCCGCTCTCGCGGGTGTTCGACGCGTGGTGCGGCAGCCCTTGGGAGTAGAAGCCAGCATACTCGGAATGACGCGAGGCGAAAGCCCTTTTTGGGAAGAGGCCTTCTTGCTACTTATAGCAGAAGAGGGAAGGGTCCCAGGGTGATCGGCCATAAGGGCCACCTTAGAGTCGTTAAGACTCTCTTGGTAAAAGACCCCATCCTCAGAATCGATTGACGTCTCTGGATCATCATGGAATCCTGGGTCATCACCACGGGAATGGCTCTGTGGTTGTGGAGAGGGGCAGCTGATGGTCTCAACCCAATGCCTCCAATTCTATTCGAAAAAATGGAAGATCCGATCAATAGATACAGACGCAACGTTTAGACTATGAAAAATAAAGTTGAACTTACCCATTCAATGGGGTTATAGCTCGAATAGTCATCCTTGTTCCTCAGGCGGGCAAACTCTTCTTCTTCTTCTCCTTTGAAGAGATCAACCAGTATGGCTGACATTGCTACCTGGTTGTCAGGCCCCTTCCATTTGTAACGGGCGGCATCGCTTGTCCCACTATAACACCACAGGGGGTGCATCCTTTGTTGAAGAGGTTGCACGCGTCGAGTAATGGTGGCGGCCATCATGTCGATCATGGTTAACTTATTGTGAGCTAGCAGCCTCACCTTAGTGGCTAGATGTTGTACTTTGGCACTCTCCTCTTGAGAGGTGTTTTTTGGCTGCCAATTAAACCGCTTCTTTAAAGGAGCATCTGAGTATTCGGGTAGACCCCTCCGAGCTGGCTCGAATAGGGGGACGTCTTCAATATAAAACCACTACGAGGTCCACTCTTTAGAGTCCTTCTTTGGGGTCCCAATGGCGTACCCCATCCCAGCTATGTGCCATACTTCGGCTCCGCCTACTTCAGAGATTGTCCCTCCCCGAGTACGGGGGACGAGGCAGATATACCTTGTCCATAATTCGAAATGGGCCTCGCAGCCCAGAAACATCTCACAATGGGCGACTTCTACTTCTTGACCTTGTGTTAGTTTTTCCCTTGAAGAGGAAAGGGTGATGCAGATAAGTAGAGATAAGTATTTTCCTCAGTTAGAGAACCAATGTATCAATCCAGTAGGAGACAACGCACAAATCACCAATACCTACACAAACAATCAAATACTTGCACCCAACATCATAAAGGGGTTGTCAATCCCTTCACGGTCACTTGCAAAAGTGAGATCTGATTGAGATAGATAAAGTTAAACAAAAGATAAAGTAAATATTTTTAGGGTTTTTGGTTTATAGATCGGAAAGTAAAAGATTGCAAAACAGTAGATCGGAAACTTATATGATGGAAAATAGACCCTGAGGCCATAGGTTTCACTAGAGGCTTCTCTCAAGATAGCAAATGATACGGTGGGTGAACAAATTACTGTCGAGCAATTGATACAAAAGCGCAAAGTTATGACGGTATCCAAGGCAATGATTATGAAATATAGGCATCACGTCCGTGTCAAGTAGACTGACTCCTGCGTGCATCTAGTACTATCACTCGACACATCGACCGACTCTTGCCTACATCTAGAGCATTAAGTTCATGACGAACAGAGTAACACTTTAAGTAAGATGACATGATGTAGAGGAATAAACTCAAGCAATATGATGTAAACCCATCTTTTATCATCGATGGCAACAATACAATACATGCCTCACTGCCCATACTGTCACTGGCAGAGGACACCGAAAGATTGAACCCAAAGCTAAGCACTTCTACCATTGCAAGAAAACCAATCTAGTTGGGCAAACTAAACCAATAGTTCGAAGAGAATTACAAAGATATCAAATCATGCATAAAAGAATTCAGAGAAGATTCAAATAATATTCATAGATAAGCTGATTATAAATCCACAATTCAACGGATCTCGACAAACACATCACAATATCCAAGAACATCAAGGAGAACATGGCATTGAGAATCAAATAGAGAGAAGAAGCCATCTAGCTACTAGCTATGGACCCGTAGGTCTGAGGTAAACTACTCACGCTTAATTGGAAGGGCAATAGAGTTGATGTAGAAGACCTCCATCATCGAACCCCCCTCCGGCAGGATGGCGAAAAAGGCCCAAGATTGGATCTCGCGGGAACAGAAGGTTGCAGCGGTGGAAAAGTGTTTTCATGGATTCTTCTGGTGGTTTGAGAATATATGTGAATATATAGGAGGAAGATCTAGGCCAGGGGTGTCACCGAGGGGCCCACAAGGTAGGGGCGCGCCCTACCCTCCTAGCTGCGCCCTCCACCCTTGTGGCCGCCTCGCGGCTCTTCTGACTTGCACTCCAAGTCTTATATTTGTCTTCTGGTCCAAGAAAAATCATTGCGAAGGTTTTATTCCCTTTGGTATTCCTTTTCTGCGAAGCTCAAAAACAAGGAAAAAATAGAAACTGGCATTGGGCTCTAGGTTAATAAGTCAGTCCCCAAAATAATATAAAATAGCATATTAATGCATATAAAACATGCAAAACAAATAATATAATAGCATAGAACAATAAAAAGTTATAGATACGTTGGAGATGTATCAAGCATCCCCAAGCTTAATTGCTACTCGTCCTTGAGTAGGTAAATGATAGAAACAATTCTTTTTGATGTGGCATGCTACCTAACAATTTATCCATGTAATTTTTATTTATTGTGGCATGAATGTTCAGATCCATAGGATTCAACACAAAAGTTTATATTGACATGAAAACAATAATACTTCAAGCATACTAACAAGGCAAATTTGTCTTCTCGAAATAACATGGCCAAAGAAAGCCTATCCAACGAAATCATATAGTCTGGCTATGCTCCATCTTCATCACACAAAATATTCAAATCATGCACAACCCCGATGACAAGCCAAGCAATTGTTTCATACTTTTGGTTTTCTCAAACCTTTTCATCTTTCATGTAATACATGAGCGTGAGCCATGGACATAGTACTATAGGTGGAATAGAATATGGTGGTTGTGGAGAAGACAAAAAAGAGAGAGATAGTCTCACATCAACCAGGCGTATTAGGGGGCTATGGAGATACCCATCAATAGATATCAGTGTGAATGAGTAGGGATTGCCATGCAACAGATGCACTAGAGCTATAAGTTTATGAAAGCTGAAAAGAAAACTAAGTGGGCATGCACCCAACTTGCTTGCTCATGAAGACCTAGGGCAATTGGAGGAAGCCCATCATTGGAATATACAAGCCAATTTCTATAATGAAAAATTCCCACTAGTATATGAAAGTGACAACATAGGAGACTCTCTATCATGAAGATCATGGTGCTACTTTGAAGCACACGTGTGGAAAAAGGATAGTAACATTGCCCCTTCTCTCTTTTTCTCTCTTTTTTTGAATGGACTTCTTTGGGCTCTTTTATCTTTTTGTAAAGTCCGGACACTCATCCCAACTTGTGGAGGAATTATAGCTTCCATCATCCTTTCCTCACATGGGAAAATGCTCTAATAATGATGATCATCACACTTTTATTTACTTACAACTCAGGAATTATAACTCGATACTTAGAACAAAATATAACTCTATATGAATGCCTCCGGCGGTGTACCGGGGTGTGCAATGACTCAAGAGTGACATGTATGAAAGAATTATGAAAGGTGGCTTTACCACAAATACGATGTCAACTACATGATCATGCAAAGCAATATGACAATGAAGGAACGTGTCATAATAAAACGGAACAGTGGAAAGTTGCATGGCAATATATCTCGGAATGTCTATGGAAATGCCATAATAGGTAGGTATGGTGGCTGTTTTGAGGAAGTATATGGTGGGTGTATGGTACCGGTGAAAGTTGCGTGGCACTAGAGAGGCTAGCAATGGTGGAAGGGTGAGAGTGTGTATAATCCATGGAATCAACATTAGTCATAAAGAACTCACATAGTTATTGCAAAAATCCGTTAGTCATCAAAACAAAGTACTACACGCATGCTCTTAGGGGGATAGATTGGTAGGAAAAGACCATCGCTCGTCCCCGACCGCCACTCATAAGGAAGACAATCGATAAATAAATCTTGTTCCGACTTCATCACATAACGGTTCACCATACGTGCATGCTACGAGAATCACAAACTTTAACACAAGTATTTCTGCAATCCACAATTACTCACTAGCATGACTCTAATGTCACCATCTTTATATCTCAAAACAATAATAAGGAATCAAACTTCTCATAGTATTCAATGCACTTTATATGAAAGCTTTTATTATATCCCTCTTGGATGCCTATCATATTAGGACTAAATTCATAACCCAAGCAAATTACCGTGCTGTTTAAAAAGACTCTCAAAATAATATAAGTGAAGCATGAGAGTTGAACAATTTCTATAAAATAAAGCCACCGCTGTGCTCTAAAAAGATATAAGTGAAGCACTAGAGCAAAATTGCCTGGCTCAAAAGATATAAGTGAAGCACATAGAGTATATTCTAATAAATCACGATTAGGTCTGTACAGCAAGGATGATTATGTCAAACTAAAAAGTAAAGACTCATATCATACAAGACGCTCCAAGCAAAACACATATCATGTGGTGAATAAAATATAGCCTCAAGTAAAGCTCCCGATAGACAAAGATGAAACAGGGGATGCCTTCCAGGGCATCCCCAAGCTTAGGCTCTTGGTTGTCCTTGAATATTACCTTGGGGTTCCTTGGGAATCCCCAAGCTTAGGCTCTTGCCACTCCTTATTCCATAGTCCATCAAATCCTTACCCAAAACATGAAAACTTCACAGCACAAAACTCAACAGAAAATCTCATAGGCTCCGTTAGTATAAGAAAATAAATCATGACTTTTGGTACTGTTGTGAATTCATTCTTTATTTATATTAGTGTAACATCTACTGTATTCCAACTTTCCGATACTACCCATAGATTCATCAAAATAAGCAAACAACACATAGAAAACAGAATCTGTCAAAAATAGAACAATCTGTAGTAATCTATAACTCTCGAATACTTTTGTAACTCCACAAATTATGAACAATTAGGACAACGGAGGCAACTTGTATATCAATCTTGTGTAAAAAATTCAAGAATTTATATCGTTCCAGAAGCTCAGATCAATTTTATCACTAGGCGCAAAAGTTTCTGTTTTTCAGCATGATCAAATCAACTGTCACCATAAGCCATCCCAAAGGTCTTAATTGGCATAAACACTAATTAAAAAACAAAACACATCTAACCAGAGGCTAGATTAATTATTTATTAAAAAACAAAAAGGAAATATATTGGGTTGTCTCCCAACAAGCGCTTTTCTTTAAAGTCTTTTAGCCAGGCATTGATAATTTCGAAGATGCTCACATGAAAGATAACATTTGAAACACGGAGAGAGCATCATATAGCATGTTAAAAACACATATAAGTCTAACATACTTCCTATGCATAGGCATCTTATAGGAAAACAAATTATCAAGGTAAGCAAAAACTAGCACATGCAAGGAACAAGAAAGAAACAATGGCAATCTCAACGTAATGAGAGGTAATTTAGTGACATGAAAATTTCTACAACCACATTTTCCTCTCTCATAATAATTACATGTAGGATCATATTCAAATTCAACAATATAGCTATCACATAACATATTCTCTACATGATCCACATGCATGCAAAGTTCACATTCTTCCAAAATAGTGGGATTATCATAGAACAAAGTCATTACTTCTCCAAGCCCACTTTTATCAAAAATTTCATAAGATTGATCAATCTCCAAAGTAGTGGGATCAAAAGTTGACATTATTTCAAACTCACTTTCAACATCATTGCAAACATTATTATGAATATCATATTCATCATGAGGCTTAAATAAATTTTCAATATCATAAGAAGAATCACCCCAATCATGATCATTGCAACAAGTAGTAGACATAGCAAAATTGGCATCCCCAAGCTTCGGGTTTTGCAAATTATTAGCACAATTGTCATTAATAGTATTTATAATAACATAATTGCAATCATGCTTTTTATTCAAGGATCTATCATGAATCACTTCATAAAGCACTTCATCACAATTTTTAGATTCACGGATTTCAAGCAAAACTTCATAAAGATAATCTAGTGCACTCAACTCACTAGCAATTGGTTCATCCTAGTTGGATCTTTTAAAAGGATTAGAAAGTGGATGTGGATCCATAAACTCTTTGCTTCTGACAATAAACACACAATTATACCAAGCAAACGAGCAAACAAACCAAGTAAGACATAAGGGCAAATGAAAAGACGAAAGAAAGAAGGGCGAAGAAAAGGGCAAATCTTTTTGAAAATTGTTTTAGAAGTGGGGGAGAGGAAAACGAGAGGCAAATGGAGAATAATGTAATGCAAGAGACGGGAGTTTTATGATGGGTACTTTGTATGTCTTGACTTGGCGTAGATCTCCCCGGCAACGGCGCTAGAAATTCTTCCTGCTACTTCTTGAGCTTGCGTTGGTTTTTCGCTTGAAGAGGAAAGGGTGAAGCAGCAAAGTAGAGATAAGTATTTCCCTCAGTTAGAGAACCAAGGTATCAATCTAGTAGGAGACAATGCACAAATCACCAATACCTACACAAACAATCAAACACTTGCAACCAACATGATAAAGGGTTTGTCAATCCCTTCACGGTCACTTGCAAAAGTGAGATAGGATAGAGATAGATAAAACTAAACAAAAGATAAAGAAAATATTTTTGGGGTTTTTTGGTTTATAGATCGGAAAGTAAAAGATTGCAAAATAGTAGATCGGAAACTTATATGATGGAAAATAGACCCTGTGGCCATATGTTTCACTAGAGGCTTCTCTCAAGATAGCAAATAATACGGTGGGTGAACAAATTACTGTCGAGCAATTGATAGAAAAGCACAAAGTTATGATGATATCCAAGGCAATGATTATGAAATATAGGCATCACGTCCGTGTCAAGTAGACCGACTCCTGCCTGCAACTACAACTATTAATCCACAAATCGACCGACTCCTGCCTGCATCTAGAGTATTAAGTTCATGAAGAACAGAGTAATGCTTTAAGTAAGATGACATGATGTAGAGGAATAAACTCAAGCAACATGATGTAAACCCCATCTTTTCATCCTCGATGGCAACAATACAATACGTGCCTGGCTGCCCCTACTGTCACTGGGAGAGGACACCGCAAGATTGAATCGAAAGCTAAGCACTTCTCCCATTGCAAGAAAAACCAATCTAGTTGGCCAAAATAAACCGATAGTTCGAAGAGAATTACAAAGATATCAAATCATGCTTAAAAGAATTCAGAGAAGATTCAAATAATATTCATAGATAAGCTGATCATAAATCCACAATTGAACGGATCTCGACAAACACACCGCAAAAGAAGATTACATCGGATAGATCTCCAAGAACATCGAGTAGAACAGGTATTGAGAATCAAAGAGAGAGAATAAGCCATCTAGCTACTAGCTATGGACCCCTAGGTCTGATGTAAACTACTCACACTTCATTAGAAAGGGCAATAGAGTTGATGTAGAAGCCCTATGTGATCGAATCCCCCTCTGGCAGGATGCCGGAAAAGGCCCCAATATGGGATCTCACAGGAACAGAAGGTTGCGGTGGTGGAAAAGTGGTTTCGTGGATGCTTCTGGTGGTTTGGGAATTTATGTGAATATATAGGAGGAAGATCTAGGGCAGGGGGTCACCGAGGGGCCCACAAGGTAGGGGGTGCGCCCTACCCCCTGGGCGCGCCCTCCACCCTTGTGGCCGCCTCATGGCTCTTCTGACTTGCACTCCAAGTCTCTTGGGTGTCTTCTGGTCCAAGAAAAATCATCGCGAAGGTTTTATTCCATTTGGACTCCGTTTGGTATTCCTGTTGTGCGAAGCACAAAAACGAGGAAAAAACAAAAACTGACACTGGGCTCTAGTTAATAAGTTAGTCCCAAAAATAATATAAAATAGCATATTAATGCATATAAAACATTCAAAACAGATAATATAATAGCATGGAACAATAAAAAATTATAGATATGTTGGAGACGTATCAGCGACAGAGCCCAAGATATGCAAAATGGACCCAGGGGTGAGGTGATGGAGCTGGACTCCATAGAACTCTAGCAAACCCCTTAAGAAAGGTTTAATGGGAAAGTCCAGTTCTCGTAAGAGGAAGGGCACGAAACATACCCTCTCTTCCTTGCATGGATCATGGAAGTTCTCTGCAAGGCCTTCGCCATTCAGGAAGTTAATCCGGGTTAAATGGACACGAGATCTAAAGAAGGAAGATATCCTTGTGTCTCGAGTCTGCTATGTTGAAGATGGGAGACTAAGCAGCTTGCCCAGTCACCCGGAAGAGGGCCATGTGGGAGTGAGGAGGAGTTTTGGGCGCTTGGATTTTTTCCAGAATTTTCTGGTGTTTGGGCTTCTTGATTTGGGGATGGAATGGTCTACCTGTCACGCTCCTGGCCTGTTTAAATAGGTGCTTCCCCTGTCCCATGAGGGGCATTTCTGTAAAATATTACTACACCGTCCGCCTCCTTCTGGCACATGGAAATCGAGGGGTGTCATTAGCCCGGTTCGAAGAATTGGTGCTATGGGCCCTACGACGCACCAACGAACTAGGAAAGTTATCGGGACCGAGCTATGGTCAGTCGAACATAGAAGGGGATAGGAACTCGCCCCGCAAGCCGGAGACTTCGGCTGCGCAAAGACTCCGGGGATAGTGAGCCATTTTCATTGAAGGCTTGTTTGGGGGCTACTGAGGGAGTCTCGGACTAAGGGGTCCTCGGGGTGCCGGCCTATCTCTTATGGGCCGGACAGGTGGGCTGCTCTTCAATTACTAAGGACACTACTGCAGGATACTGCTAACGCGACACTACGATCAGAGACCCTTTGATGAAACTGTATGTGATGCATAAATTGCAAATGGTGGGGTAAAAAACTGTCAAAAAGGTGCAAAACGTTGCGATGGCGGAGCCATCAAACACGGTTCAGATTTTAGTTGTGTGTGCGATGCACAACACATGGTTAATCCATTTGAACTGTTCACGATAGCATAACAACAAAAATGGGCAGCCATATCAATGTGTGTGTGATATACGGCATACGGTTCACTCGGACGAACTGTTTTTGATTAGGGAACACAACAAAGATGGTTCAACTCAACAAGATGTGTGTGATATGTGGCATACAATTCACATGGATGAACTGTTTACGATGAGCCAAAAGAACAAAAATGATTCATGTAAACAAGATGTGTGTGATACCTGGCAAATAGACAACTCGGATGAACTGTTTACGATGAGAAATTACAACACAGACGGTTAATACAGTTAGTTCATGTGCGATTCTGTGTGTACAAAAAACTTTGAAAAATGCAAACTAGTTGCTTGCGGTGGCTAGGAGTATCGCACACGATGCGTCTACGAGTACACATGTGCAATGACTAGTAAGTTACACATACGTTTCCTTATGTTAACATGTGTGTGAATTTGCAATAGAGACAGTTAATATGAAAATTCCTTCTGGACATCGGGAACACGCTTAAACTCAATGAACTGTGTATGGTACTAATACTTTCCATGAAAATTTAAGAACTTGAGTAACAGCATGTGAGTAACATATACATAGTGGTTACACTATTCGACAAAAGGAGGATCTTTGTAACACGGTTTTGACAACCATATGGTCCATATATACATACTTAACATAGTAACAACTATCACATTTTAAGATGCTAAGGGCCAACAACTATATGGTCCATATCTACATACTTAACATAGTAATAGCTAGCACATTTAAGAGGCCGAGGGCCAACAACCACAACTATCTGCTGGAAGCAGCTTGATCACGGCGACTCGATATCTCGTCAATGAAAAGTAAGAGCCTTCCCGTGCCTTGGTAGAGCATGAGTAGAACAGTGTCTCCAATTTTCCAATATGGATGAATTGCCACGACAAGTGAGAACTTGTTAATTTGAATGGTTCCATTTCTGCTGGAAATGCAGTACCTTGCAATCACTTTGGTGTTATTAGCAGGAGCAAGTGTAATTCGACCACGCCGGGAAATCGATCGAGGAACTGCTACAGTGGGCAATTTCTGTTGACATGTAGAATAAAAACCAATTATAACATATCGTTGAAGATATATATTGTTTATGAGCATCAACATTAAAATAAGACTTTTTACTAGCGTTTTGTGCACACAATTGGTCTTGTTCAATGTGTGCACCATAGGTCTAATTAATCCCATCCAAAATCCAGCGCTCATACACTGTGCTATCTATGTCTCATTACCAACAAAGTTTATGACATGCTCCAGGTCCTCCCAGTGAAATTTGGTACGCTTAGTAACATACAAATCGTTCACTATGCATCCAACGTATCCTGCTTAAAATGTGGAAGATATTATTTATTCAGAGCATGGCAGAAGAATATATAGTGCACATAAATTGGTAAATAGAATTTGTTACTGCCTAGGAACGGAGTCAAAAAATGAAATCACAATTGGTTGCTTAAATAGTGATCACTTAGTCAGAATAAATAACCCCATTTTGCTAAGTAATATGATAGCATGGAGAAAGTTGAAAGGACGCTAACCTCGATCAGACTTCGCTCGGCTGATGACGTTGGGGAAGTAAACATCCATGTTATTTAGACCAGGCTATGGTGCACGCACTAGAATTTTGTTGCCAGCTTTGAGTTCATAACACTTAGACATTTTTCTCCAAAGGTCCGCATTAAAATAGGAGTGACCATCTTTATCAAGTTTTATGCTAACCATCATTGTAAATCCATGCTACGTTGTCAATATGACATCCTGGGAGTCATCAACAAAGTAAAGCCCAAGATTTCCTTCTACTCCTGTTCTTGCAAAGCAAGGGATGTACTACTTGACATGAAAATTAAGATCGTAAACTAGATATATTGCAATAACAGAGCAAGATGCAAATATGGGTGTAACTGATAGAACAGATCAATATACAGATGAAAGCAAAGTACAAAAATATAGAATTAAAAATAGATAATGTAATAAAGATTTGATGCCAATATATAGATAATGTAGAAACAGACGGTATATGTTCACAAATTTAGGCCACGCCGACCGTGGTAGGTTGAGATTGAACATACCAAGCGCTCCCTGAAGTCATCCGGAATGGTGAGATAGAACTTCGTTTCCGACTGGCCGCGACCACACTTGCCCGATTTGTGCTCGCCCTATGGACACATGAATGAACACCCACGAATCAGCTAGAACAAAAATGATTCCACAGCGATTTCCGCCGGTTGATTAACAGCGACAGACGGACTGTGATAAGAGATGAGTGAATATTTCACTAAGTTGATTACCTTCTCCATGAGAAAAATCCCCGGCCGAATCCCAAAGAAAACCCCAGTCGACCAGAGTCTAGAATGTCGGTACAGATAGGCAGCAAAAAGCGGTAGGGGCCAAATCCCGTGCCGTTTGGAGCGCGACCTATGCCCGTTGACAACAGCCGTCGAGCTTTGGGTGGCTGCCGCGGTAGAAGTTGATGAGGTGCAGAGTTGCGGAGGAGTCCGTGGTGAGTGAATGGGGACGAAGTCGATGACAGTTTTCTTTTTTCCTTTTGCATGTGTGAGTGAACACACATGGTTCGCAGAGGCGACCGAGATTGACAGGGAATCCAAATTTCCTTTGTCCTTTGTCCATGAGTTTTTGTCTACGATGAACATAAACCCTGCTAATCACCATGTTCAAATTTGACATTTTTTTAGGATCATTTACCATATTTAGGGGATTATGTGCATTTCCTAGGCATTAATTATGCACATAATTCAAATTCGAACAATCGGTGCATGAAAAGGTGCACAAGAACGGTCTAGAAAACCATGCTTGTTCAATTTAGTACATTCTCATGCCTTTTACAAGGAATGGGCAGACATTTCAATGAAATGTGTGGCAATAGTCAACCATAAACACGTCGTTTACTGGGTTAACAACTATACAAAAATGAAATACATGCTTGGAAAACATGACGCCTGGTGTGGTGCCATGGTATGGCCTCACCGTGCCCTGGTGAAAATTTGAGAATGTTTTCCTTATGTCATCATGCACGCCTTTCATAAATCGAACCATCACCGAGGAAGTTTCATGGTTTCGAGGGGGAAATCACCAAGATTAAAGGGGGATCCAAATTTCCTTTGTCCATGAGTTTTTTTCTATGATGAACATACACCCTGCAAATCACCGTGTTAAAATTTGGCACTTTTCCGGGTTCATTTATCATATTTAGGAGATTATGTGCATTTCCTAGGCATTAATGCACACAATTCAAGTTCAAACAATCAGTGCATGAAAGGGTGCACAAGAATGGCCTGGAAAACCTTACTCATGCCATTTAATAAATTCTCATGCATTTTACAAGGAATGGACATATATTTTGATGAAATGTGTGGCAATAGTCAACCAGAAACGTTTGTTTATTGGGTTTTCAACTATAGAAAAAATGAAATAAATGCTCGAAAAACATGACACCGGCATGGTGCCATGGCATGACCTCACCATGCCCTGGTAAAAATTTGAGAAGGTTTGGCTTATGTCATCATGCACACCTTCATAAATCGAACCATCACCGAGGAAGTTCCATGCTTTCGAGAGGGAAATCACCAAGATTGAAGGGGAATCCAAATTTCCATCCTAGTTTGTCATTCAATTTTTTTCAATGATCAACATACCACCTAAAATGCAACGTGTTCAAATTTGACAATTTTCTGGGATCATTTACCATATTTATTGGATTATGTGCATTTTCTAGGCATTAATGCACATAATTCAAATTCGAACAATCGGTGCATGAAAAGGTGCACAAGAACGGTCTAGAAAACCATGCTCGTGCTATTTAGTACATTCTCATGCCTTTTATAAGGAATGGGCAGATATTTCAAGGAAATGTGTGGCAATAGTCAACCATAAACACGCCATTTACTAGGTTAACAACTATACAAAAAATGAAATACATGGTTGGAAAACATGACGCCTGGTGTGGTGCCATGGTATTGCCTCACCGTGCCTTGGTAAAAATTGGAGAATGTTTTCCTTATGTCGTGATGCACGCCTTTCATAAATTGAACCGTCACCGAGGAAGTTTCATGGTTTCGAGGGGGAAATCACCAAGATTGAAGGGGGGGTTCCAAATTTCCTTTGTCCTTTGTCCACGAGTTTTTTTCTACGATGAACATACACCCTGCAAATCACCATGTTCAAATTTGGCACTTTTCCGGGTTCATTTACCATATTTAGGGGATTATGTCACCGTTCTGGGAATGGGGGTCCCCAGACTTGCCTGCCTGCGGCCCACAGCGTGGCTCCCCCAGCGGTCCTGTACGACCCATCTTCACCAGCAAACACTCAAGACCCTCGCGAGGGCCAAGCCTCACAGGGCG
The DNA here is from genome assembly GCF_018294505.1 of Triticum aestivum. Classification (NCBI taxonomy): domain Eukaryota; kingdom Viridiplantae; phylum Streptophyta; class Magnoliopsida; order Poales; family Poaceae; genus Triticum; species Triticum aestivum. The sequence goes on from NC_057794.1 coordinate 130,316,450, forward strand.
GACGACGCAAGACCTCCTCAGGGGCGGCCTCACCAGGCTGGCTCGTGAGGGGTAGAGAGATCAAGGCAAGGGACACCTCGCGAGGTTTACGTGATGCAAGCCATGACGACTGGAGCCAGGCGGGTGCCAGCGTGCAGTGTCCTCGTTTCCTCTTTGGTGCTAAAGAGGCAAGCGTAGGCGAGGAATCCCGAGGCATCAGGCAAAGGTTTCCATATTTGTGCAACAAGACCAAGACCAGCAGGACAGCAGGACGGAGGTCACAGTGGAGCCCAAGACGACATCACCACCAGAGCCTTTGGCAGGCGATGACTACTTTTGCCAGGATAACTTGTACTAGTTGTCTCCCTTCGAATTTGGCCATTGTGGGATCCCTTCCCACTCAATATTTGGGAAGAGGATCAGGGCCTCTATAAATAGGACTAGCCACCACCATAGTGCGGGAGGGGGGGGTGATCGGCTCATCCAGATCCAGACCATCCCCAACCACACAAATTCACCAAGCACAAGAACACCTCTCCTCAGGAGACTGTTCTTCCCCTGTAACTGTTCATCCTCAGCCCAAGAGGCAATCCACCACACCACACTAGAGTAGGGTATTACACCACAACGGTGGCCCAAACCAGTATAAATCTTGTGTCTCTCGTTCTTTGGGTTCGTTGAGCTAGGCCGTGAGATTTTGGAGTGTGCGAGCTAGAGAGGGGGAGAGATCATTGTGCGCACCCCAGTGTTCAAACTTCATGGGTTTTGCCGGAACCCGAAATCTAACATTTGGCGCGCCAGGTAGGGGTGCGCCGAAGCCTTGCCCCCCCGACGGCCTTGCTTCTCTGACCGACTCCCATGGACGCCGCATGTTCTCCGACTGGATCGATGGGCACCCTTCGCAGTGCCGGGGGGCTCTGGGCCCTCACCCCCTCCTTGCGGCGGGTGCAGTGGCCGCACAAGTTCAAGTCGGAGATGCCGCCCCGCTACGATGGTGCGGCGGATCCGGTGGCCTTTCTTCTGGCGTACGAGGAGGCCATCCTAGAGGCCGGGGGCGATGGTAAAGTCATGGCCAACTGGCTCCCAATGGCCCTCGCTGGCGTGCCGCGTGCCTGGCTCCTCCATCTGCCGGAATCTTCTATGGCCTCCTGGGAGGAGCTGCGCAACCTCTTCATCACGCGCTTCGGGGAACGAGCAGCCCCCGTCGTGGCGGCTCTCCTCGGTGGCTCGCAGGCACCGCCCTCGGACCGTCACACCAAGCCGTTCTTTCACCAGATCGGCGTTGCCACCAAGCGGCAGGGGGCTCCCCCGGGTTGCGCGGCGCCCAAGGGCGACCTGATCTTCGACTCAAGGGATCACCCAGTCACCACCATCGGCTCGAGCATGCTTCCAATGCTTTGCACGCCCACCATCTGTAGCATAGCCGTCACCAAGACCCTCATCGACGGCGGCGCCGGCCTCAACATGCTCTCCGTGGAGGCTTTCAGCCTCCTTCACGTACCACTTGAGCGGCTCTGCCCCAACAAGCCTTTCTTCGGGGTCGGCGGTAGCTCCTCCAACCCCCTGGGGCAGATCCATCTCCCCGTGACCTTCGGCACACGCGACAACTACCGCACCGAGCTAATCGACTAATCGCCTGCATCGGCTTGCCGTACAACGCCATCCTCAGGTACCCGGCGCTGGCCCAGTTCATGGCAGCTACCCATCCTGCCTACAACCTCATGAAGATGCCAGGAAGCAAGGGCGTCCTCACCATGGCCGGAGACACCAAGGAAGCTGTGGCGGCCCTCAAGCTAGCCCTCAGGGCCATAGTGGCAGCTTGCCCGGCTGACAAGACCGTGTCCAAAACCAAGGGGGCTGCGCCAACCAAGAAAAAGCAGCTATTCACTCAAGGTCAAGCCAAGACGAAGCAGATACCAGTCGACGCGGACGGGGCCTCTGGCACTACCTTTACCATAGGCGCCGACCTCGCCCTAGATCAAGAAAAGGAGTTGGTGGACTTCTTGCGAGCGAACAAGGAAGTAATCGCCTGGGAGCCCAAGCAGCTAGTTGGGGTCCCGAGAGGAGTGATTGAGCATCATCTGAGGGTGTGCCCCAACATGCGCCCTATGAAGTAGAAGGCGAGACAACAATCCACGAAGAAGCAATCTTTCATCATTCAGGAAACCCGCAAGCTAGAGGCAGCATGTGTCATTCGCGAGGTCCGGTACCCAGAGTGGCTTGCAAACCCAGTCGTCGTGCCAAAGAAAGGAGGGAAAGAACACATGTGTGTCGACTTCACCAACCTCAACAAGGCTTGCCCTCAAGACCCGTTCCCGCTGCCGCTCATCAACCAGATTGTTGACTCCAGTGCGGAGTGTGATTTGCTGTGCTTCCCGGATGCGTTCTTAGGCTACCACCAGATCAAGATGGCAGTGGAAGATGTGGAGAAAACGACTTTCTTGACCCCAGGCGGGGTATACTGCTACACTTGCATGCCATTCGGACTGCGCAACGCAGGAGCGACCTTTCAGCGACTGATGCACATTGCCTTGGGCAGTAGCTAGGGAGAAACGCTAAGGCCTACGTGGACGACATTGTGGTGAAGTCTCGGGAGGCGAGAACTTTGATTCGAGACCCGGAGGAGACCTTCGCGAGCCTGCGCCAGGTGGACTTGTGGCTCAAACCAGAAAAGTGCGTGTTTGGTGTCCCTTCCGGCAAGCTGCTGGGCTTCCTCATGTCCCACAGGGTGATCGAGGCCAATCCGGAGAAAGTCAAGGCAATCGAAGACATGAGCCCACCGCAAAACCTCAAGGAGATGCAGAAGCTTGCAGGCTGCGTGACTTCACTGGGGCGCTTCATCTCCAAGTTGGGGGAGCGCGCCTTGCCGTTCTTCAAGCTGATGAAGAAGGGTCCGTTCGAGTGGACCCCCGAGGCCGATCTGGGATTTCAAGACCTCAAGAGATACTTGACCAGCCCGCCGGTGATGGTGGTGCCTCGTCCTCGCGAGTCCTTGGTACTATACCTGTCTGCCACACCACACTCTGCTAGCGCGGCGCTGGTGGCCCTCAGAGAGGAGCCCCGAGTCAAGGGCCCGCCAAATGGAGTTGCCAAGCCAGATGAGGCTGCACAACACCAAGATGATGTTCCTGAGACAGCGGCTACTCTGGCTAGTCATCAATCCCTAGGAGCTGGGCGTCCACAGGAAACACCTCAGTCCCCGGGAGCCAAAAACTCTGTTAGCTCTCCCACCCTTGTCGAGCACCCAGTGTACTTTGTCAGCACAGTGCTACGAGATGCGACAGCGCGATACCCCATGCCTCAGAAGCTCTTGCTCGCGCTCCTAGTGGCCTCGCGTAAGCTGCGCCACTACTTCTAGGGTCACCCCATCAAGGTCGTCTCAGCTTACCCATTGGAGAGAGTGCTCATGAGCCCCAATGCTGCAGGAAGAGTCATCGAATGGAACATCGAGCTACAAGCATTGGACCTGGAGTTTAGCACAACCAAGGTTATCAAGGGGGCTTCACTCCCTGACTTTGTGGCAGAATGGACCGACACCCCGGAGCTTGAAGTAGGCGAGAACCGATCCCTCTCTCTAGGAAGTGAAGCGCCAGATGGTTGGGTCATGTACTTCGATGGCGCATTTGTAGGTTAGGGTGCGGGGGCTGGAGCCATGCTCATCTCGCCCACTCAGGACAAGATTTACTATGCCATGCAGCTCTGTTTCCAGCGGGGCAAGAAGGTCTCCAACAACATCGCGGAGTACGAGGGTCTCATTGCCGGCCTCAAGGCTGCGGTGGCCCCAGGGGTGAAACGCCTCACCAGCAAGGGAGACTTGCAGCTCCTCGTCAACTTATCCAACAAGGTGTACGAGCCAAAGGATGAACACATGGAGGCATGCCTCGCGGAGGTGCGCAAAATGGAGAAGCAGTTCTTGGGCCTGGAGCTACAGCATGTGCCTCGTGGCACCAACAAGGATGTCGGTGTTCTGGGAACGGGGGTCCCCAGACTTGCCTGCCTATGGCCTGCGGCGTGGCTCAAAGGGGGGCCCAGCAGGGCCCATCTTCATCAACACATACCCAAGACCCTCGCGAGGGGCCAAGCCTCGCGGGGCGGACGACACGGAGCTTCCTCAGGCACGGCCTCATCAGGCTGGCTCGCGAGGAGGCGGAGAGATCAAGGCGGGGTACCTCACGAGGTGCCCATGACGGAAGCCATGATGACCGTGGGCGCTAGGCGGGTGCCAGCCCGCGCAATGTCCTCCTTTCCTCTTTGGTGCAAAGGGAGCAAGCGCAGGCGGGAGCATCAAGCAAAGGCGCCCATTTCGGTGCAACGAGACCAAGACCAGTCCAACGGCAGGGAGGGAGTCATTGTGGAGCCCAAGCCAGCGTCATCACCAGAGTCTTTGGCAGGCGAGGACCAACTTTAGTCAGGATAAGTGCACCAGATGTTCCCCTTCAAAATGGCCAATTGTTGGCGCCCTTCCCGCTCAATATTTGGGAAGAGGCCCAGGGCCATTGCCTATAAATAGGACTAGCCACCCCCAGGGTAGGGAGGATCGAGTATCGAGGATCGAGGAGTGGGGATCTAGGATCGGCCAACCCTGAAACAAGAGGAAATCGTATCAGAGGGAGAATCAAAAAGAGAGAGAGAGAGAAGGGTGATTGAACTCCTCCCAGCAGTTCATCCCCCCAGCCAAGAACAGACCCTCGCGAGGCTGTTCTTCCTTGTATTGCCCATCATCATCAGCCCAAGAGGCAATCCACCACACCACACACTGGAGTAGGGTATTACAGCACATCGGTGGCCCGAACCAGTATAAACCCTGTGTTTCTTGTGCTGTTCTTTCCTTAGCCTAGATCTTAGCGAGGCGAAGGGGTGCAGGTAGGTAGAAGGCGAAATCTCCGCGCGCACCCCAGTGTTCGAACTTCAAGGGTCTGCCGGAACCCGAAATCCAACAAAGGAGGCCGATGACATCACCAAAAGAGCATCCAAGAGGCTACCCCAAGAGCCTGGCATCTTCAAGGAGCGGCTCTTCAAGCCTTCGGCAGCACCTCCGCCTGCGGAGCCGACGCCATCTCAGAAGGAACTCCCCCAACCACCAGCCTCGGGAGCCCCCACCTGCGGCCCAACCTCAGGAGCGCGCCTGCTCTTAGCGCTTGAGCCTCAGGAGGGTTGCTGGATCGAGGAGTTCAAGGCGTACCTGACACAAGGCACGTTTCCCGAGAAGGAGGAAGACGCGGAGTGTGTGGCCCGGCAGGCTACGGCGTACTGCATTCAGGACGGTGAGCTATATAGGAAGCGGCCAAATGATGTTGCTCTATGATGTATTTCCAGGGAACAGGGGAATGAGCTGCTGGCCGACATACATGGTGGAGACTGTGGGCACCACTCGATGTCGCGCACCCTAGTCGGCAAGGCTTTCCGCGGCGGGTTCTACTGGCCCACGGCACTCAATGACGCGGCTGAGCTGGTGAAATCCTGCGAGGCCTGCCAATTCCACGTCAAGAAGATCCACCATCCTGCTCAGGACCTCTAGACTATCCTGCTCTCATGGCCGTTCGCGGTCTGGGGGCTGGATATCCTGGGCCCATTCCCTCGAGCGCCTAGAGGCTACCGCTACCTCTACGTCGCCATCGACAAATTCACCAAGTGGGCAGAAGTGGAAGCCGTCTGCACCATCCCATCTGGGTCAGCAGTCAAGTTCATCAATGGCCTCGTAAGCCGATTTGGGGTCCCTAATCGCATCATCACCGAGAACGGCTCACAGTTCACTAGCAATCTCTTCAAAACACATTGTGCTAACCCTGGAACGCAGATCTGCTATGCCTTCGTGGCGCACCCCAGGAGCAATGGCCAGGCAGAATGCACCAATGCGAAAGTCCTGAGGGGTCTCAAGACCAGGACCTTGAAGAAGAAGCTCGAGGCCTGCGGCAGGGGCTGGCACGACGAGCTCCAGTCTGTGCCGTGGTCCATCCGCACCACCGCCACCCAGCCCACAGGCGATACCCCGTTCTTCCTCGTCTATGAAGCAGAAGAGGTTCTCCCACATGAGGTCAAGCATCGCTCTGCGCGCGTCCTGGCGTTTGATGAAACGCAGCAGGACGCCATGCGGGGGATGGATCTCATGCTGGGGGAGGAACGCCGCCGTGAAGCCTCGCTCCGAGCTGCGAGGTACCAACAGGCGTTGCGGCGGTACCACTGCTGCAGCGTTCGCTCCAGGGCACTCGAGGTGGGTGATCTTGTCTTGAGGCGGGTGCTCTCCAGGGAAGGGCTGCATAAGCTCTCGCCCATGTGGGAGGGCCCGTTTTGGGTCGCCCACGTCTCCAGGCCTGGCGCCGCGCACCTGGAGATGCAGGACAGGTCCCCATCCAAAATGCCTGGAACATCCAGCACCTCCGGAAGTTCTACCCATGAAGCAAGGCCCGACGCATATGAAGCAAGGCCCAGTGCCTGTGAAGAATCTCCGCTCGTGACACTCTCACGTAATAATGAGTGGGGCTGTACACGCCCCGGTGTCTCAAGAGTGCCGCCCTCGGGCCTCAAGGACTCCCTCCCACGCCTAGTGGCAGCACTTAGCTCTGCGCTGGTGAGAAGACAAGAAGACTAGACTAGGTGCCGGACGCGGCTTTTCATTTGCTTTCCGCAGTTGGTTCGCCCCTCTTTAGTAAGAATTTGCATTCTGGTGTTCCATGCTGGCCTGGTTCCATTGCCTTTTTGCCTCCTTTCTGCTCTCTGTTCCTCGTTTTTGACCCGTACTCTCCCTCGCATGCCTCGCGAGGGGGCTGGACAGGCGCCCTCATGAACATTTTCGTGTTCCTATCTTTCGCGAGGCACCCTCACTCGAGTTCGCAAGCTGGCGCACCCCTCTCAATCCGTGCCCCCCGGGTACCGTGATACGAAGCACTGGGTCATGACCAGCAACTCCTTCGACCAGGATCCGGAAGGATAAGAATTTCCTAGTGAATTTTTGCAGTTCTCAGGCGCCTCCGAGCACAGGAGGCCTCGTCAGGCATTGGGGAACGCGCGTCTCGTGAGGCGGAATCTACTTCAGGCGCATCAAGCTAAGTTATTCCTATGCGCATACATAAAACATGACGCTGCAACACAACACAGGAATGATAAACATAGCACAACCACTTAGAAATCATAATTGTTGCACGCCCCAACAGGGCCCCATACTTGTCTCTCTCTTAATGTAGGAAGGAAAGGAAAAACGAAACAAAAGCAGAACATGCTCCCACAGCAAGTCGCGAGGACGGGCCTACGACGCTCTCTTGAGCTCAGCCAGACCCCTCCTCGCGCTTCACTAGAGCGCGGCGGCGAGTCGACCCGCGGCCACCTTCGAAGCGGGCGCGGCGGCGTGGCGGCTAGTCGTAGCCGCCACTGCTGGAGCTGTTGCCGGAAGAGGAGTCGTCGTAGCTGGACGAGCCATGGCCAGCGCCGAGGACAAAGTCGCCTTCCTCCTCGTCACGACCATCGCCAAGGATGAGCACCTCGTAGCCGTCGTTGTCCTCGGGGTAGCACCCGATGCGGTGCCCATCTTCCCCAAATAGCCTCACGAAGAGGGTCCTGTCGCCGTTGTACTTGAAGTGCAGGGCGCACCGCCTGCCTAGCCCCCGCGCACAAGCGAACGTCTGCCAACCTTGGGCCAGGATCGCGTTGCCCACGGCGGAGACTTCCACCGTGACCCACGAAGCCCTGCTGCACAAAACCGTCCACCTGCAGCCAGAGACCGCCTGGACCTGCGGACGGCTGTCGTGGTTCTAAGCCTGACAGTAGAGTGGGGGGTAGGTATGGAGAGGCAAGGTCCTAGCTATGGAGAGGTTGTAAACACAAAGGATGTACGAGTTCAGGCCCTTCTCGGAGGAAGTAATAGGCCTACGTCTCGGAGCCCGGAGGCGGTCGAGTGGATTATGAGTATATGAGCTACAAGGTGCCGAACCCTTCTGCCTGTGGAGGGGGGTGGCTTATATAGAGTGCGCCAGGACCCCAGCCAGCCCACGTAGGAGAGGGTTTAAGGTGAGTTAAGTCTGGGGAGTTACTGGTAACGCCCCACATAAAGTGCTTTTACTATCATAAAGTCTACTTGATTACAGGCCGTTGCAGTGCAGAGTGCCTCTTGACCTCCTGGTGGTCGAGTGAGTCTTCGTGGTCGAGTCCTTCCGTCAGTCGAGTGAGTCCCTCATTGGTCGACTGGAAGGTGACCTCTTCTAAGGGTGTCCTTGGGTAAGGTACTTAGACCAGGTCCATGACCCTACCTTAGGTACATGACCCCATCAACGGCAGTTCACCGACAAAGAACCGCGGGAGCTGAAGCCAGGTGCCAGCCAGGTTCTTCGACCACACGATGAACTCTGACATCACGTCCGCTGAATGGAAGTGCGACCGAGAAGGCTACGCAACCACGACACGCCTCACCTCATCAATGGGACTGCCACGACCTGGGCGGCTGCCACCACACGAAGAGGTGCAACCGCGGCCGTGAGGGGCCACGGCGGGGGTCGCAGTGTGCTTCAGGGATGGCTGCGCCCCCTCTTGGGCGGAGGTGAGCCGGGCCCCTCCTGGCGAGCCTTCCCTTTCTCCGCAGCCGAGAGCCTCTTTGCAGGCACCATGGGTGTCGCTGCCGGCAGTGGAGCAAGGAAGAAGAAGCAGGAGAAGCAAAGGAAGAGATGGGTGACGGGGGCTCCGCCCCCACTTCCCATTTATAGCCAAGGGGAGGCCAACCGCCGGCCTCCATGATCTAAGGTAATAATGATCTGTTTCTGCATGCAGCAAGGACCCGTCAAGTCGGGTAGTTGCCGAGGCGGCATGGGGAAGTGGAGATGCCCATGTCCAGTCAATCGCCATGCGTCAAGCGGGGCCGCATGTTGTTGGGGCCCATGGCGCTCCGCACTTGTCCTTCGGCTTCGCCTCGAAGCCAAGTCCAAGCGCGCCTTGGGCCCGGGGACTACTGTCGGTGTTCTGGGAACGGGGGTCCCCAGACTTGCCTGCCTGCGGCCCAAAGCGTGGCTCCCCCAGCGGCCCTGTACGGCCCATCTTCACCAGCAAACACTCAAGACCCTCGTGTCTCTTGTTCTTTGGGTTTGTCAAGCTAGGCCGCGAGGTTGTGGAGTGTGCGAGCTAGAGAGGGGGAGAGATCTTTGTGCACACCCCAGTGTTCGAACCTCAAGGGTTTTGCTGGAACCCGAAATCCGAAAGATTATGTGCATTTCCTAGGTATTAATGCACATAATGCAAGTTCAACCAATCAGTGCATTAAAGGGTGCACAAGAATGGCCTGGAAAACAATGCTCGTGCCATTTAATAAATTCTCATGCCCTTTACAAGGAATGGACAGATATTTCGATGAAATGTCTGGCAATAGTCAACCACAAACGTTTGTTTATTGGGTTTTCAACTATAGAAAAATGAAATAAATGCTTGAAAAACATGACGCATGGCATGGTGCCGTGGTATGACCTCACCATGGCCTGGTTAAAATTTGAGAAGGTTATGTCATCATGCATGCCCTTCATAAATCGAACCATCACCAAGGAAGTTCCATGCTTTCGAGAGTGAAATCACCAAGATTGAAGGGGAATCCAAATTTTCTTCATTCTTTGCCCTAGAGTTTTTTTCTATGACGAACATACACCCTACAAATCACCGTGTTCAAATTTGCTATTTTTCCGGGCTCATTTACCATATTTAGGGGATTATGTGCATTTTCTAGGAATTTGCCACATATAAATCCAATCCAGCTATAGCTGCACGGGTGTGATGTGAGGGACGTGGTTTGCCGTTTGATCGCGGCGCATCCTACGATGCACACGCGTGATCTGCGTGGCTGGGGTTCCGGCCAATCATAACGCAACACCGCGCACATTGTTTCTGGAAGCGACGGAGATGAACTGTGTGCGATAATGAACAAGCAAAATTGTAAGGGAAGCCAAATTTCTGCTACCGTTTTCGTTGAGCTCTTGAATACCACCGCACTGTATGGCTTCCCGGCCCTGCTACCTCTTAAGAATGCGTTGGGTTTTCCCTTGAAGTGGAAAGGGTGATGCAGTGTCGGTGATAAAAAGTAGGGGCTCTCCTTTTGCACCCCTTTACTTGTGCACGGGCAGTCAGAGCCGCGCCCACGGCCGGACTGAGCAGGGAAGAGGAGGGATGCCGGAGCGCAAGAAAACCAGAGCAATGCCAAGACCAGGAGCTCAAAGAGAGCAAGAGGGCAAGATGGACTCCCCGGCAAGACACTTGCCGGGGTGGCTTCCGCAGCCCCGACAAGATCCTTACCGGGGCAACTTGCCTGATGCCAGCAGAGCGCGCCACCGTAGAGCCCAAGGGTTTCCAACACAATCAACTACATTGGAACCAAGGCTCGGGAGGCACCTCCACGGTGGCATGCAGATCTTTGTGGACATCATAAATACGCAAGATCAGATGAGAACCAGAAGATGACGATCCTTGGCGAGATCCTTGCCAAGGAAATCCATGAGACCCCCAGCAAGATCCTTGTCGGGGATGACTATGGTGCCACGGCAAGACCGTTGCTGGGCTCTCGGCAAGACCCTTGCCGAGGACGTCTGCGGGGCTGCAGCCAGGCCCACGTCTGCCAAGACTCCATCGTCGCTCCCATGCAGCTGCTAGCTCAACCAGTTGGGCAGGCGGCTGTGTGGCAGCGTGCGGCCTCCACACCGACTCAGCAAGCACCTGCATGGTGGCATGCAGATCTTCATGAAGGCTCCACCATCACACCAGCCCAGTAGCCAGCCAACGTTGCGCTACAATGCCTCGTCAGCTTGGACGAGCGTCGGAGCAAGGCGAGGCGGCGACAGCTGGGACGAGCTTCCTTGCCATCCCTGATAAAGCAAGAGGGGCACGTCGGCAACACATTAAATGCATTTGTCCGATGGTGCCAGAGGATAGACTCAGTCGCGGTGCACCTTTCCACCTCCCGTGTGCCACTGTGGCGACCCCTTTTTCTATAAAAGGGGGCCTGAGGCGTGCTGGAGGGGGATTCGGATCTTTGAAACCAGAGACAGACCATAGCTAGTTCAAGAACTCAAGAACACTCAAATATACATCAAAGCAGGACTAGGGTATTACGCATCTTCGCGACCCAAACCTGGGTAAACGATCCTTGTGCTGACCGCGAGACCCTCTCTTTGCACAATCCCGCGCCCGACAATCGTAGAAGGGATCCCAGTGATCATCCATATGTGTTGTTTCCCACCGACATCTCTGGCGCACCAGGTAGGGGGTGCACAGTTGTGAAAATTCGGTCTAGCAGTTAGTTTAGCAGTTCTTCTTTGCCATGTCTTCCATGAAGGAGACGATCATAGCGATCTGTTCGCCGGGGGCCGAACGGCCCGAACCAGTGCGGGCGAGTGGTGGGGCAGTCGCGGACGAAAGCCGAGGCGCGGCCCGCAAGCACCCGCATCGCTCTGGCAGCCAAAGCCTGGCGAGCGGTGTCGTTCATGCGCGAGACGACGGGCCGCACGCCACCAAATCCATAGAAGGATCCGCCCCCCCCCCCCCCTGCAGGCGGCGCGGGGCCCTCCAGGGTGGCGTAGCGACTTCTGAGGCACCTACATCGGCGCCCGCGATGCGCTCCCCCCAGGTTGCGCGCGACGAGCAGCGTCACCTCGCCGGTGACCCTGGGCGCCGCCGTGGGAAGAGTCTTGTGCATCATTCATGGAATGTAGAAGGCCAGAATGCACGCTGAGACGCTGGCGAAAACGGCGCATGGCCGCCTTGCCATGATAGAGCTCCTTCTAACGTGGTTAGAAGTCAGAGCGCGTCATGGTCCGCGCAGCTTTCGCCGCCACCCACACCAGCGGAAGCTCTGGCGCGCGCGCAGTTGCTCCTCGACTTTCCTCCTGCTGCAGAAAAGCTCGACGAGTGGAGAGCCACCATCCGGAGCCTCATTGGCATTGCCAACAAAGATGAGCCGCAACTAGCGGGGCCCTCAGGCCGGCGCTCCGTCGAGCCACCGCATGCCAGTGGTGGAAGGACCGGGGGTGCTACAGCCACGGTGCACTCTCCTCCTCCACACCAGCCATCGCGGGTGCCGGTTCGTCGTGATGACGTTTGTGATAACATCTCCATAGCATCGTCCGACCCACGGACCCACCACGGTCAGCGCCAAGTTCTTCGGGAGCGAGGCCATGAAGACGCTCGAACCACCATCGAGCGCCGGCGCGACGCACACCACCAATCATATCGGCGGGCAGGGCCCACTATGGACCACCCAGCACCGGGAGGCTCTGGCGGCCTACCCTACGAGGTGGGTTGCCCAGCCTTTACCCGTGAGCTACGGCAGTTCCATTGACCCTCCCACCGCACATTCAAGCCCGATGTTGGCGAGAAGTACAATGCCAAGACCCACCCGTCAGAGTTCCTCAGCATCTACACCATCGCGATGCAAGCTGCTGGAGCCCGCGACGACAAGGTGCTTTCCAATTACTTCCCGTTGGCACTCAAACCCAATGTCATGTCATGGTTGATGCACTTGCCGGCGGATTCCATTTCTTCTTGGTCGGACTTGTGCCATGAGTTCGTTGGCGCCTTTACGGGAGGCCACCAAGCCATGGCCAGGCAAGCGATTTACATATCATCCCCCAGAAGGAAGGTGAAACCCTGCGCAAGTACATACAGAGGTTCAGCCGGGTGCAATACAATATCCGAGATGTTCATCCCGCCACCATGATCAGCGCATTTCACCAAAATGTGCGCAACCGCAAGATGCGTGAAGAGCTGGCGATGAACAAGGTCAAAGATGTGGCTTTATGTTCTAGCCGATAGGTGTGCTCGAGCTGAAGAGGGGAGGAAGCACCCCGGCGAGGACGATGGCACGGAAACTGACTCCACAGACAAAGGCACAGCCACCTCGACGAAGAAGGGCCTGTACCGCAATAGGAAGCGCAAGGGCAAGACCGTGCTTGCCGTCGAGGGATCCGAGAACACTGGCTATACCAAGAAGGCCAAGGTAGACGACCCCGGCAAGGAAATTGCCGGGTGCGCCGCTTGCCGGGCCTTGGCGGCTGCCGACAAGCCAGGAGGCTATGACAAGTAATACTGCAAAATCCACCGCACCAAGGGCCACGACCTCCAAAACTGCCAGCAAGTCGAGCTGCTTGCTGAGAAGCAAAAAGCTGAGTATGAGAGGCGGGAGAAGGAGAAGGCCAGGATGGTGCCGAGGGATCTGGCAAGAAGCGTGGCGGCTAAGGAGGTCGCCGTGGAAAGGATAACCAGCAAGAGAGGCCCGCTCGGGGCCGTGACAAGAAGCAAGGAGATGATGATCATGACGAAGATGACGAGTCCGACGAGCATGAGTTCCAGAAGGCTATGGAGGCCATGTGCGTTGATGGTGGCACCTCGCTGCACACCTCTCACCGCCATCTCAAGTAGTGGGCGCGTGAGATCACAGCAGCGGAACCATCACTCGATGCTCAGAAGCCACTCAAGTGGTCCAGCACTCCTATCATTTTTGACACCGAGGACCACTCTGATTGCACAACTGCGGTCGGGTGTTTGCCGTTGTTGGTCTCGCCAACAATACGCAACCTCAAGGTGACAAAGATGCTAGTTGACGGCGGGGCCGGTCTGAACTTGATCTCGCCTGTTGTGATCATAAGGCTTCAGATTCCTTATGGAGACCTCGAAGAGATGGGCACATTTCAAGGGGTCAATCCGGGGAGGAGTTAGCCGAAGGGTAAGGTCACGCTGCCCGTGACGTTCGGAGGCAAGTTAAACTACAAGACGGAGAGGATTGTTTTCGATGTAGCCGAGATCCCCTTGCCCTACAACGGGACTCTCAGCCGCCCGACACTAGCCAAGTTCATGGCGGCGTCACATTACACCTACAACACACTGAAGATGCCTAGGCCGATGACCATCATCACTGTCCCCTCCGACAAGAAGGACGCACTGATCTGCGCCGACCAACTCTACCAGGAAGCAGTTGCAGCGATTGCCGCCAAGGCACTTGCTCCTGCCGTTGGATCCCCGAGAGAAAAGAAGACCGGCAAGACCTCTCGCACCCACTCCGGCAAGCGCACCTCTTCGAAGTGTTGTGCTCCCGCTGAGGACGTGCCAGAGAGCTCTACCGACAAGAGCAAGAAATCTAGAGCTGCACCACTTGAGACCAAGAAGGTGTCCGTCAAGGAGGATGGCACGGGAGGGGCTTTCATCATAAGCTCCACCCTAGACAGCAAATAGGAAAGCGCGCTCGTCACCTTCTTGCGGGTGAATGTTGACGTGTTTGCATGGCAAGCATCCGACATCCCCAGCGTTCCCACGGAGGTGATTGAGCACCATCTTGCTGTCTGTCCTCATGCGCGACCCGTCAAGCAGAAGGTCAGGAAGAAAGCTTTTGAACGGCAAGAGTTCATTACGAAGGAGATGAGGAAGTTGGAAGCGGCAGGCTTGGTGAGAGGAGTACTCCATCCGACGTGGTTGGCCAATCCGGTGGTGGTGCGCAAGGCAAATGGGAAGTGGAGGCTGTGTATTGACTACACAGATATCAATAAGGCTTGTCCCAATGACCCTTTCCCATTGCCGCGCATTGACCAGATTGTTGACTCCATGGCCGGGTGTGATATGTTATCATTCCTTGACGCCTACTCAGGATACCATCCGATCTTCATGACAAGAGAAGACGAAGAGAAGACAACATTCATCACCCCATGTGGTACGTATTGCTTTTTACGGATGCCTTTCGGGTTGAAGAGTGCTGGCTCAACATTTGCAAGGGCAGTCCAAATTGGTTTTGAGCCCCAGCTACATAGAAATATGGAAGCTTATATGGATGACATAGTGGTCAAAACTAAGGACAGGGCAATGCTTGTACAAGATTTGGAAGAGACGTTTGCAAATCTGCGCAAGATCAACCTCAAGTTGAACCTTGAGAACTGTGTCTTCGACATTCTGTCCGGCAAACTTCTCAGGTTCTTTGTGTCACAACATGGGATCGAGGAGAATCCAGACAAGATCAAGGCTGTTGAGAAGATTGAGGCGCCCAAGCAGATCAAGGATGTACGTTGGCTCACTGGTTGCGTTGCCGCCATGAGCAGATTCATCTCCAAGTCTGTTGAGCATGCCCTTCCCTTTTTCAAAATTTTGAAAAAGGCGGGCCCAATGGAATGGACCCCCGAGGCCGAAGCAGCGCTGCAGGATTTGAAGAAATACCTCTCCTCTACACCAACACTGGTTGCACCCAAACCGCAAGAGCCGTTGCTGCTATATCTAGCGGCAACGAATCAAGTGTCCAGTGCCGCGCTAGTGGCGCAGAGGAAGGTCGACGAAGAGGCAGTGGCAATGGCAGGACTGGTGGATGGCAAGCCGGAGCTCCCCCCGGCAGAGTCTGACGCTGGCGGGACAGGGCCCGTGCAACCAAACAAAGTGGTGCGGAAAAATAAAATGACGCAACACCCAGTCTACTTTGTCAGCTCCCTCTTGCAGGGGGCTAGGTCAAGGTACTCCGGTGTGCAGAAGCTTCTCTTCGGCCTCCTTATGGCCTTGAGGAAGCTACGTCATTACTTCCAAGCACACAAAATCAACGTCGTCACCCGCCTCCCGTTGCAACGGATATTGCATAAGCCAGACGCGACCGGGAGGATTGTGGAGTGGGCCGTGGAACTTTTGAGCTTTGGTTTGAAGTTTAAAAGTACTTCGACAATCCAGAGCAGAGTCTTGGCAGAGTTCGTTCCCGAGTGGACCTCAACGCCCGACGAAGAGATCAAGGAGACCACCCTTCCCGGCAAGGAGGCAGATCGCAACTGGATTATGTACTTTGACGGGGCTTTCTCGCTGCAAGGCGCCGGTGCTGGTGTGCTATTCGTTGCACCCACCGGAGAGCACCTCAAGTATGTAATCCAGATGCACTTTCCCAGGGAGATGTCCACGAACAACACTGCTGAATACGAGGGGTTGCTTGCCGGTCTCAGGATCGCAGCAGACCCCGGGATCAAGAAGCTCATCATCAGGGGTGATTCACAGCTTGTCGTTAGGCAAGTCCACAATGATTATCAAAGCCCATTGATGGAGGCCTACTTAGATGAGGTGAGGAAGCTGGAGGAGCGTTTTGACGGTATACAGGCGGAACATGTTCCCCTCATGGAGAACGACATCGCCGACTACCTGTCGAAACGCGCCGCCTTCAAACTACCTGTGGAACCAGGTACTTTTGTACTTCGGTTGACTCAACCATCCGTTGAACCATTAACAGAGCAGAACGAGCAAATAAAATCAGGCCTTGGCAAGTACTTTCCCGCCAAGCTCCCAGGAGCCACCGGCAAAGATGTTGCTATGGACGCTGAGCCTGCCATGGGGCAACCGACTCCAGCGGGGTGTCAAGATGAAGGCCCGTAGGCCTGTAGGGGATTAGAAGATCTAAATTCTACCAAGGCCCATAGGCTTACAAACTAAAAAAAGATAAGTGCCCCGTGATCCCTGTTCTTGCCCTTTTCCTCCCAGGTGTGGCAGGTGAAGGAAAAAAGAAGGCGACGGGGAACACGCCGATCGAGAGCTTGACGAGGAAGGCCCTCAGCAGGGCACATGACCGAGGGAGGGGCGGTGCGGTCAGTTGGAGTCGTCATTCCCTTGCTCGGCACCCTCGTCATCGCTGTCCCTGTCCTCCTCATCACTCCCGCTTGAGTAGGAGCCTTCATCATCGGAGGAGCTCTCCACGTAGCACTTCAGGCGAGTTCCAGAGTCTCCAAAGACCTTGACGGAGAGCAGGTCATTCTCCATTAATTTGAAATAGAGAACAAGCCCCGCCATCAGGCTGTGGATACGAGCAAAAGTCTTCCATCTGGGATGAAGATACATGACGTGAGGGGCAGGAAAGTCGGCGTCGACCCGCGTGCCGCCATCCCCGCAGCCCCTCATATGCAGCCTCAGGGTCTGTGGCGGATCGAGCTCCATCTCCCGAGCAAATGGAGTGGGGAGACGAAGGCGACGGCGCGGTGGGTGTCGCAGCCTGATGAAGAACTCACGAGGCTGGTCCCCGATGTGGCCCTCCATTGGAGGAGGCATGTAGGATCAAAAGTATCTCTAGAGGGGGGGTGATTAGACTACTTGACCAAATAAAAATCTAGCCTTTTCCCAGTTTGATGTCTTGGCAGATTTTAGCAACTTAACACAAACAAGTAATCAACCTACACATTCTAAGAGTATAGCAGCGGAATGTAAACGAATTGCATATGAAGGTAAAGGGAGGAGTTTGGAGGGAGCGAACACAATGTAGACACAGAGATTTTTGGCATCGTTCTGATAGGTGGTGCTATCGTACATCCACATTGATGGAGATTTCAACCCACGAAGGGTAACGGTTGCGCGAGTCCACGGAGGGCTCCACCCACGAAGGGTCCACGAAGAAGCAACCTTGTCTATCCCACCATGTACATCGCCCACGAAGGACTTGCCTCACTAGGGTAGATCTTCACGAAGTAGGCGATCTTCTTGCCCGTACAAACTCCTTGGTTCAACTCCACAATCTTGACGGAGGCTCCCAAGTCACACCTAACCAATCTAGGAGACAACACTCTCCAAAAGGTAATAGATGGTGTGTTGAAGATGAACTCCTTGCTCTTGTGCTTCAAATGATAGTCTCCTCAACACTCAACTCTCTCTCATAGGATTTGATTTGGTATAAAGATGATTTGAGTGGAAAGCAACTTGGGGAAAGCTAGAGATCAAGATTTATGCGGTTGGTTTGGAATATCTTGACCTCAACACAAGTGTAGCTAGTTCTCTCTCAGAAAATGTATGTTGGAAGTGTAGGCATATTCTGATAGCTCTCTCCACAAATGAAGGGTGGGTGGAGGGGTATATATAGCATCCACAAAAAATCTAACCGTTACACACAAATCACCAAACTCAGTGGGACCGAATCATATAACTTGGTCACCCCAATTTAGTTCAAAATGTGAACGTTAGGATTTTCGGTGGGACCGATATGTCAACTCGGTGGGACTGATTCCATTAGGGTTAGGGCATAACGTAATATCGGTGAGACCGATTACACAAACTCGGTGGGACTGATTTTGGTTATAGGCAAACAGAGAGTTGGTCAGGCAAACTCGGTGGGACCGATTCGCTCATCTCGGTTAGACTGAAACATTACAAAGGGGAAACAGAGAGTTTGCATTGCAATCTCGATGGGACCGATCGCTCATCTCGGTTGGACCAAAACGTTACGAAGGGAAACCGTGAGTTTGCAATCCCATCTCGGTGAGACCGAGATCCCTATCGGTGAGACCGAAGTGACTAGAGTTTCTAGCAGTAGCTATGTCAAGTGAATTCGGTGGCGCCGGATAGAAGATTTCGGTGGGGCCGAGTTTGACTTTTGGTTTGGGACATATGTGGATATGAGAAAGTAGTTGAGGGTTTTTGGAGCATATCACTAAGCATTTTGAGCAAGCAACTCATTAATCAACACCTCACCCCCTTTTAATAGTATTGGCTTTTCCTATGGACTCAATGTGATCTTGGATCACTAAAAGTAAAATGTAGAGTCTTGTGCTTTGAGCTTGAGCCAACCTTCTGTCCTTAGCATTTTGAGGGGTCCACTTTCTAATCCATGCCATGCCAATCATTGAGCTTTTCCTGAAATATTTATCTTCAAGTAGCATTAGCTCAATGAGCTATATGTTGTTAGGAATTACCAAAACCACCCAGGGATAGTTGCACTTTCAATCTCCCCCTTTTTGGTAATTGATGACAACATATAGATCAAAGCTTCGACAAATGATTATAAGATTGAAAAATATCATCACTTTGAGAAGTATGTGATAAGCAAGAGCTCCCCCTATATTTGTGCATTATTTAAAATTTTCTTTTGAATGCAAATGCACAATCGATTAGGATCATGGGTTACTCTTCCATGTCACATACATCTTGGTGGAGCGCTCAAAATGATAGAAATTAAAAGCATGCACTCATCACCAAGCAAGTGAATGATCATATATGGAATATAAAGGATAGCATCATTCAACCAAACATTAATGTAGCATATGATCAACCATATGATCACATAAGTATCTCACAAGGACATAAGGACATAAAGTATCTCACACTAGCACACAAAAAGTTCAACCAAAAGCAAGAGAGATAAAAAGCAAGACACTCTCTCTCGAAGCCTATGATCTACACATATTTCTCCCCCTTTGGCAACAAGTTACCAAAAAGTTTGAAAATGCATAGTGCTATACGTCTCTCAGGCTTGGTCTTTGGGAGATGGTGTAGATAGAACTCCAAGGACGAAGACTTTCGACGATGTAGTTGGAGCTGATGGAGTGGGTGCTGGAGGTGGCACTGGAGCTGTAGTTGCTGGTGCTGGCACTGAAGCTCTGGCATCTGAGACTAGCACTGTATCAGACCTTGGACCTTGTGGCACATGCTAAAAAGCATCAGTGGTTGCTTTTCCTGTCCTCTCCTCTACTTCCTCCTGAAGCTGCTCAAGTGCAATCTGAATCTTAGTCACCTTCAGATCAAGATCATAGAATTTTGTCTCCACAATCCTCTCCAAGATCTCCTGATTCTGAGTCAGGGTGGCCAAGCCCTTCTCAATCCTCAGTGTAGCTTGAATCAGATAGCCTAATTGATCTTGCTTGATCTTCAGGAAGACTCGAGATGCCTCTTCAACACTTGGCATCTGGGTAGCTTTCTCAGCCTTTTCCTTGGCTCTCTTCTCCTGGACTTGAGCTGATGATGGTTCCTGCTCATTCATCACAACAGTGTTGCCTTCAAATTCAGGAATAGAGGTACATTCTCCTTGTCCAGCAAATAAGTCCTTGTGCCCATCTTAGAGTTGATGAGCTCCTTAATATGTGGAGCATATCCACAACTCCTCCTTTGATCAGCAGCAGTCCTCTTCATCGTTTCGACAATCAAACTCAAAACTTTGAACTTCTAGGGAACATCAAAAATTTGCAGCATGTTGATGGAGTCTCCTATGATCATCTTGTGATCTCCTAACTTGGGTAGCAATGTGTGCCTTAAGATCCAGTTGATTGTAGGTAGACCCGACAACAAGAAATGCAGAGATCCAAGCTTGTGAGTTTCCAAAGCCTTATCAGGGATCTCCTTGTACATGTTTGCCATTGAGTTGTGGTCTTTCTTCTTGGTGGCATACACATCCAAGTCATCTTCATGTTCTTTGGGGGCATTGATTAGCTTGGCCCATTCTTCAACTGTGGACAGGTACCTAGTACCCTCAGACATCCGAACTATCCTTCCATCTGGGTAGAAGTGGGTAGTGGAGTAAAACTGCATGATCAGCTCATCATTCCACTTGGTGAGCTTTTGTCCAACAAATTCATCAACTGCACATGCCTTAAAGTTGTCACACACTCTAGGGAAGTGATCTTCATTTTCTCGGATGGACTCCTAGTCGACCCATTTCATGTCACACACTATGGGCTTCTTGTCAAGCAAAATTGTCTCATAGAAATCTTGTTGTTCCTTTGTATGGAACCTGTAGTCAACTGAAGTCCTTCTCCTAACAGCATAGGGATCAGACTATCTCCACAACCTCAGTCCTGCATCTTTCCTGATGTGCATGTCATCAGCGACTGGATGAGCATCATTGTGGTCAGGAATTTTGGGCTTCAACTTCCTCAAAACAAGAGAATCATCTTCCTCTTCTTCAGCTTCAGGCACTGGGGCCTTGTTCTTCTCCTCAGCAGGTATGCTCCTGGTGTTCGTCTTAGGTTTTGGAGGTTTCTGAGCAGTAGCCTTGGGAGAAGATCTGAGCTTCGATGGAGCAGCCCCTGATTTGATTGCATCTCCCATAAGCTTTTGAGCCTTAGGAGCTGGTGCAGCATCCTCTTCCTCCTCCTCTTCTTCTGAATCTCTCATAATGGAGGATCTTCCAAGCACTCTGGCAGTGGTCTTCTTGACCCTTTCCTTCCTTTTCTTTCCTTTTCCAACAGCCTCTCCAGTTGTCTTGGAGGTTTCAGCAGTTGAGGCTCTAAATTTTAAGGTTGGCACCCTCTTGGCAGGGGCCATCTTGTGCAAGCCAGGCTTAGTTGATGCAACTGTGCCATACTCTTTCTTCAGCACCTTCTTCTTGGAGCTGACTTCCTCCTCAACAGCCACATAATCCTCATCTTCAGAATCTGAGGTCTTCTTCTTCCTTGTTCTGGTGGCTGCCTTGGGAAAGTTGCTTGGTGTGCTCCTGCTGCCATCATCAGAAGTGTTGGAGGGACTAGTGCCCTCACTCAATTGTACTTGTTCCTCTGACTTGTTCTGGCTGTCGCTCTGGTCAGACATTTCTGCAAACTTACTGACAGCAGACCCTCTGAATAGATATGGATGAGGTAGAGTGGATGAGCATCACAAAGTGCAGAGTTTTTGCAAAAAGAATGACTTAAAACCTTAGTTTTAGTTCTTCACAGAAAGCATTTCGGAGCTACCGATTTGTAAACTCGGTGATTCCGAAGCAGCTTTTGGAACCTAAACTAGTGAACTCGGTCAGACCGAGTCACAGTTCGTGGCACCGAGACTGCTAGGGTTTCACAAAGAATCAAACTCGGTCACACCGATTTGCAGTTTTTGGTCAGACTGAAAGTGCAACTGCAATGGCCTAAGCCAAATCGGTGAGACCGATTTCTACAATTCGGTCGGTCCGAGATGAGTTCGACGGAGACTGATGACCGGGGATCTATCGTAGTCCTTTCGATAAGTAAGAGTGTCGAACCCAACGAGGAGCAGAAGGAAATGATAAGTGGTTTTCAGCAAGGTATTCTCTGCAAGCACTGAAATTATAGGTAATAGATAGTTTTGTGATAAGATAATTTGTAACGAGCAACAAGTAACAAAAGTAAATAAAGTGCAGCAAGGTGTCCCAATCCTTTTTGTAGCAAAGGATAAGCCTAGAAAAATTCTTATATAGAGAAAAGCGCTCTCGAGGACACATGTGAATTATCATCAAGCTAGGTTTCATCACGATCATATGCACGTTCGGTACTTTGATAATCTGATATGTGGGTGGACCGGTGCTTGGGTGCTGTCCTTACTTGGACAAGCATCCCACTTATGATTAATCTCTATTGCAAGCATCCGCAACTACAACAAAAGTATTAAAGTAAACCTAACCATAGCATGAAACATATGGATCCAAATCAGCCCCTTACGAAGCAACACATAAACTAGGGTTTAAGCTTCTGTCACTCTAGCAACCTATCATCTACTTATTACTTCCCAATTCCTTCCTCTAGGCCCAAATAATGGTGAAGTGTCACGTAGTCGACATTCACATAACACCACTAGAGGAGAGACAACATACATCTCATCAAAATATCAAACGAATACCAAATTCACATGACTACTAATAGCAAGACTTCTCCCATGTCTTTAGGAACAAACGTAACTACTCACAAAGCATATTCATGTTCATAATAAGAGGGGTATTAATATTCATACAGGATCTGAACATATGATCTTCCACCAAATAAACCAACTAGCATCAACTACAAGGAGTAATCAACACTACTAGCAACCCACAGGTACCAATCCCAGACTTAGAGACAAGAATTGGATACAACAGATGAACTAGGGTTTGAGAGGATATGGTGCTGATGAAGATGTTGATGGAGATTGCCCCCTCCCGATGAGAGGATCGTTGGTGATGACGATGGCGATGATTTCCCCCTCCCAGAGGGAAGTTTCCCTGGCAGAACAGCTCCACCAGAGCCCTAGATTGGTTCCGCCAAGGTTCCGCCTTGTGGCGGCGGAGTTTCGTCCCGAAAGCTTGCTTATGATTTTTCTCTCATCGAAGGACTCCATATAGCAGAAGATGGGCATCGGAGGGCCACCAGGGGGCCCACGAGGCAAGGGGCACGCCCAGGGGGGCAGGGCGCGCCCGCACCCTCGTGGCCAGGGTGTGGACCCCTCTGGAACTTCTTTCGCTCAGTATTTTTTATATATATTCTAAAAATGACTTCCATGAAGTTTTAGGACTTTTGGAGATGTGTAGAATAGGTCTCTAATATTTGCTCCTTTTCCGGCCCAGAATCCCAACTGCCGGCATTCTCCCTCTTTATGTGAACGTTGTAAAATAAAAGAGAATAGGCATAAGTATTGTGACATAATGTGTAATAACATCCCATAATGCAATAAATATCGATATAAAAACATGATGCAAAATGGACGTATCAACTCCCCCAAGCTTAGACCTTGCTTGTCCTCAAGCGAAAGCCGAAATCGAAAAATATGTCCACATGTTTAGAGATAGAGGTGTCGATAAAAGCAAAATACAGACATGAGGGCATCATGATCATTCTTAGAACATCAATTTATATAATTCTTATCATATGATCTCTTATGCTAGAGTAACAATTAAATCACAATTTCAAGTATGAATCATAAACTTCATTGAAAACTAACAAACTATAATCTCAGTAATTGGAGCAATTGCAATTTATCATAACATAGGAAAGAGTCTATATAATAGCTTTTCAGCATGTCCACATACTCAACTATCATATTGTCTTTCACAATGCTAACACTCACACAATACTTATGGGTATGGAGTTTTAATCGGACACAGAGAAAGATAGGGGCTTATACTTTTGCCTCCCAATGTTTACCTCAAGGGTAATGTCAACAATAATAGTTCATGAAAACTCACATCCAATTAGCCATATATACCAGGATCTTTCCAACATGTTGTGCTTTCCAAAAGATAAAATGTAAAAAGGAAGGGTGAAGATCACCATGACTCTTATGTAAGGTAGGAGATAAAAGTAAAAGATAGGCCCTTCGTAGAGGGGAGTAGAGGTTGTCATGCACTTTTATGGTTGGATGCACAAAATCTTAATGCGAAAGAACGTCACTTTATATTGCCACTTGTGATATGGACCTTTATTATGCAGTCCATCGCTTTTAATTCTTCCGTATCACACGATCGTATAAAGCTTATTTTCTCCCACACTAATAAGTCATACATATTTAGAGGGAAATTTTTATTGCTTGCACCAATGACAACTTACTTGAGGGATCTTACTCAATCCATAGGTAGGTATGGTGGACTCTCATGGCAAAACTGGTTTAAGGGTGTTTGGAAGCACAAGTAGTATCTCTACTTGGTGCAAAGAATTTGGCTAGCATGAGGGGGAAAGGCAAGCTCAATCATGTTGGATGATCCATGACAATATAATTTATCTCAGATGTAAGAAAACATAACCCATTACATTGTCTTCCTTGTCCAACGTCAACTCTTTAGCATATAATATTTTCATGAGTGCTCACAATCATAAAAGATGTCCAAGATAGTGTATTTATATGTTAAGACCTCTCTTTCTTTATTACTTCCTATTAATTGCAACGATGACCAAAACTATGCTTGTCAACTCTCAATAACTTTTATTCATCATACTCTTTCTATGTGAGCTCATTACTCTCCATAAGATCCATATGATCTCTTTGTTTCTTTTTTTATTTCTTCTCTTTTCTTTTATTCACTCAATATTATGGCAAAATAATCAAGCCCTTGACTCAACACTAATCTTTATTATATATAGCTCACGGACTCGATTACATAGAAGGATCATAAAGCAAAACTCACAACTAGATCATACTAAAAACTTTTATTATACTAGATCAAAATATTACCAAAAGGATCGAACTAAGAAAAATGATAAAGATAAAAGTGATGATGATACGATACCGGGGCACTCCCCCAAGCTTGGCAGTTGCCAAGGGGAGTGCTGTGAGAGCCTGGTTTTTGCCCTCTCTTATTTGTTTGAGTTTTCATTTGAATTTTTTTGAAACTTGGAGTTTTTGAATCTTTTCATTTGGACTTAAGCACTTGGGCATCCTTGGCTTTCACCCAAGTGTTTCACTTTTCTCCCAAATCATCATTTCACTTCTGATCCACCTCAAAATAATCTTTGGAATGTTTTTCTTAAATGAAAAATATTCATTTTCTCTCTAAAACCCCTAAGCCTAATCTGTTTGCTCCAAAGCAACCCTAATTTTTATGGCTCAGAAAATTCTAAGAAAATTCACAAATATTCTAGGGACCATAGGGCACCTCCCTGAGCAAAAATATTTCATCACTTTTTGGAATATTTTTGCTACAGAAAATCTTTTATGTTCTAGACAGAAATGGTGGTTTCTACAGCAACTACCATTTTACTTGCTCCATTTGACCTGATCATTCTTGTGCTTATTTACCTTAGTAACTCTAAGCTAGCCTCCAAAGCACAACTTCAAACTCCCAGCCATTTGACCACAGTAACATCACAAAGTTACTGTCCAAAAACTTACTGGACGTGTAAAACTTTCTCTACTGTACCTGGATCCAAACCAAACCGTGGTAAACTTCAGAACCACCGCGAACAACATGCCAGACATGAATTTTGGACGAAGGCTGGCCTGTGGAGAGAGTTCGTGCGGTGACCACGCGTGTCCATGATGCCAGGCATGCGTGTCGACGCGCTGTGGGAGCTATCGAGCGCTCTGTTCGCGCATGCTCGCTTCCCCCGACTGCCAAACCTAGCCAAGACTCGCCACCATCATCGTATCGACACCCTTAACTCCACCCTGACACTCGCCGACGCCGGAGCTCGCCGCAGCGACCACGGGCAAGGTTTGGCAAGCTCAAGAGTGCGGGCGCACTGTGCTCGTCACCACCCCCTTGATCCTGTGCTTGTCTCCGCCCACCCACAGTGGTCATGTGATCTCCGTCGCCTTCTCCCCCTCTTACTGACGCCGCTCGTCGCCGGGCGCCATGGACAGGTGTCCACCGGCGGAGCCCGAAGCACCCTCGCCGCTCGCCTATATATAGAGCCCATCCCCAACCTCTCCAAGCATCCTCCAGCACTCACACACACTCCACGGTCGAGTAGGAAGCCGTAGCCCGGCCGGGCAGGCCTCGGGCCGCCGCCCCCGAGCTCGAGCTCGTCGGCGATCCCCTCTGGTAGCCGCGGCAGCCCCAGCTCCTCCCAGGCCTGGGCGACCTCTCCAGGGCCTCCGCCTCTCTTCGGTGAGGCCGTCTCGCCCGCTTGGAGCCCCTGGAGCGGCCTCTGCTTGCCGTCTTCTTCAACTCCGGAGACCCTCTCGTTCTGCCTCCGCTCGCGAGCTAGATTCTGACACCATCCGACCACCCCTAGCCACGCTGCGAGTACGGGCAGGAGCGCCTCGACCTCCTCTTGCCATCCCTCCCTCTCGTTTTGGCCAAAGAGCCCTCGTCGTCGGCGAGAGCTCCGGCGAAGCTGTGGCCATCTCTGTTTCTCTCTCCCTCTTTCCCCACCTGACTAGTGGGGCCCGCTAGTCAGCCACTCAGCACGCGCGCGAAGCAGTACGAGTGGTGGCGCCCCTGGGCTTTACGCCTTCGACGTAACCCCCCAGTCTTTCTCTTTTATTCAAATTCATTTGAATTTACAGAACACTTCAAACTGTTATAACTTTTTAACCATAAGTCCAAATGAATTGATTCTTTTTGCATTGTGTTCTTTGAAAGAAATCTAACAGCTCACCAAAGATGAGATTTTTCTGAGCTGTTTAGAATTTCTGGTGAATTTCAGAAGTGTTCTTGATATTTTCTTTTGTGTTTAAAATTATTTTCAGAAGGTGAGGCTTGTCTTGAGGATCACCAGGAGGCTTCTGAACCTCATCTGCACTAAGGCAAGCCACAGCATCATTTTTATGATGCCTTTTCAATATTTGTGATTTTCTCACTTGAATGAAATGATTAACCCATGCATTTAAATAATTATTGAGTTATTTGTATTCTGTTAAATGTTGAATAGTTGTTATGCTTGATTTACAGAATAGTTGAAACTAGTTTAGTGGATAAAGCAAGTTAAGATTTATTTGAGGTGATGTTAGAAATAATTTTGTTATGCATGGTAGTTATTTAGCTATATTTTGCCTTCCTAAAATTGATAAAAATTTGTTAGAAAATATTCTGTTAAATCATATTACTTGTTTTACAGAAAGTTTGAACTTAATTTAGTGATAAAGAAAGTAAGGATTGTTGATAGAAAAATCTTTTGCTATGCATATGAAAAAGTTATCGGGATTGCTTTCTTGCATGAGAAATTAATGAAACTTGTTACAAAAATATTTTGGTTAAGTTATGAGTCATTTGAGCTAGTAAAGTAACATGCGTTGTTGACGGTTATGCTTGGTGTATAGATGACATCGGTCATTTTAATGATGCATGTGTTGTTTTGCATTTCATGGCATGCTATGACACCGGTCATTGTTAGTTTAAAGTTGAAACTGATAATAACTCAACTTGAATACACCATTGACTGGGTCATGGTGCCGCTGAATCGAGTTCTTTCCAGTGCAACCACATTTGCCTTTATGGGGGGCCTTGATTCGGTCCATTGACACGGCCTCTGGTCGGTGCCTCCATCTAGGGAAGGTTATGTCGTGTTTGCCCTGGCCCGGCAAGCAGGCGTAATCTTGTGTGCTCGTTAATGAGATTATGGTACCGATTTCCCTAAGTGGGAGTTTCCCCAAGTGGGAGTTACCCCGAGTGGGAGTTTGGCCACGACAGTGGTCGGGGTGTCTTTGGTAGACACGGGGCCACCCAGGACCAGCCCGTTGGGGATTTGGGTCGGAGTGGTCGGGAGAGTGCTGTGACAATGGAGGGGTTTCGTCGGAATGCCGTTGGTCCACCCGAATGGGAGTGCGAGGCCATGGGTTCCATGGTGTGGTTCCAGTGTGCTACCGCTGCAGAGTGTATAATCTATCGATAGCCGCGTCGACGGTTAAGGACAACTCGTAGTAGGTCGCACCATGAGTCAACGAATAATAAAAATTGCACACTAAGCTGTAAACTTTGCATTGTCGAGGATGGCAGGAAAGCCATCAAGGAATTTGGGACCAGATATTGGTCGTGGTTGTGATCGCCGTAAGGATCACGAGTCATTTTGTTTTACCATGTTGGAGGTGTGTTACACCACGTTGGTGGTGTGTTTTACCATGTTGGTGGTGTGTTTTACCACGTTGGTGGTGTGTTTTACCATGTTGGTGGTGGTTGTGATCTGAAGATGATCACGGTTGGTAAGTTGTCCTGAGGGACGTTCGAGCATGATCACAACATGTTGACATATAGTGTTGCATCATTAATAATTGGCTAAATATCATGATATTGTTTGTCATTATGATTATGCTTGTTGTGGGCTTGCAAGTACATTCAATGTACTGACCTGGCGTGTCATGCCAGATTTCAGGAAAGTCTCGTTGGAAAGGAGCGCCGTTCATGTCTAGATCGTGTCCACGTCGGTGTCCCTGTGAGCTGGAGCTTCCACTACGACGTTATTCCGCTGCCACGTAGTTGTTCGGGTCGAGGCCCCTTCATGTTCACTAAATAATGTACATATTGATCAGCCGCACCGAGTGTGCCGCTTGGCCTCGACCGTTGTTGTAATATGAACTCTGTTCCGCTAGCATCAATAAAGCGGTTGTTTTCTGTACCAATATGTTGTGTGTTGCCAGAAGACATGGTCTCTGGGCTGGCAATGCAGGGTAAACCGATCGCTCTGAGCCGGGGTGCCACAACGATTGGTATCAGAGCCGCGCTGACTGCAGGCCATGCTAGACTACGACATGTTAACTGGACGCTAGGCGCGAGTAAATTTGAGTGCCGGTAGCAATTATAGTTGGTTGTTACATTCTAGTCATTTGATTATTTTTGTTATGCTAAGCTGCTAATGGTTGTGAGTGTAGATGGCTCGTGTGCCATATCCGTGCCAGTTGCAGCTGATGCCGTACACGTCACCACACCTTCTCCACAACGTGTGGCGTCGGTTGTACCCTCACGGAGATGAACCAGTCTACCGTGTGTACCGGGAGCGTCTAGCAGACTCAGTGTATGAGTATCACGCAGTGGTTACTCTGCGCACCAGTTCCGATTCCGGCTCTTACACTCGCACTTCTCGGAGCGATTATGCCTCCACCACTTCTTAGGCTATCCAGTTTGCCACATTTGAGGTCCTTGTCGAGCTTCGTTATACCGAGGTTCAAATGAACCACCACCCAGGTTTCTATTACTACCCATCTCTGCACGATAACGGTCATGTCCGTTTTCCTCTCGTTGACCCGGAGTCTGATAGTGTTGCTAGCCATCTTGCTCGTTATATCACTGCTAGCTATCTGATGATCCACGAGATGGCTTGAGAGCTGACTCGTGCCCGTACTGCTTTAGCCGCTACCTTGGTCACTACTAGATCCACCACTACTCCGTCCTCACTAGGATTTACCCCGTATGTCCCAGTTAGTTCTAGCTCTCCTATTTTGCCGGTTACTCCCCCGAGTAGCACAGGCACCTCCGCCGTGAACCCTCTCAGTGCTCCTGCCGAGTGGGTCTCACTTCTTGCTACCCCTGCAGCCCCGATGCTTCATCCTACCCCTTCCCCTAAGGGAGAGCCCTCGAGGCAGCGTCGTTGCGTTACCTTTAACCCGGAGGTTTCCATTAACCACGTCAGTTCGGGATCTGAGACCACTTCAGGGGAGGACACCGCAGCACCAGCAGAGCAGTAGTGTCTTTGAGTATTCACATTCATCTAGATGGTGTACGGATGTAGTTGTATGAGTCATGATGCTTCATGTATGAGAGTAGTGGAACCACTCATGTTGTTTAATTTTCATGTATGAGTCTATGTATAATGATGTTGGGACTTTAATCGCCATATTTTCTTCGCTCTTTTTGGTCTTTTTTTGAGAGTTGTTCCTGGCTTTTCCCCAATTTTATTCTTGGATGTCTCTCATCTCAATTGCGTTGCCTTGGGAAAATACTCAATAGGATGACGCGGGGAGGCAGCACTAGCAACGTTCGTGAGGGAACTCCTGTTCGTTGTTCCGCACGACAGGCAGGATATTCTCCCGAGCCGTACGTTCAGCCACCACCTCCACCGCCTGATCCTCCCTCCATCGAGCAAGTTCTGTGTATGTTTGAAGAGAAAAGGAACAATGATCTGATTGAAATATTGAGAAGTGTGCAAGCTATGGTTGGACAGAATGGAAATCAGAATGGTCACCACTCCAAGCTGTCAGATTTTTAGAGGACCAATCCACCCAGTTTCAGTCAGGTTGTTGACCCATTGGATGCAGACAATTGGTTGTAGACCATGGAGAAAAAGCTTGAGATCGCCCGTACTGAAGGAAATGATAAAGTCCCATTTGCAACCCATTAGCTTGAAGGCGTAACTGCCATATGGTGGGAAAATACAAAATCCATGTGGCCGATTGATGAGGAAGTCACCTGGGAAAAATTCAAGGATAAGTTCCGCAAGTATCACATCCCTACTGGAGTTATGAAGGCCAAACAGCGTGAATTTATCGCGCTCGTCCAAGGAAATCAGTCTGTGGCTGAGTATCTGCAAAGATTCAATCATTTGTCCTGTTACTCTCTGTATGACATGGCCACTGAAGAAAGAAAGATTGACAGATTTCTTGGAGGTTTAAATCCACAACTTCGGTGTGCTCTCAGTATGTTTGATTTCACCGATTTCCAAACTCTAGTGGACAAGGCGTTCATTGCTGAACGGGAGCACAAGCTTATATCGGATAATAGGCCTGCTAACAACGACAACAAGCGCAAGTTTGAGCCAAAGAAGGATGGAAAACCTTTGCAAAAAGCTTGTACCTGGCAGCCGACTCAGGTGGAATACATGCCAAATTGGCAGCAGAATGTTAACAGGACCACCACTCAAGTCAAGAATATTGTAACCAGTCCAACACATGAGGAGCGCCAGCGCAATAATACTTGTTTCATTTGCGGGCAGCCCGGACATTATGCCAAACAGTGCCCCAAGAACAACAAGGTGAATGCTTTGAGCAGGCCACAAGTCAACTTTATGGAGTCAGGGCCAACCCAGCAAAACAACATTGGGCACGTAAATCATATCTCCGCCGATGAAGCCCAAGAGAAGCCAGAAGTCGTCATTGGTATGTTTTGTGTTAATGACATACCTGCGGTAATTTTATTTGACTCTGGGGCTTCCCACTCTTTTATTTCTCGGAGTTTTGCCGCCCAAAACAATTTTCCTTGCACCATTTTGGGCAAAAATATGCTGGCACAAACCCCGGGATCTATAATCAAGAGCAATCTAGTCTGCCGTGATCTGGAGATCAATATCAACGGGATCCACTTTCCAATATCTCTGATAATCATTGAGTCTGAACAATTGGATATTATATTGGGGATGAATTGGCTGACCAAATATCAAGTTTGTATAAACTGCGCAACCCGAGAAGTCAGTTTGACCAGCCTGGATGGGCAGCTCATCAAATTCTATACTCGCAAGCATGTACCCAAGCCAGAACTAGTTTGCACCACTGTGGTTGAGTTGGAATTTATTCCTGTGGTCAGTGAGTACCCTGATGTGTTTCTAGAAGAACTGCCAGGCATGCCAGCAGATCGGGAACTGGAATTTGCCATAGATCTTGTGCCCGGAACCGCACCAATATACAAGAAGTATTACCGGATGCCCTCATCAGAATTAGTGGAACTAAAGAAATAGCTTGACGAATTACTCCAGAAGGGTTATATTCATCCCAGCTCTTCACCGTGGGGGTCACCTGCAATTTTCGTAGGCAAAAAGGATGGCAGTCTCCGTATGTGCATAGATTATCGCCAGCTGAATGAGGTCACCATCAAAAATAAATACCCACTTCCAAGGATTGATGATCTGTTTGATCAGCTCAGTGGGGCTAAAGTATTCTCAAAAATCGATTTACGGACCGGATATCATCATCTCAAGATTAAAAAGGAAGATATTCCTAAGACCGCATTCACTACATGATATGGTCTTTACGAATATACTGTGATGTCCTTTGGTCTCACCAATGCCCCTACCTTCTTCATGCACATGATGAACAAAATGTTCATGGACTTCCTCGACAAATTCATGGTAGTCTTTATCGACGACATCCTCATTTACTCCAAGAGTGAAGAGGAGCATAAGGATCACCTCCGAGCAGTGCTACAACGACTCTGCAACCATCAGTTATACGCCAAGTTCAGTAAGTGCGAATTTTGGCTCAAGCAAGTTGGGTTTCTCGGACATGTACTATCCGCTGAAGGTATAGCTGTGGACTCGAGCAAAGTAAAAGATGTGCTCGATTGGGTACCGCCCACGACTGTAACACAGATCCGGACTCGGATTAGCTGGGTACTATCATTGTTTCATTGAAGGATTTTCCAAAATTGCTAAACCTATGACGGAACTTCTCAAAAAGGATACAAAGTTCAAGTGGACAGAGGACTGTGAGAAGAGTTTTAATGAGCTAAAGGCACGTCTGACAACTGCACCAGTATTGACTCTTCCAGACATTTATCGTAGCTTTAATGTGTACTGCGATGCCTCCAGACAAGGTATTGGCTGCATGCTGATGCAAGACGGCAAGGTAGTAGCCTATGCTTCACGACAACTACGACCACATGAGGGAAATTATCCTACTCATGATTTGGAATTGGCCACCGTGGTTCATGCATTAAAAATTTGGAGACACTATCTCATCGGAAAAAGGTGCCAAATTTTTACCGACCAGAAAAGCCTCAAGTACATCTTCACTCAGCCAGATTTAAATCTCTGTCAGCGAACATGGTTAGAGTTGGTCAAGGATTATGACCTTGGAATAAATTACCATCCCGACAAGGCTAACGTCGTTGCTGATGCACTCAGTCGAAAGCCCGTTAGCTTAAATGTCGTGTTAACATCATTGCCTACCGAACTTAAAGAGGAGATTGCTCAGCTCAACTTGGTCATCATAGACGCTGGTCTCACTAATATTTTGGAAGTTACCCCCACACTCAAAATAGAAATCCGCAAGGCCCAGCCAGACGATGCCGAGCTACAAAAACATGCAAGGCATCCCCCAGATTTCTTCAAGGACAAATCCGGTACCCTCCGATTCCGTGGACGAATTTGTGTACGAGATCAACCGGACTTGAGAAAGAAAATCTTGTCAGAAGCACATGAATCCTCGTATTCCATTCATCCGGGAGGTACGAAAATGTTTGAGGACCTTAAACAAATATTCTGGTGGGATGAGATGAAGAAAGACATTGCCTTTTTTGTAGCCTATTGCGACATATGCAACAAGGTGAAAGCAGATCATCAGAAGCCAGTCGGACTTCTCCAACCACTGCCAGTTTCACAATGGAAATGGGATGATGTTTTCATGGATTTCATCACCGGATTTCCTAGAACTCAGCGGTGCAAATACGCAATCTGGGTTATAGTGGACACCCTCACCAAGGTTGCTCACTTCATCCCGATCAACACCAGATACAGAGCAGATGACCTTGCACAACTGTATGTATCCAGAATCGTCAGTCTGCATGGAGTACCCCGGACTATCACTTTCGACCGAGGTTCTGTGTTTACCTCCGCTTTCTGGTCCCGTCTCCATCAAGCCATGGGGACAACACTAAAATATAGTACTGCTTATCACCCTCAGACGGATGGTCAGACAGAGCGAGTAAATCAAATACTCGAAGATATGTTGCGAGCTTGTGTGCTAGCCAACGGAGCTAAATGGGAAGATTGCTTGCCATACACCGAGTTCTCGTATAACAATAGTTTTCAGACCAGCCTAAAGATGTCTCCATATGAAGCTCTATATGGTCGTAAGTGTCGCACTCCTCTAAATTGGTCTCAAGCTGGAGATAGCCGTATCTTCGGAACCGATCTCATGATGGAAGCTGAGAGACAAGTCAGGGAAATCAGAGACCGGCTGCAATTGGCCAAATCCCGTCAGAAGAGTTATTATGATGCAAAGCACCGGCAGGTCAGTTTTGAACCCGGAGAACACGTGTACCTCCGAGTCACTCCTATGAAAGGCGTTAAGCGATTTCAGACTCGTGGAAAGCTGGCACTCAGATTCATTGGTCCATTCTCAATTATGTCTTGAGTGGGTACGGTTGCATACCAACTGGAACTACCCCCGGAGTTGTCAGATATACACAATGTATTCCATGTCTCGCAATTGAGACGATGCATATCCCCGCCTGAGAAAAAGACTGCAGTGACTGAGATAGAATTGGCAAAGGATTTAACTTATGAAGAAAGACCGTTCAAAATTTTGGATCAATTGGAAAGGGTCACTCGCAGCAAAGTCAGAAAATTTTTCAAAGTTCAGTGGGAGCATCACACAGAGTCAGAAGCAACTTGGGAGCAGGAAGAGTTCCTAAAGAGTCAGTATCCAGAGTGGTTTTCGCAAGCAACCGAATCTCGAGGACGAGATTCATTCTAAGTGGGGGAGGTTTGTGACAGCCTGGTTTTTGCCCTCTCTTATTTGATTGCGTTTTCATTTGAATTTTTTTGAAACTTGGAGTTTTCGAATCTTTTCATTTGGACTTAAACACTTGGGCATCCTTGGCTTTCACCCAAGTGTTCACTTTCTCTCCCAAACCATCATTTCACTTCTGATCCACCTCAAAATAATCTTTGGAATATTTTTCTTAAATGAAAAATATTCATTTTCTCTCTAAAACCCCTAACCCAAATCTGTTTGCTCCAAAGCAACCCTAATTTTTATGGCTCAGAAAATTCTAAGAAAATTCACAAATATTCTAGGGACCCTAGGGCACCTCCCCGAGCAAAAATATTTCATCACTTTTTGGAATTTTTTTGCTACATAAAATCTTTTCTGTTCTGGACAGAAATGGTGGTTTCTACAGCAACTACCATTTTACTTGCTCCATTTGACCTGATCCTCCAAAGCACAGCTTCAAACTCCCAACCATTTGACCACAGTAACATCACAAAGTTACTGTCTGAAAACTTACCAGACATGTAAAACTTTCTCTACTGCACCTAGATCCAAACCAAACCGTGGTAAACTTCAAAACCACCGCGAACAACATGCCAGACATGAATTTTGGACGAAGGTTGGCCTGTGGAGAGAGTTCGCGCGGTGACCACGTGTGTCCATGATGCCATGCATGCGTGTCGACGCGCTCTGGGAGAGGCCGAGCGCTCTGTTCGCGCGTGCTCGCTTCCCCCGACTGCCAAACCTAGCCAAAACTCGCCACCATCATCGTCTTGACACCCTTAACTCCACCCTGGCACTCACCGACGCCGGAGCTCGCCACAGCAAGCACGGGCAAGGTCCGGCCAGCCCAAGAGTGTGGGCGCACTATGCTCGTAGTCACCCCCTTGATCCTGTGCTCGTCTCCGCCCGCCCACAGTGGCCGCATGATCTCCGTCGCCTTCTCCCCCTCTCACTGACGCCGCTCATCGCCGGGCGCCATGGACAGGTGTCCACCGGCGGAGCCCGAAGCACCCTCGTCGCTCGCCTATATATAGAGCCCCTCACCAACCTCTTTGAGCATCCTCCAGCACTCACACACACTCCACGGTCGAGTAGGAAGCCGTAGCCCGGCCGGGCAGGCCTCGGGCCGCCGCCCCCGAGCTCGAGCTCGCCTGCGATCCCCTCTGGTAGCCGCGGCAGCCCCAACCCCTCCCAGGCCTGGGTGACCTCTCTAGGGCCTCCGCCTCTCTTCGGTGAGGCTGTCTCGCCCGCTCGGGGCCCCTGGAGCGGCCTCTGCTCGTCGTCTTCTTCAACTCCGGCGACACTCTCGTTCTGCCTCCGCTCGCGAGCTAGATTCTGACGCTGTCCGACCACCCCTAGCCACGCTACGGGTATGGGCAGGTACGCTTCGACCTCCTCTTGCCATCCCTCCTTCTCGTTTTGGCCAAAGAGCCCTCGTCGCCGGCGAGAGCTCTGGTGAAGCTGCGGCCATCTCTGTTTCTCTCTCCTTCTTCGCCCACCTGACTAGTGGGGCCCTCTAGTGAGCCACTCAGTACTCGCATGAAGCGGTACGAGTGGTGGCGCCCCTGGGCTTTACGCCTTCGATGTCACCCCCCAGTCTTTCTCTTTTATTCAAATTCATTTGAATTTATAGAACACTTCAAACTGTTATAACTTTTTAACCATAAGTCCAAATGAATTGATTCTTTTTGCATTGTGTTCTTTGAAAGAAAATTTAACAGCTCACCAAAGATGAGATTTTTCTGAGCTGTTTAGAATTTCTGGTGAATTTCAGAAGTGTTCTTGATATTTTCTCTTTGTGTTTAAAATTATTTTCAGAAGGTGAGGCTTGTCTTGAGGATCACCAGGAGGCTTGTGAACCTCATCTGCACTAAGGCAAGCCACAACAACATTTTTATGATGCCATTGCAATATTTGTGATTTTCCCACTTGAATGAAATGATTAATCCATGCATTTAAATAATTATTGAGTCATTTGTATTCTGTTAAATGTTGAATAGTTGTTATGCTTGATTTACAGAATAGTTGAAACTAGTTTAGTGGATAAAGTAAGTTAAGATTTATTTGAGGTGATGTTAGAAATAATTTTGTTATGCATGGTAGTTATTTTAGCTATACTTTTGCCTTCCTAAAATTGGTAAAAATTTGTTAGAAAATATTCTATTAAATCATATTACTTGTTTTTACAGAAAGTTTGAACTTAATTTAGTGATAAAGAAAGTAAGGATTGTTGATAGAAAAATCTTTTGCTATGCATATGAAAAAGTTATCGGGATTGCTTTCTTGCATGAGAAATTAATGAAACTTGTTACAAAAATATTTTGGTTAAGTTATGAGTCATTTGAGCTAGTAAAGTAATATGAGTTGTTGACGGTTATGCTTGGTGTATAGATGACATCGGTCATTTTTATGATGCATGTGTTGTTTTGCATTTCATGGCATGCTATGACACTAGTCATTGTTAGTTTAAAGTTGAAACTGAAAATAACTCAACTTGAATACACCGTTGACTGGGTCATGGTGCCGCTGAATCGAGTTCTTTCCAGTGCAACCACATTTGCCTTTATGGGGGGCCTTGATTCGGTCCATTGAAACGGCCTCTAGTCGGTGCCTCCATCTAGTTAAGGTTATGTCGTGTTTGCCCTGGCCCGGCAAGCAGGCATAATCTTGTGTGCTCGTTAATGAGATTATGGTACCGATTTCCCCAAGTGGGAGTTTCCCCGAGTGGGAGTTTGGCCACGATGATGGTCGGGGTGTCTTTGGTAGACACGGGGCCAGCCAGGACCAGCCCGTTGGGGATTTCGGTCGGAGTGGTCGGGAGAGTGCTCTGACGATGGAGGGGTTTCGTCGGAATGCCGTTGGTCCTCCCGAATGGGAGTGCGAGGCCATGGGTTCCGTGGTGTGGGTCCAGTGTGCTACCTCTGTAGAGTGTATAATCTATCGATAGCCGCGTCCATGGTTAAGGAAACCTCGTAGTAGGTCCCACCATGAGTCAATGAATAATAAAAATTGCACACTAAGCTATAAACTTTGCATTGTCGAGGATGGAAGGAAAGCCATCAAGGAATTTGGGACCAGATATTGGCCGTGGTTGTGATCGCCGTAAGGATCATGAGTCATTTTGTTTTACCATGTTGGATGTGTGTTTTACCACGTTGGTGGTGTGTTTTACCATGTTGTTGGTGTTGTGATCTGAGGATGACCACGGTTGGTAAGTTGTCCTGAGGGACGTTCGAGCATGATCACAGCATGTTGACATACAGTGTTGCATCATTAATAATTGGCTAAATATCATGATATTGTTTGTCATTATGATTATGCTTGTTGTGAGCTTGCAAGTACATTCAATGTACTGACCTGGCGTGTCATGCCAGATTTTAGGAAAGTCTCGTTGGAAAGGAGCGCTGTTCATGTCTAGATCGAGTCCACATCGGTGTCCCTGTGAGATGGAGCTTCCGCTACGACGTTATTCCGTTGCGACATAGTTGTTCGGGTCGAGGCCCCTTCATGTTCACTAAATAATGTACATATTGATCAGCCGCGCCGAGTGTGCTGCTTGGCCTCGACCGCTGTTATAATATGAACTCAGTTCCGCTAGCATCAGTAAAGCGGTTGTTTTCTGTACCAATATGTTGTGTGTTGCCAGAAGACATGGTCTCTGGGCTGGCAATGCAGGGTAAACCGGTCGCTCTGAGCCGGGGTGCCACAAGTGCCCATACCCATGTGATTATATCTCTTTTGCCGGTGAAGGAGGTGGAGTTGTTGATGATGTAGGCTTCTTCCTTAATTTGCGCTTGAGGACAGAATTTTGATCCCTGAGGTCATCAATCTCCTGCTCAAGGCTTAATATCTTCTTGCATAATTCCTGTTTGTTTTCCCGCAAGAGGCGAAAAGGGATAAACTCGATCTTAGAATCCTTTGCTCTATCAGGGAGGCTTGACTTTTTGAACTCCACATGCATGTCCCCAGGTTGAGGTAATGGGACTTCATCTTCATCTGAACTCGTCTCCTCCTTTCCCCTGGGTTCATAGTCCTCTTCTTCTTCCATAGTCCAACCACAATGCTCCATGTCCCCATAGACCTTAGGATCTACAAGATAATCAGCCACATACTTTTCTCCTTCTGAATCCTGGGACGACATATTGCTCTAATCTGCAGCAGAAACAACTCGAAACAAGAACATGAGATTTCTGCGTGATACTGTGGTCAAAACCTTCGGGAGATTATATAATGAATTTTTACCGACCAAAATATGTAACATGCAAGAAAACAGAGTCCGAAGAGCGCACGAGGTGCCCACGAGGTAGGGGGCGCCCAGGGGGTAGGGCGCGCCCTCCACCCTCGTGGAGCCCTCGTGTCCTTCTCGGACTGCTTCTTATTTTTCTATTTTTCTAAATATTCCAAAACAGAGAAAATTTTCCATTAGAACTATTTTGGAGTCGGTTTACTTACCGTACCACATACCTATTCCTTTTCGGAGTTTGAAACGTTCCGGAAAGTGTCCATTATGTATTCCTCGGGGGTTACGATTTCAATAACATTGGTTTCAACATTTATAGGATTACCTGACATATAATGTTTGATTCTTTGATCGTTCACCACCTTCGGATTTGTGCCCTCGGAGTTGTTGATTTTTATGGCACAGGAACGATAGACCTCCTCGATAACGTAAGGACCTTCCCATTTAGAGAGAACCTTTCCTGCAAAAAATCTTAAACGAGAGTTGTATAGCAATACATAATCACCTACATTAAACTCACGCTTTTGTATCCTTTTGTCATGCCATCTTTTAACTTTTTCTTTAAACAATTTGGCATTCTCATAGGCTTGGGTTCTCCATTCATCAAGTGAGCTAATGTCAAATAACATCTTCTCACCGGCAAGTTTGAAATCATAATTGAGCTCTTTAATAGCCCAATAAGCCTTATGTTCTAGTTCGAGAGGTAAGTGACATGCGTTTCCATAAACCATTTTATACGGAGACATACCCATAGGATTTTTATATGCAGTTCTATAGGCCCATAATGCATCAGCAAGTTTCTTGGACCAATTCTATCTAGATCTATTAACAGTCTTTTGCAAAATTAATTTGAGTTATCTATTACTCAATTCTACTTGACCACTAGACTGTGGCTGATAAGGAGGTGCAATTCTATGATTAACATCATACTTAGCAAGCATTTTAGGGAAAGCACCATGAATAAAATGTGAACCACCACCAATCATTAAATATGTAGGGACTCCAAACCTCGGAAAAATAACTTCTTTAAGCATCTTAATAGAGGTGTTATGATCAGCACTACTAGTTGGAATAACTTCTACCCACTTAGTAACGTAATCAACATCAACTAAAATATGTGTATATCGATTAGAGGCAGGAAAATGTCCCATATAATCAAAGCCCCAAACATCAAATGGTTCAATAACAAGTGAATAATTCATAGGCATTTCTTGACGTCTACTAATATTACCAATTCTTTGACATTCATCACAAGACAAGACAAACTTATGGGCATCCTTGAAGAGAGTAAGCCAATAAAAACCAGATTGCAATACCTTGTGTGCAGTTCTATCTCCAGCATGGTGTCCTCCATAATCCTCGGAGTGACACTTGCGTAGGATCTGTTCCTGTTCATGCTCAAGTACACAACACCTAATAACACCATCTACTCCTTCTTTATAAAGATGTGGATCATCCCAGAAGTAATGTCTTAAATCATAGAAAAACTTTTTCTTTTGCTCGTATGTGAAACTAGGTGGTATAAATTTAGCAACAATGTAATTAGCATAATCAACATACCATGGAGCAGTATGAGAAGCATTTATGACATTTAATTTTTCATCAGGAAAGCTATCATCAATAGGTAGTGGGTCATCAAGAACATTTTCTAACCTAGGCAAGTTGTCTGCAACGGGGTTCTCAGCTCCCTTTCTATTGATAATATGCAAATCAAATTCTTGTAGTAAGAGAACCCATCTAATAAGTCTAGGTTTAGCATCTTTCTTTTCCATAAGATATTTAATAGTAGCATGATCAGTGTGAATAGTTACTTTAGAATCAACAATATAAGGTCTGAACTTATCACAATCAAATACAACTGCTAGGAATTCATTTTCAGTAGTTGCATAATTTCTCTGGGCACCGTCTAGAGTTTTACTAGCATATTGAATAACATTTAATTTCTTATCAACTCTTTGCCCTAGAATAGCACCTACAACATCATACATAATTTCAAAAGGTAAATTCCAATCAGGTGGCTGAACAATAGGTGTAGAGATCAATGCTTTCTTAAGTATTTCAAATGCTTCTACACAATCATCATCAAAGACGAATGGTATATATTTTTGTAATAAATTAGTCAAAGGCCGAGAAATTTTTGAGAAGTCCTTAATGAACCTCCTATAAAAGCCGGCATGACCAAGGAAACTTCTTATACCTTTGATGTTCTTCGGACACGACATCTTTTCAGTAGCATCAACTTTAGCTTTATCAACTTCAATGCCTCTTTCAGAAATTTTGTGCACCAAGACAATACCTTCATTAACCCTAAAGTGGCATTTCTCCCAATTCAAGACAAGGTTAGTTTCTTCACATCTCAGCAAAACTCGATCAAGGTTGCTTAAACAATCACCAAAAGAGGATACATAAATGGAGAAATCATCCAAGAATACCTCACATATCTTTTCACAAAAATCAGACAATATAGCCATCATGCACCTTTGAAAGGTAGCAGGTGCATTACATAAACCAAAAGGCATACATCTATAAGAAAAAGTACCGAAAGGGCAAGTAAAAGTGGTCTTAGATTGATCATCATCTGACACAGGTATTTGAGAGAAACCATAATAACCATCTCGAAAGCAAAAAATGTGTATGTTTGGATAATCTTTCTAGCATTTGATCAATAAAAGGTAAGGGGTAATGATCTTTTTTAGTAGCCTTATTTAATTTGCGGAAATCAATTACCATCCTATAACCTGTAATAATTCTTTGCGGAATCAATTCATCTTTATCATTAGGAATGACAGTAATACCTCCCTTCTTAGGAACACAATGGGCAAGACTTACCCACTGACTATCAACAACGGGATAAATTGTACCTGCCTCAAGGAGCTTTAGTATTTCTTTTCTTACCACTTCTTTCATCTTAGGATTCAGTTGTCGTTGGTGACCAATAACTGGTTTGGCATCTTTTTCCAAATTTATTTTGTGTTGACATAGAGTGGGACTAATGCCCTTAAGATCATCAAGAGTATATCCAATAGTAGCACAGTGCTTCTTTAGAGTTT
Organism: Triticum aestivum; assembly: GCF_018294505.1. Classification (NCBI taxonomy): domain Eukaryota; kingdom Viridiplantae; phylum Streptophyta; class Magnoliopsida; order Poales; family Poaceae; genus Triticum; species Triticum aestivum. The sequence goes on from NC_057794.1 coordinate 130,357,928, forward strand.
TCAATAATTTTTGTTCCTTCTTCTCTGAAAGGTTAGTACTAATAATAACATGATATATCTTCTTTTCATCAAGATAAGCATATTTAAGAGTACTAGGCAATGGTTTAAGCTCAAACACGGGATCACCCTTGGGTGGAGGAGGATCCCCTAAGATTTCAACAGGCAAGTTGTGTTTCAGAATAGGTCCCTGTTTAAAGAACACTTCATCTATTTCCCTTCTTTCATTCATATACATATCATTTTCATGGTCTAGCAAATATTGTTCTAAAGGATCACTAGGAGTTATGGCAATAGAAGCAAGACCAATACTTTAATCTTTACTAGGCAATTATTCTTCACGGTGTTGTCTACGAAATTTAGAAAAGTTGAACTCATGAGACATATCACCTAAACCAATAGTAATAACATCCTTTTTGCAGTCTATCCTAGCATTAACAGTGCTTAAGAAGGGTATACCAAATATAATGGGACAAAAGCTATCTTGTGGGGAACCAAGAACAAGAAAAATCAGCAGGATATTTAGTTTTCCCACACAAGACTTCAACATCTCTAACAATTCCCATTGGTGAAATAGTATCTCTATTGGCAAGTTTAATGGTGACATCAATTTCTTCTAACTCAGCAGGTGCAATATCATGCATAATTTCTTTGTGTAAGTCAATAGGTATTGCACTAGCACTTTCACCCATATCACACAAGCCATGATAAAAATGATCTCCTATTTTAACAGAAATAACATGCATGCCTACCACACGTTTATGTTTATCTTTAGCACAAGGTTTAGCAATTCTAGCAGTTTCATCACAGAAATAAATAACATGCCCATCAATATTATCAGCCAAGAGATCCTTAATAATAGCAATATTAGGTTCAACTTTAACTTGCTCAGGAGGTGTATAGGTTCTAATATTGCTTTTACGAACCAAAGTTGAAGCTTTAGCATGATCTTTTATCCTAACAGGAAAAGGTGGTTTCTCAACATAAGCAGTAGGAATAATAGGATCATTATAAGTGACAGTCTTTTCTTCAACTTTAATAGGTGCAACTACTTTTACTTCAATGGGAGTATTATATTTAAACCATTTCTCCTTAGGGAGGTCAACATGAGTAGCAAAAGATTCACAGAAAGAAGCTACTATCTTAGAGTCAAGTCCATATTTAGTGCTAAATTTATGGAAAACATCGGTATCCATAAAAGATTTAACACAATCCAACTTAGGTGTCATACCTGACTCCTTACCTTCATCGAGATCCCAATCTTCAGAGTTGCATTTAATTCTTTCCAATAAATCCCATTTGAATTCAATAGTCTTCATCACAAAAGAGCCATCACAAGAAGTATCGAGCATGGTGCTATTGTTATCAGAAAGCCGAGCATAGAAATTTTGGATAATCATTTCTCTTGAGAGCTCATGATTGGGGCATGAATATAACATTGATTTAAGCCTCCCCCAAGCTTGAGCGATGCTTTCTCCTTCGCGAGGCTAAAAACTATATATATAATTACAATCACGATGAACATGATGCATAGGATAAAACTTCTGATGAAATTCCAATTTCAATCGATTGTACTTCCATGATCCCATATCATCACATAGCCTATACCATGTCAACGTGTCTCCCTCCAAAGATAAAGGGAAGACCTTCTTCTTGATAACATCATCGGGCATACCTGCAAGCTTAAATAATCCACAAATTTCATCCACATATATTAGGTGCTCATCAAGATGTAATGTTCCATCTCCTGCAAAAGGATTAGTTAGCAGTTTTTCTCTCATACCTGAAGGAATTTCAAAGAAGACATTTTCATTTTCAGTAGGTTCAGTAGGTTGAGGAGCAACTCTTTTCTCTACTGGTCGGGGTGAAGATACCCCAAACAAGCCCCTCAGAGGATTACTTTCCATAGTAACAAGTGACAGTAAATTTCAGCACACTATATAAATTTTTCCTTACCAAATTCCACCTACCAAAGGCGCTTCACTCCCCGGCAATGGCGCCAGAAAAGAGTCTTGAAGACCCACAAGTATAGGGGATCTATCGTAGTCCTTTCGATAAGTAAGAGTCTCGAACCCAACGAGGAGCAGAAGGAAATGATAAGCGGTTTTCAACAAGTTATTCTCTGCAAGCATTGAAATTATAGGTAATAGGTAGTTTTGTGATAAGATAATTTGTAACGAGCAACAAGTAACAAAAGTAAATAAAGTGCAGCAAGGTGGCCCAATCCTTTTTGTAGGGAAGGGCAAGCCTGGACAAATTCTTATATAGAGAAAAGCGCTCCCGAGGACACATGGGAATTATCGTCAAGCTAGGTTTCATCACGATCATATGATTCGCGTTTGGTACTTTGATAATCTGATATGTGGGTGGACCAGTGCTTGGGTGTTGTCCTTACTTGGACAAGCATCCCACTTATGATTAACCTCTATTGCAAGCATCTGCAACTACAACAAAAGTATTAAGGTAAACCTAACCATAGCATGAAACATATGGATCCAAATCAGCCCCTTATGAAGCAACACATAAACTAGGGTTTAAGCTTCTGTCACTCTAGCAACCCATCATCTACTTATTACTTCCCAATGCCTTCCTCTAGGCCCAAATAATGGTGAAGTGTCATGTAGTCGACATTCACATAACACCACTAGAGGTGAGACAACATACATCTCATCAAAATATCGAATGAATACCAAATTCACATGACTACTAATAGCAAGACTTCTCCCATGTCCTCAGGAACAAACGTAACTACTCACAAAGCATATTCATGTTCATAATCAGAGGGGTATTAATATGCATATAGGATCTGAACATTTGACCTTCCACCAAATAAACCAACTAGCATCAACTACAAGGAGTAATCAACACTACTAGCAACCCACAGGTACCAATCCCAGACTTAGAGACAAGAATTGGATACAAGAGATGAACTAGGGTTTGAGAGGAGATGGTGCCGATGAAGATGTTGATGGAGATTGACCCTCTCCCGATGAGAGGATCATTGGTGATGACGATGGCGATGATTTCCCCCTCCCGGAGGGAAGTTTCCCCAGCAGAACAGCTCCGCCAGAGCCCTAAATTGGTTCCGCCAAGGTTCCACTTTGTGGCGGCGGAGTCTCGTCCCGAAAGCTTGCTTATGATATTTTTCTCATCGAAGGACTCCATATAGCAGAAGATGGGCATTGGAGGGCCACCAGGGGGCCCACGAGGCAGGGGGGCACGCCCCCACCCTCGTGGCTAGGGTGTGGACCCCTCTGGAACTTCTTGCGCTCAGTATTTTTTATATATTCTGAAAATGACTTCCGTGAAGTTCAGGACTTTTAGAGCTGTGCAAAATAGGTCCCTAATATTTGCTCCTTTTCCATCCTAGAATCGCAGCTGCCGGCATTCTCCCTCTTTATGTGAACCTTGTAAAATAAGAGAGAATAGGCATAAGTATTGTGACATAATGTGTAATAACAGCCCATAATGAAATAAATATCGATATAAAAGCATGATGCAAAATGGAAGTTTAAGTCTATGACGAATCGAGGACTCCAAGTGCTTCTCACACAGAGTGGTTCGAATGTGACTTGATCAAACTTTGTGATGTAGCATGAATAGAGTTTGAGACGAGAAAAGCATAGATAGCTAGAGGGAGTTCTTAGGCATTCTTGTCCATCCATTTGGAAAAAGAGAAAAAGCCAAACAATCAAAGCAACAAATGGATGTCCTCGAATGAGTAAAATATGCAACCAACATGCTCACACAATAAGATGGCAAATGAAATATATGACAAATCATGAACAATCACTCTAGCATCTATCAGGAAATTTAGTGATGACTAAGTCATCTATATATGAGTATATTGACTTTGGAGTCAAATGAGAACATTTGATCGTAGGTCATACTCATCATTTAGGCACAAGTGGGGTTGCCACTTTTACATAAAGCATTGTTGTCTTCACACCATTAGAGTTGCTTTATCTCAATTAATTAGATTAAACCTCCCCCTAGATGTGATATCCCCCTAAGAGGGATGAACTAACCTTGGGTTTTGTCTATGATGATTTCATGTAGGTGTTGAAGATGTAGATGCTCAATGTTGAAGTAGATCTTTTGGAGCAATCCTTTGGAGTGAGTTGCACTTTCAATACCTACAGGGGTTAGTCCCATAAGGAACAAACAAGGATATCCATAGACATAGAGTGATGTTCACATAGGATGATGTCCATGAATGCATTAGGTTACCTTGTCCCTTGTCTTACCAACAAGAGGGTTTGTGACTACTTGAACTAGTGCAAGATATGGAAGTTGTTTGCACTTGTCCTCGCCAAAATGATATGAGTGAAGTATGTTGGCGGAGTCACCCTCAAGAACTCTCTAGTTCTTCTTCTTCGGGATCCACACCATCTTGATGGGAATCCTTGGAGTTGTAATCATACTTGATCAAGTAGAAATTGATGTAGTCTTGGGAACCCACTTGACCAAGGCTTTGGGAGCTTCCTCAAATGCATCAATCTCCTCTTGAAGCTTGTCCTTGCCTTTTTGCTTGTGATCTTGTGGTGGAAGATCATCTTGAGCTTGTGTTCCTTGGGAAGAAGTAGGATCATACTTCTCTTATTGGGGAACAAATTTCTTCTTGGGGTATTGATCTTCTTCCCACTCAACTCCATTGGCATTGAACTTTCGTTCAAAACCAACACCTTCATTCTTCCGATGTCTTCCTTGCTTGCGTAAAATTTCCTCAAATTGCTTACTTCCAGCAAGGCTCTTATAAACACCTTTCTCTATAATTCCCTTGAATAAGCTATTTTCTTGCTCAAGTGTAACTTGGCTAAGAGAATCATTAGTGGAATCAATAGAACTACTAGAAGCAACATCATTGGGTTTAGAATGATTATTGTTACTACTAGAAGAAGAATCTTTCTTACTCTTGTTGCTAGATTTAACTTGTGGCATGTAAGTAGACAAGAGTAAACGCTTGGCAATGTAAGAAGAACTTTTCTTGCAAAGATCATCATTGATCTCTTTTAAGAACCCATGCTCTTGCTCAAGGTTGAGCTTTTCGAAGCGTAACTTCTCATGAGTCTTTAAAAGTTCTCGATGATTTTCCTACGTAGTTTCATGAGCTAGCTTAAGAGTGTTTAGCTCTTTAGTTAGACACTCAATCTCCTTCTTATCATCGTCATTCGTTTTGTCTTGATTAGCATGATTAATAGCAAGTTCATCATAGTTTTCATCACTAGAATTGTCAACAAGTAAATCATCATCACCTAGCAAGTCATCTTCATCACTATTAAAATCAACATACTCAGGGTGTGATACCTTTGGGCCTTTAGCCATGAAGCATCATCCAATTCCTTCATTTGGTGACTCAAATATGTCGTAGGAGTTGGTTGACACAAGTGCTAGACCGGCAACACCTTCATCTTGAGTATATTCATAGTCGAAGTGATAACTTCTCTTGGAGTGATCGCCGGAGTCGGAGTCGGATACCCATTCACCAACATGAGATTGATGTCTTCGTTTTGTGTAGCTCCTTGATGATTTGTCCTTCCTTTCTGAATCCTTGCTTCTCCGTGATGTTCTTCGTTTATAACGTTCATCTCAACTCCTTCTCTCTCTTGGTGGTGATTCTTCTCTCCTACTCCTTATTTTGGGAGAATCTTCTCTTCTTTTGTAGGGAGCCGTACACTCATTGGAGTAGTGTCCGGGTCTTCCACAATTATAGCAATTGCGTTCACGACTTGAAGATCTTTTGTCATTGTAGGACCTTGACTTGGAACTTCTTTCCTTGCTTCTATTCTTGTAAAACTTGTTGAAGTTCTTCACCATTAGGCTCAATTCTTCATTGAAGTTTTGTTTCTCACTTGATGACGTGGGAGCATCACATGAGGCTTTGTAAGCACCACTTGACTTGTTGTGAAGCTCTTCCTTATCCTTGAGTGACATCTCATGAGCAACAATCCTTCCAACGACTTCCGTTGGCTTGAGATCTTTGTAATTGGGTATCATTTGGATCAATGTGCACACGGTATCATATTTTCCATCCAAGGCACTTAGGATCCTCTTGATGATGAATCTATCGGTCATCTCTTCACTTCCTAAGCCGGCAATCTCATTTGTGATGAGAGCAAGCCTAGAGTATATTTCAGCGACACCTTCACCATCCTTCATTTTGACCTTGTCAAGTTGACTTTGAAGCACATCCAATTTGGATTCCTTGACGGAGTCGGTACCTTCATGCATATCAATCAAAGTATCCCAAATATCCTTTGCATTCTCAAGACGGCTGATTTTGTTGAATTCTTCGGGGCACAATCCGTTGAAGAGAATATCACAAGATTGAGCAATGTATTGCAGCATCTTCAACTCTTCCGCGCTAGCCTCACGGTTCGGTTCTCTCCCATCAAATAATTCACCTTGCATGCCAATACACGCAGTAGCCCAAACGGCGGGGTTATGTCCAAGAATATGCATTTTCATCTTATGCTTCCAACTAGCAAAATTAGTACCATCAAAGTAAGGACCACTATGGTGGTTGTCGGTGTCAAAACTGGCAGATCTCGGGTAGGGGGTCCCGAACTGTGCATCTAAGGCGGATGGTAGCAGGAGGCAGGGGACATGATGTTTTACCCAGGTTCGGGCCCTCTTGATGGAGGTAATACCCTACGTCCTGCTTGATTGTTCTTGATAATATGAGTAGTACAAGAGTTGATCTACCATGAGATCAGAGAGGCTAAACCCTAGAAGCTAGCCTATGGTATGATTGTTGTTGTTCCTACGGACTAAACCCTCCGGTTTATATAGACACCGGAGAGGGCTAGGGTTACACAGAGTCGGTTACAAGGAAGGAGATCTACATATCCGTATTGCCAAGCTTGCCTTCCACGCCAAGGAGAGTTCCATCCGGACACGGGACGAAGTCTTCAATCTTGTATCTTCATAGTCCAACAGTCCGGCCAAAGGATATAATCCGGCTGTCTGGATACCCCCTAATCCAGGACTCCCTCAGTAGCCCCTGTACCAGGCTTCAATGACGATGAGTCTGGCGCACAGATTGTCTTCGGCAATGCAAGGCGGGTTCCTCCTCCGAATACTTCATAGAAGATTTTGAACACGAGGATCGTGTCCGGCTCTGCAAAAAAGTTCCACATACAACCGTAGAGAGAATAATATTTTCACAAATCTAATCTGTTGACGTACCCCGTAGTGCGACATCACACCACAGCCAGGTCTTTATTCGAATCATTTTTCATAACCAATCTCAGCGTGTTTCGCGAGGCGGTTTCCTTGGCATGGCTTGTCGAAGCAGAGATTGTGTCCCCTTTATTACGGGATTCTCATCAATACAGACGTGGGTAACCCAACCGTGCCTATTGGTAGGACTCCTAGATCTTAGGAAAGTCCCAAACGGCTACAAGGAGGATGCTTGATATTCACCCTCTTTATAAAAGGGACATGGCCATTTCCTCTCGATCTTGATCGAATTCGCCTCCCGCCTCGACTTCCAACACCCAAAGCTTAGGTTTAGGCACTTCGGACCTTCAACTATGTCTGGATCCAACCTTCAAGGTCGGTGGATGCCTTCCTCTGTCACGGAGGAGGACATCATGAAGTTGAGAGAGGCCAGATATCTGACCACCGAAATTTCGCATCGGCTACCTGCTCGAGGGCAAGTCGTCCCTACTCCCGAACCCAATGAGAGTGTCGTGTTCGTCTCCCACTTCCTCCGAGGACTAGGCCTCGCTCTGGATCCCTTTGTTAGGGGTCTTATGTTCTATTACGGGCTAGATTTTCACGATCTGGCCCCGGATTCCCTTCTACATATCTCGACATTTATTGTCGTATGTGAGGCCTTCCTCCGCATTACCCCTCACTTCAGCCTGTGGCTCAAGACCTTCGATGTGAAGCCGAAGATGATCGAGGGGCAGCAGGCAACGTGTGGAGGCGCTTCAATAAGCAAAATTGTTGACGCTCCAGGGCCTGAGGGTTACTTCCCAGAGGTGTCCGGATTGTGGCAGCGGGAGTGGTTCAACATCACAGCTCCCCGAAGTGCCAAGTGGGTAGCTGCCCCCACCTTTCGCTCAGGCCCCCCACCACAACTGATGTCATGGATTAGCAGGGGGCTGAGCTGGGGTCCAGCCAAGGACGTGCCAATACTGCAAAGCCGTATCCGAGATCTCTTTGAGAGAGATTTTAGTCTGGTTATGGTAGTGCAAGTTATGCTAGTTCGTCAAGTCCAGCCTTGCAAATGCCGGCCCCTTCGCATATGGGAATTCAACCCGGAAGGACCGCGAGCTATTCAACATTTCCTCGGCATGACGCAGGAAGAGATGTACAAATTGTTCTTTGAACCACAAATAATGTGTCCGGACATCACTGAGGATGCAGGTCTGAGCTGCAATCGCCCAGATACCCAAGTAAGTAGCCCCGCATCCGAACACACTGTCCGTTTATTTATCGCAACATTGCCCTAAAAAAGCCACTCTTTGACCAGGATTGGATAGCGAAGGCAAAGTTGATTAGGTGTCCGGCCCCCCTCCCTGAGACTTCACCAAATCCCGTGCTAACTAGGATGCTAGAGATCGCGCCTTATCAAGCGCCCTCAAGAGAAGATAAAGGGGGGAACAAGGAGGCTAGCGCCTCCGCGAAGGAGGTCAGCCGGGGGGGGGACTGAAACTTCCTCTCCCCAGGGACGGAAGAGAACCGCCTATGAGGACCCGGAGACAACGGTCTCCAAACGGGGGAAGAAATCTCCTCCGGAGGGTCCTGCCCTGGGGGGATACCCTGGCCACACTATGCCCTCAAGGGGATCAGCCCTCCACAGAGCTGTAAGTAAAAGGGTAAATGCAGATATCTCACTTTACCTCTGAGGAAAATAACCGAGGCATTTATCTTGCAGTTTGGATCTTAGCCCTTCTCAGCAGAGCTCGTCTTTAGGGGATCTTCTTCCAGAGATGATGTAGAGCCAAACGCCTCCCCCTGCCATACTGCCTCATGAGGCGAGCGACCCCGAGGTGTTGTCGCGGAGGGTTTCTCTTGATCCGGCAAGGCCAGAAGGTAATCCTATGGGCACCCGAACTCCTCAGTATCCGGCTCTTGAAGAGAGCAATCAAAAGAGTCTGGCACCGTCTGGTGTGCGGTCGGATGTACTGAGGGATCTGCTAGAGCAAGCGGCTATCTCAGAAGGGCACCGCACATTGATGGGTACGGTGATTGAAAGGATTTCGTCCGCCGAAAGCGGGTTGCATGAAGCCTTTATGAGTCTACTGACGGGTTTTGAGGTACACGAAATGATGTACATTTTTGACAGTACCGCACATTTTGAGATGTGCCCTGTGTAGATAGTAGCCCCTGAGACTCTGGTTGTCGTCGAAAACGGCGGCAAACAAAGGATCATAGTCCCAGGTAATAACCAGACCGCCTTTATGTGCAAGTGGTTGAAGCTCCGGTAGCTAGCCGGACTGATGGGTTTGCCGAAATAAGGCGACAACTGGATGCGGCAGATGCCGACATCTTGCTTGTTAACAAGCAGCTTGACGAGGCACAGGGTAGGTGATTTTTCTGGTGATTGTCACATAGTAAGAGCAGCATGATGCCAGTATCTTTAATATGTTGTGACTGCATATGGAGCTGCCACCGTGAAGACCCTTCGGGCAGAGCTTGCCCGAGCCAAGGAGCAAGCAAGGAGTAGTAATGCAGCCGCTTTAAAGGCGACCGAAGAGTTAAGGGCCGAACAGTCCGCGCATTGTGAGAGCAAAGAAAAAATAGCCAAGATGGCTGTAGAGTTAAAAGATGCTGCTGACCATTACCGGCTTCTTGAAGAAGAAAACTGGGTGAAGGCGACGGACCTGGAGAAGGCCCGGGTGGCTGCCAAGGAAGCCCGCTCCAAAATTAGAGCGACGAAGGAGGAGCTGAATCAAGCTGCAAATATCGTTTCTGGGAAGCCCTTCTTGTTGCGGACTAAGTTCGGAGATCCAAAGTATGCACCTCTATACCGGCTATGGAGTTTTGCGGACGCCTACGTGGATTTGGCTGCAAGTGCTGCTGATGCGGCCAAGTACTTCAAGGATCGGAAAGATCACGAAGTGGAAAAACTGTTTTGGTCACAGTTTCATGCTCCAGCCCGTCCGCTGCAGTTGAATGAGCAAATGGCCGAGTGGGCCGAGCTCCATAGATTATCCGTACTTGCCATGATGTCCATTGTGGATCATCTGTGGCCGAAAGGGCCAAGGCCGAATAGCTACTTTAGCTTAGTGCAACAATTCCTTGGTGCTGTGCCACACATCGATGCTGTAAAGAGGTCGGCGTGCATAGAAGGCTCGCGGATGGCCCTTGCCCGTGTCAAAACATACTGGGCGGAGATGGATGCCACCACTATTGCGGCACAGGGTTCGGCCATAGGCCAAGTGGCTGCCGAGCACTACTTTGAAGAAGTTCTTGAGGGCGCTCGTTTGATATAGGCTCAGTGCTCGAAGATTATTATGTTTGAGTGACATGTATTCCCATTGTAAAAACAATGTTTTATTGGGTTTATCAAGGCTGTATTTATACTTTTGCCCGAAAGTACTATGATGCCTCATGTGCGGCCGTTTATGTATATATGTATATAACCTGAAAGATGGCAGTCGTCGGCTTCAGCCCCCACGCATATAATGCGGGGGTGTTCGCAGAAGACGCATGTTCACACTTGATCCAACGTCTTGGTCCATTAAGGAGGTGATAGCGCAGCGAACTAGGCAATGAGACTATAATGCTTTAACACTTTCACTTAGCCAGAGGAGTTTGGCAGTGGGGCTACTATATAGCCCCTGGTGGCTCCGCGCTCATCCGAATTCGGGGTGCATACATGCCTGGCCAGGAAACGGCCCTTCGTTAAGGTGGAGGAATCCCGAAGATACCGCTAGGTCATCGAGTGGTTGACCAGTCTCACGCTCTATCATGACAGTCAGTTTTCGGCTTTCTCTACTGAGGTGCTCGTCCGGATGAACTAGGGAACAATCGCAGTAGTTCTCCTAGTGCTGCCTTAGCCGATACAGCGGAACATAAGGCAGCAAAACACAGGAGCCGGGCAAACCCAACATTTGACCAAAGACATGATTCGGAGCTGATGCATATAAGGCCAAACTCGTGACGCCGAACACTCCCTAAGGTATTCGGTCTTTATGATGTAAAACGGGCCTAAACAGTGCCCTTTGTAATAAGCCCCTAGTGTCCAGGTACGTGCAATATTCTGACGTGGCCACATTCCAATACGTCAGCATCCTTCTCAATTGTACTGAGAATCCGGGGGATGTGTATCAACAAGAGACAGTAAAAAAGGTGTACGCAGGGTCTTAATCTAAAAAGAATCCTTGGAACGGGTCCCTACTGCACATCTGCGCCCGTGTCTCCGTTGTGTCGTATCCTCGACGAGTGTAGCACGATGGTCATCTGAAAAAGAGAGGAACTTAGTTGAAAAGTTATCGTGCAAAAAGGTAGGTTATACTAAATAAACCATGTACAGTTCAAGATAAGTAAGGATGAGCCTAATTGTCACTTGTTTACACGCCTTGAGCCCCTTGTATTGTTATAGGGGTACAGCCATCAAACCTGTATCAATTATATATAGCCGCACTGGACTCATCTAACCGTGTCCGTGGTCTTAATGACCTGTCAGATGCTCTAGTTGGTGAGGCTGTCTAGTGTGCGGCTGCCAAGGCGGCCACACGGTCTTCCGCGCGCAAGGAGCACTCAATATTTCCATTAACTGTAATGATGCCACGTGGACCGGGCATCTCATGCATGAGAGAAGCGTAATGCGGTATTGCGTTAAAGCGAGCAAAAGCTTCGCGTCCGAGTAGTCCTTGATAGCCACTTTGGAACGGAGCGATGTGGAAGGTTAACTTTTTGCTGCGGAAGTTATCGGGAAAGCCGAATATAACCTCTATTAGCAGGGAGCCCGTGCAATGGGCTTCTGGGCCTGGCGTTACTCCTTTAAAGGTAGTATTGCTATGGCTGATTTTTGTTGGGTCTATCCCCATTTTGCGGACTGTGTCCTGATATATCAGGTTTAAACTACTGCCACCGTCCATCAGGACTCGTGTGAAGTGGTATCCATCAATTATCGGGTCTAACACCAAGGCAGCCCATCCTGCATGCTAGATACTTGCCGAGTAATCCCGATGGTCAAAGGTGATCGGTTGGGATGACCAGTGGCAAAACTCCACGGTGATAGGCCCTGGGGCATGTGTCTTTAGGAGTGCCGCTTTGTTTTTCCCCTTTATCACGTGTAACACGTTTACTGTTTTGACTTCTGGTGGGAATTTCTTTTGTCCCCAGTGCTTTGCTTGCGAGGCTCATCCTCGTCTTCGCTTGGTGTATCCTGCCCCTTGTGTTTGGCGTTGAGCTTGCCGGACTGCTTGAAGACCCAACATTCTCTATGGGTATGATTTGCAGGTTTATCGGGGGTGCTGTGGATCTGACATATTTTGTCCAGAATCTTGTTTAGGCTGGACAGTTCGTCTCTGCTGCCTTTGGAGGGAAGCTTTTGCTGACTTGTCCGAGAGCTTCTAAATCCGGCGTTTACCGCTGTGCTCTTCGGGCTGTCTTCTTTATTCCAGCGCTTGTTTTTGTTGCGTCGTGGCTTCCCGTTTCCGCCCCTGACTTCAGATGTACTTGGGTCGCTGGTGCTGCATCGGGCTAACCAGCTGTCCTCGCCCGCGCAAAAGCGGGTCATGAGGCTTGTTAATGCTGCCATTGTTCTCGGCTTTTCTTGGCCAAGGTGTCTGGCAAGCCATTCGTCTCGAACGCTGTGCTTGAAAGCTGCTAAGGCTTCGGCGTCCGGACAGTCGACTATTTGGTTCTTTTTAGTGAGAAACCTGTTCCAAAGCTTTCGGGCTGACTCTCCGGGTTGTTGAGTTATATGACTTAAATCGTCTACATCCGGTGGTCGGACATAGGTCCCTTGAAAATTTTCCCGAAAAGCGTCTTCGAGCTCTTCCCAGCTTCCAATGGAGTTTTCGGGGAGGCTTTTAAGCCAGTGCCGAGCTGGCCCTTTGAGCTTGAGGGGTAAGTACTTGATGGCGTGGAGATTGTCTGCTCGAGCCATGTGGATATGGAGGATGTAGTCCTCAATCCAGACCCCAGGGTCTGTCGTTCCGTCGTACGCCTCTATGTTTACGGGTTTGAATCCCTCTGGAAATTCATGGTCCAGCACCTCATCAGTGAAACATAGGGGGTGTACGGCACCCCTGTATTTGGGTGTACCGTGGTGTTCGGATGTTTGTTGTGTTGCATTGCATGCTGGAGCACGCTTGCTTGGCCCGTAGATGGATCTGGTTGCGTCGTCCTTTTGATGCAAGCCCTCACGTGGATCGCGTACTAGCTTGTGTGCGGCATCGTTTGCCGTTCTATGTTGGCCACGAGGTCGTCTATCCGCCCAGATGGCTGTTTTTTTATTGCGGGGGATCTAAGGCCTCCTCATCGAATTCAGGTAGCAGCTTTTTCTTCGGGTAGCTCTTTGTGTGGCGACTACTGCCGTACTTTGATGCAGTGTTGAGTAATTCACTCCATCTAATTCTGAGTGTGTCTTGTGCAGCCCTCAGCCTTTGCTTCTGCTTTTTCAGACTCCTCGCAGTGGCAACAAGCCTTTGATGTTTATTCTGTTGCTCCGGGTGCCTGTCCAGTGTGATGTCATCCGGACTATTATCTTCGACGGAGTCGGGTTGTTCGGTTTGATTCTCCGTGCTGCCGTGGTCGGATGGTGGTTCAGTGCCCTGTTTGTCGTCCGCTGGCTCACCCTGCTCTATCGCTGGGTCTATATGATCGTTGTTTCTGCCGAGGCGGGATTTGGAGCGGCGCTTATGCCGCTGCTTTGACTGCTTCTCGAGGGAACAACCCTTCGCTGCGTCCTTCCGTTCCTCGTCGTCGTTTTCTTTGAGTGTGTCCACCATGTATACATCATATGATGAAGTGGGCGTCCAGTGCCCTGTGGGTAGTGGTTCCTATTCGTCTCCTGCATCATCGTCCATACCGTCGATGTCTTCGGAGTCGAAGTCGAGCATGTCGGTCAAATCGTCAACAGTGGCTACTAAGTGGGTGGTGGGTGGGCGGCGAATTTCTTCGTCATCCACATCCCAATCCTGCCAGACATAGTTCGGCCAGGACTCTCCTGAGAGGGAGAGAGACCTTAATGAGTTCAGTATGTCGCCGAAGGGCGAGTGCTGAAAGATATCCGCGGAGGTGAACTCCATGATCGGCGCCCAGCCGGATTCGATAGGCACGGGCACAGGCGGTTCGGAGTCCGTGGCTGGGGAAGAATCCGACAGTTTGGCATCACGGCTCTCGTGAAGGGTAAGGTCGATACTCGGCTCGATCGCCGATGAGAATGCGGCCTCCGTGGCGGGGTCTATCCACCCATCCCTGGAGGGCGCAATTGTCTCCGAATTGAGGGTCGGAGCGGTTGCCGGTGCGATCTCCCGAACACTGTCTGATGGTAGAGCTAAATCATGCTCATCGTGATCGTGCGGCGCACTCGGTAAGGGCTCGAATCCGTCAAAGATCAAGTCTCTGTGGATGTTGGCTATGTAGTTCAAGTTTCCAAATCTGACCTGATGGCCAGGGGCGTAGCTCTCGATCTGCTCCAGATGGCCAAGCGAGTTGGCCCGCAGTGCGAAGCCGCTGAATACAAAGATCCGTTCGGGGAGAAAAGTCTCACCCTGGACTGCATCGCTATCGATGATTGAAGGATCCATCAAGCCTAACTATGACGACACAGAGGAACTCTCAATGAAAACACCAATGTCGGTGTCAAAACCAGCGGATCTCGGGTAGGGGGTCCCGAACTATGCGTCTAAGGCGGATGGTAACAGGACGCAAGGGACACGATGTTTTACCCAGGTTCGGGCCCTCTTGATGGAGGTAATACCCTACGTCCTACTTGATTGTTCTTGATAATATGAGTAGTACAAGAGTTGATCTACCACGAGATCAGAGAGGCTAAACCCTAGAAGCTAGCCTATGGTATGATTGTTGTTATTCCTACGGACTAAACCCTCCGGTTTATATAGACACCGGAGGTGGCTAGGGTTACACAGAGTCGGTTACAAGGAAGGAGATCTGCATACCCGTATTGCCAAGCTTGCCTTCCACGCCAAGGAGAGTTCCATCCGGACATGGGACGAAGTCTTCAATCTTGTATCTTCATAGTCCAACAGTCCGGCCAAAGGATATAATCCGACTGTCCGGATACCCCCTAATCCAGGACTCCCTCAGTGGTAATTTCCCTCACTAGATGCCATACTCTCCTAGGTTGTGAAACCAAGGCTATGATCACCAAAGCTATGAAAATCAAGGCAAATGGAGACCAAAGATTTGATACCACTTGTAGGATCGAAAGTATGTCTAGAGGGGGGGTGATTAGACTACTTGACCAAATAAAAATCTAGCCTTTTCCCAATTTTAAGTCTTGGTAGATTTTAGCAACTTAGCACAAACAAGTAATCAACCTACACATGCAATTCTAAGAGTATAGCAGTGGAATGTAAAACAATTGCATATGAAGGTAAAGGGAGAAGTTTGGAGGGAGCAAATGCGATGTAGACACGGAGATTTTTGGCGTGGTTCCGATAGGTGGTGCTATCGTACATCCACGTCGATGGAGACTTCAACCCACGAAGGGTAACGGTTGCGCGAGTCCACGAAGTGCTCCACCCAAAAAGGGTCCACGAAGAAGCAACCTTGTCTATCCCACCATGGCCATTGCCCACGAAGGACTTGCCTCACTAGGGTAGATCTTCATGAAGTAGGCGATCTCCTTGACCGTACAGACTCCTTAGTTCAACTCCACAATCTTGACGGAGGCTCCCAGGTGACACCTAACCAATCTAGGAGACACCACTCTCCAAAAGGTAAAAGATGGTGTGTTGATGATGAACTCCTTGCTCTTTTGCTTCAAATGATAGTCTCCTCAACACTCAACTCTCTCTCATAGGATTTGATTTGGTAGAAAGCTGATTTGAGTGGAAAGCAACTTGGGGAAAGCTAGAGATCAAGATTTATGTGGTTGGATTGGAATATCTTGACCTCAACACAAGTGTAGGTGGTTCTCTCTCAGAAACTGTATGTTGGAAGTGTAGGCATATTCTGATGGCTCTCTCCACAAATGAAGAGTGGGTGGAGGGGTATATATAGCCTCCACACAAAATCTAACCGTTACACACAAATCACCAAACTTGGTGGGATCGAATCATATAACTCGGTCAGACCGATTTATTTTAAAATGTGAACGTTAGGATTTTCGGTAGGACCGATATGTCAACTCGGTGGGACCGATTCCATTAGGGTTAGGGCATAACGTAATCTCGGTGAGACCGATTACATAAACTCGGTGGGACCGATTTTGGTAATAGGCAAACAGAGAGTTGGTCAGGCAAACTTGGTGGGACCGATTCGCTCATCTCAGTTAGACCGAAACGTTACGAAGGGGAAACAGAGAGTTTGCATTGCAATGTCGGCGGGACCGATCACTCTTCTCGGTTGGACCGAAACATTATGAAGGGAAACCGAGAGTTTGCAATCCCATCTCGGTGAGACCGAGATCCCTATCGGTGAGACCGAAGTGACTAGGGTTTCTGGCAGTAGCTATGTCAAGTGAACTCGGTGGCGCCGGATAGAAGATTTCGGTGGGGTCGAGTTTGACTCTTGGTTTGGGACATATGTGGATATGAGAAAGTAGTTGAGGGTTTTTGGAGCATATCACTAAGCATTTTGAGCAAGCAACTCATTAAGCAACACCTCATCCCCTTTTAATAGTATTGGCTTTTCCTATGGACTCAATGTGATCTTGGATCACTAAAAGTAAAATGTAGAGTCTTGTGTTTGAGCTTGAGCCAACCTTCTGTCCTTAGCATTTTGAAGGGTACACTTTCTAATCCATGCCATGCCAATCATTGAGCTTTTCATGAAATATTTATCTTCAAGTAGCATCAGCTCAATGAGTTATATGTTGTTAGGAATGACCAAAACCACCCAGGGATAGTTGCACTTTCAAGGCATTGCTGGCGGAGGCAAGGCCGGTGTGCCTCCCCGTCCCCCTCTTCCCCGAGCGCCACGCCGACCTCGACCTCGCCCCCTCCCCCTTCGTCTCATGGCTGGCTCTGCCGCCGTGATCTCTTGGGAAGGAGGGACGCGCTGTCGAGCAGAGACCCTCGCCGCCACCGTTGAAGGGCCGGCGCCCCCCTCTCGCCATGCCAGATGGAAGAATGGATCCAAAGTGGAAGGAGAGGAATGGTGAAAGGCTGTGGGATGCCATCCCCCTCCCCCTTCTTATAAAGGGGCAGGGTCGGGGCTCGACCGCCCCACTCAACCAGTCCGGCCATCGGGGGCACAGGGAATTGGGACCGACCCGCCGCTCCAATCAGCGACAGCCTGGTTTCCCGCCTCGTTATTTAAGGTCCGTGCCCCCCCCCCCCGTGCGTCCGCCGCGTGCCACCTCGGGGACACGGGGGATACATGGCGAGCAAGCAGAAATCGAGGGGACAGGTGAGGCGACCGTTCTCCACCCCGTGATCGCGGAGCGCGGGCGCCTTGAAGACCACGACCCAGGTCCACTCAGTAAAAGAGCCGCGCCTCTGCGTTTTCCTATTTTTATGAGGAAGGTGCGAGCCGCCTATTTACCACGATGGGAGGCATGCGTGTGGAAACCGCCCCACGCATGACCCCCACGTTGCGCGTTCAACGCGGGTCGTGGGGAAGCGCAATAGATGGAAAAGTTACTGCAGTAAAAATCCGCCCCGCCTGCCCGCACACCGTTCTGGGCCTAGCCCAACAACGCGTCGCGCTTATGTGTGGCCCAGGACCGGGGGATCCTGTCGGTGTACAAAAGTAGGGGTTCTCCTTTTGCACCCGTTTACTTGTGCACGGGAAGTCAGAGCCGCGCCCACGGCCGCACTGAGCAGGGCAGAGGGGGGATGCCGGAGCGCAAGAGAGGCAGAGCAATGCCAAGACCAGGAGCGCAAAGAGAGCAAGAGGGCGAGATGCACTCCCCCGGCAAGACTCTTGCCGGGGTGGCATCCATAGCCCCGACAAGATCCTTGACGCGGCAACTTGCCTGACACCAGCAGAGCGCACCACCCTTGAGCCAAAGGGTTTCCAACAGAATCAACTACATTGGAACCAAGGCTCGTATAATGCCCTCGATGCGGCTATATCTCCTACGTGTCGAAGCACGGCTTAGAGGCATAACCGCATTGAAAGCAATGTCGCAAGTAAGGCAATCTTCACAACATCCCATGTAATATAGGTAATAAAAGGGAAAGGTACATAGTTGGCTTACACTCGCCACGTCAATCAAAGTACATAAATAGCATTACATCATTCAATCACTCATGGCCCGACTACGGTGCCAAAATAAAAGATCAACCCAACATGCGACAAGGTCCCGATCGCCCCAATTGGGCTCCACTACTGATCATCAGGGAAAGACACATAGTAACAGCGTGAGTCCTCGTCGAACTCCCACTTGAGCTCAAGTGCGTCATCTGGAACGGAGTCATCAGGCCCTGCATCTGGTTTGGAAGTAATCTGTGAGCCACAGGGACTCAGCAATCTCGCACCCTCACGATCAAGACTATTTCAGCTTATAGGTAAGGCAAGGTAATATGTGGAGCTACAGCAAGCGACTAGCATATATGGTGGCTAACCTGTTCGCAAAAGAGAGCGATAAGAGAAAGCAAGGTGCGAACGAATAACTAGAGAACAACCTGCGGCAAGCATTACTCCAACACCGTGTTCACTTCCCGGACTCCGCCGAGAAGAGACCATCACGGTAACTCACACAGTTGATTCATTTTAATTAAGTTAAGGTTCAAGTTATCTACAACTGGACATTAACAAATTCCCATCTGCCCATAACCATGGGCATAGCTTTCGAAAGTTCAAATCCCTGCAGGGGAGTCCCAACTTAGCCCATGACAAGCTCTCACGATCAACGAAGAAAATACCTTCTCCCGAGACATTCCGATCAGACTCAGCATCCCGGTTCTACAAGACAACTCCAACGATGGTAAAACAAGTCCAGCAACACCACCCGCTGTGCCGACAAATCCCGATAGGAGCTGCACATATCTCGTTCTCAGGGCACACCGGATAAGCTAAGCGTACGGGAGCCAACGTAACCCAAGTTGCCAAGGGACGGCCCTGCACGGTGCTCTAGGTTGGACCAACGCTCAGAGGAGCACTGGCCCGGGGGTTTAAAATAAAGATGACCCTTGAGTCCGTGAAACCCAAGGGAGAAGGCTAGGTGGCAAATGGTAAAACCAAGGTTGGGCATTGCTGGAAGAGCTTTATTCAAGGCGGACTGTCAAGGGGTTCCCATTATCACCCAACCGCGTAAGGAACGCAAAATCCGGGAACATAACACCGATATGACGGAAACTAGGGCGGCAAGAGTGGAACAAAACACTAGGCGAGAGGCCGAGCCTTCCACCCTTTACCAAGTATATAGATGCATTAAGATAACAAGATAATATAATGATATCCCAACAAGTAAACAATGTTCCAACAAGGAACGGTATCCAATCTTCACCTGCAACTAGCAATGCTATAAGAGGGGCTGAGCAAAGCGGTAACATAGCCAATCAACGGTTTGCTAGGGCATGGTGGGTTAGAGGTTTGACATGGCAATTTGGGAGACATGATAAGCAAGTGGTAGGCATCGTAGCATAGCCATAGCAAAAGAGCGAGCATCTAGCAAAGCAAAGATAGAAGTGATTTTGAGGGTATGATCATCTTGCCTGCAAAGTTGTCAGAGTTGACTGGATCCTCGAAAGCAAACTCAACGGGCTCCTCGTTAGCAAACTCGTCTCCCAGCTCTACCCAAACAAGACAAACAAGCAAAAAGGACACAATCAACCACGTGCAAAGCTCAAACAACATGATGCAACACATGGTATGCTATGCGGGATGCGGTATGCGATGCATATGCACGATTTGACAAGGGATGAATGAACCTGGCCTCAACTTGGAAATCCAAGTGTGCCACTGAAAAGGTGAGGTGATTTCGGTTGAATTCGATATAAAGAACACCGGAATAGGAGACACGGATTGGAAATGGCAAGCAATTCAAATATGGCACCGGTCTGCGATATACATCAAGTAGCCATCTAAATGCAACAAGTTAAACATGCTACAATACGCAAACATGGCAACAAAATACATGGAAGGGATCCATGCATGGAAAAAGTGCAATAGGTAAACAGATCTCAGACTTAGTGAAATTAACTCTTGTCTGGAATTTCAGATCAGATAACACACTTTGGAGCAAGAAAACTATGTGCTACAGGAACTTAAAATGGCAAAGTAAAGCATGGCATGGAGCTACTCAAAGAGCTTAACAAAAGTCCCTTAGTGACCTTGAGCCAAAAGGGATCAGATAATACAATTGCAACCATGTGAACATGGCAAAAACATAAACATATCACAGACTTGGAGAAAAACTGGAGCATGCAAAACAGATATCAAGTAGGCATGTTTACGAGCTCGATGCACTCACTACAGAGCAAGTCATGACAATATAAGTATACACCCATCAAGAATACACATTATACAAGCTAGACATGGCAAGAACAATAACATAGCATGCATGGATCAACTACAACATCCTCGGCAAAATCGCTAACAAGTAGACAATCTGCCTAGATTCACGAAATAACACAAGTAGAGCTCGATTGACTCAAGCTAGGGTGCTCCATAAATGAAAACAAAGACACGGATGGATAGAGCACTACAAGATTAACAAATCATCATTACTGATCATCCTCAAAAGAGGCATGGATCACTAGGAAACAACAGGAACATATGGCATATTGATAAAAACAGATCAAGGACTTAGTGGAATTGCTAAGTCCCTGAAATCAACATTAATGAATGCACCACTTTGCAAGCTTGTGCTAGTCACCACACAAATCACAAAAATATATGTATGGCACCTCCGGAAAGATGACAAAGCATATAACAAAACATATGTAGAACTCAGGGGCATATCATGCACACATTAATCACGGCAAAAATGACAAATAGCTATTTGGAGCAGCAGATCTGACAACTAACTCAAATAGCACTCTTCCAACCGCATTTCGGGCATCAAGATGAACTCAAATGAAAATGATGCAATGAGATGAAATGATGTGCTCTCTGAGGCGAACATTTTGATATGCTATACACCCAAAACGGATCTACGGATGCAAAGTTACGGCACGATGAAATAAGCAAAATAGTTAGGGTTTGAGGCAAAAAGTCAACCGAGAGAAAAGCTCAGATCCAGATCTGGCCGAGCGCGCGGAACGAGGATCGTCGGACTTCGAGCTCCTATTTGCCGGAATCATCGGGGGTCGCTGGAGGAAGGCTGGCCGGAGCTTGGAGCGGGCGGCGCGGCGAGGGGAGAGTGCGGACGGCTGCGGGGCTCGGCTCCCGCGGTGCAGGCGCGCGGCGGTGCGGTCCGGCCGGCGTTGGGCGGTGGCCGGCGTGGAGCTCCGAGCTCGCCGGCAAGATGGCGTGGCGGCGCAGCGAGCAGCTCCAACGTCGGGGCGACGCACCTGGAGCGAGGAGGCGGCGGGGAGGACCCGGGCCACGGGGGCCTGCCCCGGGCTTGGCGGGCCGGCGGCGCGGGCGGCGGTGCGGCGACACATGGCACGCAGGGATTCGTCAGGCGGTGGCGACGCGCTTTGTCCGGCCGGACCGGACGTGTCCGACGCGGCGCGAGGCGATTTTTAGGGTTTGGGGAAGAAGGACCCATGGATTTCGGAGGGGGGCTATTTATAGACATAGAGGGAGCTAGGAGTATCCAAATGAGGTGCGGTTTTCGGCCACGCGATCGTGATCGAACGCTCTAGATGATGGAGAGGGTTTTGGTGTGTTTTGGGCCAAATTGGAGGGGTGTTGGGCTGCAACACACACGAGGCCTTTTCGGTCCCTCGGTTAACCATTGGAGCATCAAACGAAGTCCAAATGGTACGAAACTTGACATGCGGTCTACCGGTAGTAAACCAAGGCCGCTTGGCAAGTCTCGTTCCAATCCGGAAATGTTTACTCCCCACACGCGAAAGAAAGGTAGAAATGACCATCGGAGGAGAACAGAGCGCCGGAATGCAAAACGGACAACGGGGAAAATGCTCGGATGCATCAGATGAACATGTATGCAAATGCAATGCACATGATGACATGATAAGAGATGCATGACAATGACAACAACACACGGAGTCAAAAACCCGAACCCGAGGAAAATAAAATAACTTAACGCCGGAAACGACAAGAGTTGGATTACATATTAGGTAAATCATATCCGGGGTGTTACAACACTCCACCACTACGAAAGGATCTCGTCCCGAGATCTAGGACTGGAAGAACGCCGGGTACTCAGAACGGAGGTGATCCTCGCATTCCCAGGTGGCTTCATGGTCGGAATGGTGTGACCACTTGACTTTGAGGAATTTGATTGACTTATTGCGAGTCTTGCGTTCAGTCTCTTCAAGAATAGCAACTGGGTGCTCACGATAAGAGAGATCTTCTTGGAGCTCAATGTCTTCGAAGTTGATGGTGCGTTCAGGAGTCTTGAAGCACTTGCATGTGACACTCCAAATTTTTATTTGGTTTTTATCAAAAACTTTGTGGTTTTTGAGGAGAGGCTATTTAAAATTTTTCTTTTTCAGAAAAACCTTCCACTTAAAAACTTCCTTTGCTTTGGCAAGGATTTTATCTTTTCAAACTTTAGTGTTTGATCTTTTGAAACTTCTTCTCTGTTGGTTCTCTCTCAAATTTATTTTTGAGTTTAAATTGTTTTCTTTTAAAATGAAACTCCATGAAAATTTGGGGATTTTCATATCTTGGAACCACCCTTGACTTTGCATTGTTCCCATGTGGTAAAACCCCTCCAAAACCTCCCCTACACCTTGTGATCAACCTAAGTCCTCTGTCCTAACTAATCCAAACAAGTTTTGGATTTTATTCTAATTATTTTTCCTCTCAAAACAAATCTGATAATTATTTGGAGCCTGAGGGATTTTCAAAGCAAGTACCATATTGCATTTGAGTTTTGACCTCAAACCAACTCTCCTGGATAGTCCTTTGTACCCACAACCCAGAACCATCTTGATCCACTCCTCCTCTTTTCAAAATTTTCAAAATTCAGTCTCTGCAAGTTTGGACCAGATTTGCCAAATTTGATGAAATTCATATCTACACTTCCCCAAAAATTCCACCAAAATTCAGGCAGCCTACTTGAGCAATGAGAAGCCACTCCACCAAGTTTCAGCTCAAGGAAAAATCCCTAGATGCCAATTTCATTCTATCGAACACCTTGCATGCACTGCTGCTGTTCAAAATTCAGAAAAGTTCAGTTTCAGTGTCGTTTGCGTTCGTCAGTTCCTCTCACGCGTAGACAGTGCACTTGGCACGTTCCTCGCAGCCTCTCCCTCCTGTCCGGAGCTTCACACGCATGCGTGGAGCCTTCCTGGCGTCGGTAGCAGTGAGCCTCGCCGGCGTTGGGAGCTTCTACGGTGGCTGCACCTCCCGTGGCGGCCAACAAGGGCCCCAGCACTCTCGCCACGCCACCCGGCGCCGCCCAAAGCCCCTTGGCTCTCCGCGTGTCCCTGCCGTGCCAGCGCATGCCCGTGGCACCGTCGCCGTGGCCCGGCAAGCACAGAACGTGCTCCCTGCCGCCGACGTGCCGCGCCACCCCCGTTCCGTCGAGCTCACCCTCAGCACCAAGTCCCAGCCCGTTTAGCGCCTAAATGGGACCAGTGGACCTCAACGACGAAGCCCAAGCCCCTAATCCCCCTGCACATCCCCGGCTCCGCCGTAATCACTCGCCGGAGATCCCCGTTCACGGCAACCGCCTCGGGCTGCCTATAAAAAGGGCCCCCGAGCTCACCCTCGTGCACGCCTCATCCCCACTCCTCACCAACGCCACGCCAGGCCACTAGGGGGACCCCGAGGAGGTCTTCCCCCTCAACTCCGGCCGCCCCGATCCGCCTCGGCCGCCACCTCGATTCGCTCCGGTGAGGCCACCTCCGGCGCCCAAACCCCGTCCGTTACCCTCTCTAGCTACCAGGAGCCTAACCCCCTCGTCAATTTGATCTCTGCAGCTCTCTCCAACGAGTTCCTCGACC